>NC_056512.1:32810092-32813375 GCF_014905685.2 Nematolebias whitei
TATTTATTTTATAAATCCTTCCACCAAATAGCCAAAACATTTCAGTCAGCCTCCCAAAACACTGTGGTGCATTGTGGTACAAAAACTGTGGGCAAGGTGTGTTAAAGATCTGGTTTTTCTAAGAGGTGGAGCGTGCCTGTCTGCTGGTTCAGCTCTCCGCCCGTGGCTGGACAAACCGGCATGTTGCTATTCAGCTCAGCCCAGATGAAGCTCGCACTGTGGTGCATGAACGTGGGCACTGGAAGCTGGCATGGTGCATACATATTCATTAGGACCATTGCTCACACATTCACCCAGGCTAAACCGCACAACGAGAGTTAAACATACACGTAGACACTGGTGGACCCATTCCCAGAATGTTTTGGAGTCAAACCAGCTGCATGTACTCTGCAGACTGTATGCAGGTTGGCCGTTTGGCTTGGCATCGCCAGCAGACTGGAAACATGTCATGTGACTTCTGGGAAAAGTGGTTCCCACCAGCCTTCTGACTATATGCCAAACACAAGGGATTGTATGCAGTAACGTATTAAAGTTCTTTCAACAAGAAGAGGGGATTTTTTTTAAGTATCTGCTGACATTAGACAGGTATGCTGACACTGGGATACAAATATCTCACACCACCTGCGTTTTGCATTTGATTTAAAGTTGAAACTAATTACTTTGGTAAAAGCACATGCAGTGAAACTCCTGGACATATCCTAAGAAAATCCCTTAAGTCAAAAACATATCTGTTTTAGGTCTTCTGTTTTAGGGTCAAGCTTTAATTAACTAGTTTAACTGGCTTTTAAATCATGAGCATTGTAATAATGTAAAAGTCTGGTTCAGGAATTGATGCATCTTAAAATGTTGGTTAAACCTAAACTTTTCTGAACATTTGTTGTTGTTTTATGCCCTGTAGAACCTTATAAAATAATCACATTTCAGAAGTATACATTTCCCCGAAGACTTTTTAAAGCATATTTCATTATGTTGTATCAAGGTGGCCTTTCATTGAAGAACAAAAAGACACTTTTACAAGAACTCAAAATTTATAAAGTATTGGTTGGTTTCTAAAAATCCAATTTGATTTATAAATACGCAAATTTTGATGCATAGCCTATTTTCTCATGGTAATGCACATTTAACTACTCAGCTAAGAAAAAGCAAGTTTTCCATTCACTGAAGCTAAAAATCAAAAACTGGGCCTGCTCCTGAGTCTATTTGTAAATCTAATAAAAGGGAGTGACCGTAAGAAAATGTCATGCTTACTTCACAAATACAATACTACCTCGCCTTTTCCAAGGGGAACTCAGAGCATGTCAAGCTTTTCAAAGACTCCCACACATTTTAACGCAGCACATGATCCAAAACTGAACTAAATAGTCTAAGTAGAGGCATGTGTACATAAACATGCATGGAAATATAAACTATATAAGCTGCCTGATATCGGTGTTACCCTCACATTTGGCCTCACACCTCCTGGGTGACACACTTGCAGAAAAGGACTGTAGCATTAGCGAGCGACAGTGCCACAGTCACAGAGGACAAAGACGGCCTTCATGTGGTGTTCACTTGACCCTGGAGAATACTTCTGGTTTTGTGTGTCTGGAAATGAGCGCATGAGGTGGCAGCGAGACGCCATCGTCTTTATGTTTAGCACAGAAGTTCTTCATACTTTTGACATTTACTGGAGTTGTTCTTTCCCACCTCGGTATACTACGTATATGTGCATAATCTACCATTTTTGTTTTGGGATGAGATAATTGCAAAAGGGGCAAAGGGTGTGATTTCTCCAACAAGCACATATTGATTTCCTTCACTGGGATATGGTTTCAGTTTGAGTGAGTTTTGTAATGACAAAGACAAGGCCATCACCAGGCTAACGCTCAGTTTCAACAAGTAACGGTTTCAAGTTGTGCAACGCGAAACCTTTTCTAATCGCCCGCGCCACTGAGGGGGAAATATTAGTTCCTTGATAAAACACAATTTTCTCTGCAGGCCGAACCTGGAGGCCCTGCAATAACAGATGTTGTCTTGTCATGTTAGCAATAGCATGCACGGAGCTAGGATCCATTTCATTCTGTTTACATAATGAGAGTACTTCTCCCTCTCTGTCGGCTGTTTCTCTTTTCGGTTTGTATTGAAATTGAGCCGCATTCCACAGACACAATGTCGTCTTAATTTGCCAGTCTGATTTGACGCCTGCTCTTGAGATGACAATATTAATTAAGGGCTAATTAAAGTTGTGCAAACAAAAGATCATATTCATATTTTCTCTCTCGCAGAAGTAACAGAATTAACCCAAATGAAGGCCACGGGTGTAAGGTAGACCGGAGTTATAGGCTGTGTGTAATTAAATGACGTGACACCTCTAAGCCTGTTCAATAAGAAATAATATCACAACTCGAGACACATTCCACCGCATGCGTTTGTGTGTCTTGGAGTCAGCTCTCATCCATTGTTGAAGCGTGACGAGGCCACCAGAGTAGGAGAGGAATGACGTCCGAAATGTCCAAACATTTGATGTGATTGACATCAGGGAGTCTCATGCACACATGGCAAAGAATACCTTTATTTGGACAAGACCTCATGTAGGATGTTTATTTTGACAGGTTTTATAGTACACTGTATATATGTTCATTTAGGCATGTTTTTAAAATAATTTACCACAAAGAGCAAATGTAACAGGGCACAAGTATACACTTTAAAATATGCATTACCGTTGCAAACTAAAATTATAATAAATGGCAAATAGACTATACTTATATAGCACCTTTCTATCTTATCAAGACACTCAAAGTGCTTTACAACACAATACGTGCCCTCATTTACTCATTCATACAGCACTCTACCATACCTATGCAAAGCTTATTGAACAAATCATTCTAAAGAGACTAATCAGTGCTTCATCACATTCATATACGGATGGGACACAGATCAGAGACAATGAGGGATTCAGTGTCTTACCAAGGGACAATTTGGCATGTGACTGCTGGTGGATTCAAACCCCCAACTCTTGCATTGGAGGACGACTGCTCTAACCACTCAGCCACAGCCACCCCCATAGTAAGCATGTGAGCCTAAATTTTCTAAAACAGTCTATTGGAGCACTTTTCTTTTATTTGTTGACTGGCATTGTGTTTAAAATGATTATGACATCACATGTGTGTTGTACTTAAGAACACATGTTGTATACTGTTTATTAAACAATAATAAATGGGAGTGGTGGGGGAGCGGTGGCACAGAGGTTAGAAGATGGGCCTGTGATCGGAAAGTCGCAGGTTCAACTCCCGGTACCGTCAAC
>NC_056512.1:32813385-32824188 GCF_014905685.2 Nematolebias whitei
ACAGGTCTCTCTTGAAAATGAGTTCTCGTGGCTCAATGAGACTACCTGTATAAATAAAGGGTAAATGGAAAAAAAATAAAAAAAAATTGCCGTCTGGGGATATAAATTTCATTCAAAATAAAGAAACACCATAAAGTAATATGTTCAAGTTAAAGTAACACTTTTGCACACACAGTAAACTTTACTTGATTTTAAAATAGGTACTATTTTATATTAATTTGTCATAAATTAAGTGTCAGTGTTGAACCTTTATCCAGGACTTTGAATGGAATTAAATTGTTAAAAACCTTACATTTTACAAGCTCCAGTGGTGTAACTGGAAAATCTACAAATGTTTATGTTTGGTTTTACTTTTAGGCACTATTTACCATTTTACACTGCCATGATCTCTGGTTGTTGTTGTTTGTTGTTATTTTGCTGTGTAAATCTTTTTTCTGAGTGTTGGTTTCATGGTCCCATTTATCCTATTTTATTTATGCCCCCTGCTTCATTTTGCAAGCTCCTTCTTTTGTGTATTTTTTGTCCATTTGTTATTTTTTTAAGTATAGTCTAGTTTGATTGGTCAACTTTTTAAAGATGTCCCCAGTTGCCCTGATCTTGTTTCCTGGTTACCATGTGTCAATCTCTTTGCAGTATTACATCTACTCACGTTTATACCTCTACATTTAATCTTTGGCAGCACAGTTTCCTGCCTGGTTAGGTTTAGGCAGTAAGCCAGAGTTAAAAATGTATAGCAGGTATGCATTTATACGGTGGCCCTGAGGTGTAAATGAACAACATTTGAAAAAACATAATTACATTAAGCCAAAGTGGAAGTGGCCAAAGTGGAAGTGGCCAAAGCTGAAGTGGTCAAAATCACATTTGAAAAAAATGGAATTACATTAAGCCAAAGCAGAAGTAGCCAAAGCAGAAGTAGCCAAAGCAGAAGTAGCCAAAGCGGAAGTGGCCGAAGCGGAAGTGGCCAACAATGCCACTGTATATTCATCAGCTGAAATAAAATATATTCTTTCACAATGCTCTTGTTGTACTTTTGGATGTGCATGAGAAATAACCAGTAGAGACAGTGGGTACATACTGGTTTTCATTGGTGAACTTTATTCTTTCCTGCTCATTGTCGAGCTGCAACATTAAAAGTGGTTCATGAGCTTGTAAGTGTATAACAGGTTGTGCTTTTGTTAACAAAGAAGGTTATGTAAATGAACACCAAAGTTCATGCTCAGTAATCCAGGTAAAAATCCAACAATGTTCAGTCAGGCCATCTGGACAGGTTATTTTGTTGCTGAGACGTTTCGTCCTTCATCCAAAGGACTTCTTCAATCTGAGGAGCCACCAAACAAACTGATTCCCACAAACAGCACACTCCATAGTGGAAAAAAATAGTAAATTAACAAACTTTATTGCAAATCAATTTTTTATACAAGGGCTTGTATCAATTAATATCACTGATGTGTGAGCAAATCTGTTTTTAAACAGTCTTAAGGATTCGACTGAAATGGCTTCACCAACAGGTTTGACTTTGGCAGCTATCTTTGCTGGACTTTCTTTGAAAATATCACAAAAGAGTAGTTCTGGGCCTGTCTAGGAACTTCTGTTTCTTTTCTTTCTTTCTTTTTTTTCCTCTCCCCTTATAATCTTGTTCCAGCTGAGAAATCTCGCTTTCTTCCTGGGAAGTGATAGAGGAAGAAGTGGGGGTAGGCAACTGGCCTGACTGCATGAGACAAACCCGATGGTGTTGAAATGGACTCTGGATCTGAGCTGGTGCAACGTTCCACTCTGGATAACATCGAGCACCCTAAAAGAAAGAAATGTAGGTTCCTGGCTGTACACCCACACACATCGATGCTGCATAGAAGACAAACGGTTTAGAGTGTTAAGACACCAAGGGGCACCAACTATTAGGATTAATATTTCCCCTTTAGATTGCGTAGTAAATCTATCCATTTTCATTTAATTCAGCAAGGTCCAAGGTCATAAGTATAGTATATACATTATTTAGTGCATACATATACTAAATATAGTATATGTATTGGCATAATTGTGCGGTCTGTAAAAATTTACCTCCGGAGAAATGAACACACATTTCAATCTGGAACTCTTTCTGCCTGTCATCTTCTACATTTAGGGACCAATACTGCACAGTTCCCAGAAAGCCTAAGTATTACATGTCACCAACATCACAACATACGTTGTGTCAGGTCATGTTCCTCCAAAATGTGGGTTTCTAAAACAATCTGCTGGTGGGAAAGTGGAGAATTTTGAGCAGTCCAGAATGCAGCCAGTGCAATGATGGTGGTGCGTTTAGTGTTTGGCAGAGATGGAGGCCTGTGGTTTTGGAGGTCCCCTGTGTTTATGCTCCTAACAGACACTGTGCTGGGCCCCCAAAAGACCCCTCCTGCCTTCTGTTCCTGCTCCTGGCTGCTTTGCCTGGCTGCTCTATAAAAAATAAGCAGCTGTAGGCTTGAATGTGTGCCCTGCATTTACCCTGAAAACCAACTGTAAATGAGAGGAAACTTGCCCAAAGCTCTGCACTTCACATACAAAAAGCCCAACAAATTTACTGTGTAACACAAGACCTGATGAAACCAGCATCAGACTTCTCTTATGTGAATTATGAACTGAGGTCAGTTTTGTCTTTATGTTTGCATGCACATTGACAATACTTGGACTCTTTGCATTGTTTATCTAAACTCTCTTTTAAACTTTTAACTGACTTTATGCAACGCCTTAGCATCATTTCCCACCTCCATGCATTACTATCAGGATGATGCATTTACTGAGGCAATCCTATCAAAATGTACACCAAGCTCAACTGCACATCAATTTTAAAAATGTGTTTTTATTAGATAGAAATATAATTTAGGCATTTAATCATCAAATATAAAATGCAGTAAATTTATTCATACCCATCTGCTCACAGAGACTCATGTTCGTGCTGCTGTTGTTCAGCGTACTGTTTTTGTACTACTACTGCTTAGCCACCCGCTTCGGATGTTATCAGCCATTAAATGGCCGTTACTAGTTGTTATCATCTCCATATGTAGCGGTCAGACTGCCCCTCCTGTACCTCCTAGTGGGTTTAAAGGTACATTGTTAGTGATGATAATAGGCTCTGTTTTTAGCTTTGTTAGCACTCATAATAGCTTCATGTGGTTAGGTTTAGAGTAAAGGGTCTGGCGGTTAGGTTTATGGTCTTGGTTAGGTTTAGGCACAAGGGTAAGGGGGTTAAGTTTAGGGTTGGTCCCCTGGGTCAGGTGTAAGTTTACGTTTAGGGAAAGGGTTACATAAGCTGGAAATAAACAAAAAAGACACATCCTGGTTTCCCCCACGTGCAACGCAGCCCATTATCAGCAATAATAACGTACCTTTAAACCTACTAGGAGGTACATGTAGGTGAAACAGTTTGACCGCGTCATATGGGGATGATAACAACTAATAACGGCCATTTAATGGACTGATAACATTCAAAGCCGCTCGCTTAACGTATTTAGTTTAGTGTATTTCTTAATTCATATCTTAGATCTTATTACTGGTTTTCTTTACAATTTAAACTTTTGTTGGATGTAACTGGGACCCTGTGTACACAATTTTGTTCCACCACATGTACTTTGTATCACATATGATGCGAATGACAATAAAGAAACCTTGACCTTGACTTTGATTTGGAGGCATTACTCACAATTTTGAGATGAAGTTTGCAAGTCTATAAAAAGCCCTATCTGTCGAATGCTGTAACTAAGTAAACGTTAAAAGAAACAAAATGGATCAAATTATGATTTGATATCCACAAGATTCTGTCAAAGACACCATAACAGGAGTAGATGACAGCAAAAGTAATTTCCTACAAAGTCCCTCTAATGAAACTGCAGTTATTTTGTCGTAGCAACTTCAAAAATCTTAACTTAACATTGGAACTTCTTCTAAACTTAGCTATCATTAAACTACAGAAATTTAGCTGTGAAAACCGCACAATCTGTGGATCTAAGTTCCCCAGGACCCACTCAGAAAAGGCCAGTTGGAGGGTACTTCAGCGCTTGAGCAAAGTATCATAACTTTTACACTGCAGAGGAGCCTCAGTTTCGCTGCTGAGTCTGGCCTTTTCCTGACAGATGTAAACACACAGACATAAGTCAGCTCCTCGCAGTCAGGGGTTCATATTCAGGCAAGGCTCACAGTTGGTTGAAACCACAAAGCGGTCATATAATGCACATAGAGTGTAAAAACCAGTCAAATGGGCCTTAGAAAGCACCTTGGGTATGATTTCCTTTCAGCTGAAGCCTACAGAAAACCCTCAGCCTCTGGCAATCAGACTGGCTGCGAGCCTGAGTTGGTTTATAAGAGGTCCTGATGACAGACCTGTAGCTGCTCACACTCCGTTCAGTGTGACTGCATTCTTCAAACCTGTGCAATCAACACTTCAACCAGATTGGATTGTGATTAAAGTTTATATTATTCTCTTCACGGTTGAATTTCAGTTACTTCTGCAGAAACTCAGGGAGAGGAACGTGTAGGCTCAGACCTCAAAACTGACTGCTATCATTTCAAATTACTGCCACAGCGTGACTACTTTTCTCCCTGAAAGACACTGGAAGGTTGATGCAAGCTTTTATAACCAGCAGGAAGGACAACTGGAAGGATCTTCTTCATACTCTCCAAAAATAGAATTTAATATTCAGTGTGAGATGATTCAGAAATGAGGTGCATGACAAATAGACAAAACACCATCATGGTTTTCCTTTTTTCTTTTGACTGCCTGATTTGGTGTCTTTAAAATTATTATTATTATTAGACCTTTATTTATACAGGTTAGTTCCCATTGAGCCTCAAAGACTCATTTACAGGCGAGACCTGTTACATACAACATACATGCATATGAGAAAAAGAGAACACGAGAGTGGAGGAAGCCAAAAAAACTCACGTCTCACCATATCCTGGCTGGGAAACAGTGTAAAAGATGAAAAAAAAGACCTTACAACATAAAGCAGCAACATACAATATCATAATACATTTATGCATAGAGGGTGACAAAGGCAGTGAGTTATCCATAAACACTCCAGAAAGTTCCAAAGTTCTGATAAGATGGTACAGTGTCTATCAGCATCATGGTTCTGATAAGGCCAAAATGTTCATTGGTTGCGATGGATAAGGTATAAAACAGTCAAAGTCTAAGATGAACTAGAATTTTCTCTTTCATAGTTTTTGATCTGTATAAATGTTTAATTCAAATCAAAACCCAAAGTCGCTAGTTTCACTTAAGCATTTTTTTCCAGCAACAACGTCACAAACTTTCTGTCGTGTGTCCCACAGCCGGTCAGCCTGCTGATGGACACCTGATGAGTGACTGTAGGACACTGCTGTGGTTAATGGTTTGGCAAAGACCTGCATCATTTATTTGATGAATCAGCGCCATTTTGGATGAAAATATAATTTTATAATCAAAATCGGCAGAAGTCAAGATACACTTAGAGTTGAGAAATATTTAATTAAACAAGTTGTTTAAAAAAAATTCCTGCAAGTTCTAATCATTAAAAAAATCTGTGTGCTGTGACAATATATGCATTGTGTTAGAAGGTGACCACATATCCATTTTCAGTGCCATAACCTGTAGATCCTAAACCAACTCAGAGCTGGTTTCTCAGGTCTGGTTTGTTATTGTCAAAAGTTTTAAATAACTGGTTTTAAACTGGAACAAACCCAAAACTGTAGCTATGTTTTGGGTTTTATTCATTAATTTATTTATTGGCCACAAATGGTCTACTTTTACGGGCAGCACGGTGGCGCAACTAGTAGAGCTGCTGCCTCTCAGCGAGCAGGCCCCTGGTTCAAATCCCAGTCCGGGGGGCCTTTCTGGGTGGAGTTTGCATGTTCTCTCCGTGCATGCGTGGGTTTTCTCTGGGTGCTCCGGTTTCCTCCCACAGACCAAAAACATGTATGTTAGGATGATTGATAACTGTAAATTGTCCCTAGGTGTGAGTGAGAGAGTGAATGGTTGTTTGTCTCGTTTGTCTCTATGTGTCCCTGTGATGGACTTGCGACCTGTCCAGGGTGTACCCCACCCCTCGCACAGTGATTGCTGGACATGGGCACCGGCGACCCCCGTGACCCAAAATGGAATAAGCGGGTAAAGATAATGGATGGATGGTCTACTTTTACAGTTACGTAGAAAATAAGGTTTTCCCAATCTACCCCTAAACAAGCTTAGAAACATAAATATATTCATGGATGATTATTGACCCAATCACAGGTTGCTCAACTGATAAAGGTGTTGTGAAAAATTCAGTATTTCACCCAATCCTAATATGTAACTTCATACAGTCAATATGCGGAAATACTTTATACTGTTAATGGAGTCTGATCCATCTTGTTCATTCACTTTCTGGGACTCTGGAGAGAAGCAGATTTAAAGTCATCAAAGATGCATTTGGTTCTTTAAAGACTTTAAGTTTGCATTTTTTTTCTTACATGAAAAATATGTTTAAAATTATTATGTTCTGATTTATCGTATTTTCCGACGTAAACGTCGCAAAGCCCTATAAGTCACATCAGTCCAAATATGTCTAATAAAGTGGAAAAATCCAGAAATACGTTGCATCTATTATGTGTCACCGCTGACGCGTCGCGTTTGTTACACATCATCGCTGACAACCAGGAAATGTGGGCCGAATCCAGAAATGTGGGTCGGTGTTATGCAAAAAATTGATTGGCTGCCAAATGGTGGCCACCGGCGTGTTCACAAGAGGACTTTAACAAGAATTTAACTAGATTAACACTTAAAAACAATTATTTGTTTCTCAAAATTATAGTAAAGGTATGTCTCAGTCTGTTTGCTTAATAAACTTAATTGTCAAATCAGCTGCATTTCAAAGGCTGATACACGGAAGTAGGAATGCGCAGAGGGACGAGTCGCTGCGCATTTCTTCAAAATTTAACAAGATAAACACCTAAAAACAATTATTGTTTGCTCAATTTATAGTAAAGGAGTGTCTCAGTTGAAATTTGACTTAATAAAAGGACTTTTGCATTTCACCGAGGCGGCGCAGCAAAATGAAGCTGATTTGACGGTTGCTCCAAGCAGCAAGCAGAACGAAGGTGGCTTTGTATGGCAAGACGATTGTGTCATTAATAGCCACTTTTACCTATTACATGACACAATGACATACTACTACTCAACTGCCATCTAACGGCTGAAAATGGTAGTGTTCAATATTTTCAGTCAGAATGAATGAAAACAGTCATATCTCAGCCAAAATTTGGTTTATAAATATGGGAAAAAAATCCATAAATAAGTCGCTTCGGTGTATATGTCACAGGGCATGCAAATTATGCAAAAAAAACGCTACTTATAGAGCAAAAAATATGGTACATTTTATGCAAAGTAATTTATAGAAGTGCTAAAAATGTAACAACATTTATCTTTGTTTTGTTATAAAGAGAGCAAATTGTTTACGTTGAATCTAAAATCTTTTATAAAATTCAGCATGCATATGTTGAAACAGAACATCTGGTCTTAAATCGGACAATCTTCTGTCTTTCTTTCTCCCGTGTGTGCGCGTGCATGCTCATACCCGCAGCTTGTGAGTATCTGCATGTGAACAGTGGAGGAAGCAAGGCCTCCAGGAATGTGATACACCATCCCACTCAGGAAGAAAGTCCGAGTCACACACCAGATAACACCCCAGTCGAGTCGAGGCGGTGGATGTTTAGTTAAGGCCGTATGCATTATGCATGCTCTCTCACTGTAAGAGTACACGTGTGTCAAACGGCTCCCATCATCGTCACTCTACTCGACAGATCCGCTTCCATGCAACAGGGATCTCTCATGGAGACTAAGGCTCAATATTGCAAGGGAAATCAGTTGTGACACTAATGAGGTTCCTGGAAAAAAATGCACTGAGATCCTGCTAAATTCCCCCTTAGTCATAATACTTAAAGGTTTTTATTTCAGATTGATTTCAGATGTAGAATAAGCTATTTATGGAACAAAATACTGTAGATGGAAAATATTAAATATACAGATAATAAAGAAACGTTCATTACTGTTCACATTGCACATTTGAACCCGGCAGGACAGATCTCACTGGATCCTCTTCTATTTGATCTTTTTCTCTCATACATCCGCTCACTTCCTGTCCTCCTGTCCTCCTGGTTCGTCATCTGATAGCACATCTGCATGTGTATCGACAAATTTTAATAAACTCTACTTTCCAGCCAATACAAGATATTTATTTGCTCTGATGTTTATTGATGCGTGAAGATTTGAATGTGACTCCAGTAAAGCAGCGTTGGGAAATGCCTCTGCAGCAGGCCATCTCCTTTGACCTGCAAATAGCAGGAAGAAGCAGTGGTTTGACCCCCAGGGAGCCATTCCAAGACAGTGGAATCCAGAGCGCTGAAGGAACATATGTGGTTTTGATATCCGCTGTGCTGCCGAACATGAAAAAGAAGTGGCTTGAACCTGTGGGGGCTCGGGGGTGGGACGTGGCGTTCATCTGTTGATCATCTGGGGTATTGTGCCACAGAGGGCACCACCTGTAGAAAATGATTTTACATTGCAGGAAAGCAAAACATTCACATTTTATTTTCTGGTTCATAATAATTCAAGGATTAATGCACAAAGTTCTGATTCAGCCGTGAAATTTGGGGTCCTGTTGCCATAAACAGTATGAAACCATCCAACAAAAATATAAAATAAAATAAAAAAAATCCAGCATGCAATAAACGATTTCATTTATGAGGGCAGAAAATGTGGTCTCCATCAAGTTTATAGAGATTGTGAATATCAATTATCCAATGTAGTTTGCCATCAAAATAATACACCAGATTTGTTGTTTTGTAAAAAAGATGAATAAGCTGCAAATCAGTTTAAATTCTGAAATTCTTCAGTGAAAATGGTCTCGGTGTGAGGTTGACTCTATTAAGAGGCTTGGGGGCTGCTGCAGACTCTGTGGCGCTGCAAATCCCAAGCAAAGTTAGTCCTGCTGTGCCGGCAGAGGCGTTTTACACCTGAACGTGAGAGGGCCTCGGAGCACGAGGCTCGTAAGCCAAAAGACCCCCTACAGCGCCCGCCCCCAGCCTCAGCTGTGCCTGCCACCACGGCCGCCTGTCAAAACAGGGATTTCTTTGGCTGACAGAGCCTGAAGTGAGCTGTGACTTTGACAGTGATAAATGGCTTCATCTCATGAATATGAATTAGCACTCACATAAATTACAGATGATGCTGATTACATGGCACAGCTGATAATAAATGCAGCGATCCGTCATGGAACGAAAGGACACTAATGAAATAAAAGTTTTGTCACACGCATCATGCCACCGTTGTCATTCGATCTGTTGCGCTTGTGGACCGTGAACAGCAGCCTCATTGATTTATGGAAGCCTGTTGATATTGTCACATTAAGAGCAACGCTCTGTGTCTTTTTCCAGGCAGCTCCGCCGGGTTCGCCAAAGCAAACAAACTAATTTGGGGTGTTTGGGGGAAGCTGCAGAGGGTGGGACTGCCGTGCAGACTGTCGCACAGATCTTGTCAGGATCAGGAGCAGCATGGTGGGTTGATGACAAGGCAGAGGTGGTCAGGAAAACTGATCCCATCCTCCAGGGAGGGACCGGTGGACTAAAACTTCCAGTTTGGGGACAAAGCCACAGTGTACCTTGAGATGCTGTATCATTTCTACCATCCCATGTCAAGCCAGATCACCTCCCACCCTACCCCTGTCCATCCCCACCTACACTCGCGCTTTGATGTCCGGCCAAAGCAAACAGTAAACTCCTGGAACTGCTGGCCTACGTTCCCATGGCAACAGCACACCGCACCAGCCTTGGTGATTTGGATACATAGAGGAAGACAAAGAGGCCGATTCAAAGTCAGCCACGAGGTTTGGATGCAGGCTGAGCTTTCTGCTGTACACTGGGCTTCAATAAATACACACACACAAAAAAAAGGAAGAAGAAGAAAGAAAGAGAAAAACATCAGCGTGCAAAACTTATCACGTTCAATCAAGCGAGTGATATTAACACATCTTGTCACTTGGAGGAGGCTTAGTGAACAAAGAAGCCACTTGTAAGAGGCAGATTGGTGTATGAGGGGTGTAATGTAGAACCTCAGCAAATGTAATTAACTCTGTGTACTGTTGACAGAGTCCCACTGTGCCTGGCTTTAACATCCAGCTCATGTGTGAGTATGGATGCTAAGTACTTATCCTGTTTGTAAGGGTATGTTTTATTTATCTTTATTAAGATGTTGTTTTTGATTTTACCTAAAGGGAACTTTCAAAAAAATGTTGATGTTGATTTTAGTGAAAACATTATGATGAATTAATATCTTACCTGTTGCAGATAGCGCTTTGAACAACCTCAGTTTGGAGAAATACAGTTGAAATCTGACCAAATCAAAGTAAATAGGAAACCAACAGAAAATAATTTATGTGGACATTACAGTAGTCCTTCGATACTTCGTGGTTCATTTTTCGTGGACACGCTCTATCGTGGTTTTTCACAGGAAGACTGGACAAGGCACACAAGTGTTGACTGAAGGATGAGCCGCACGATCGGCATGGATTTTTATTTAAAATAAATTATTTTAAATGATTTACCACCTGAGTGCACTGCAGCCCATGTTGGAGAAGCTTCCTCCTGCAGCTGATCAGCTGATCTCCATGCAGAGCGGAGAAGTGGGCGTGGCGGAGAGTGCAGCCGGAGGCAGAGAGCTGAAATTATGATATTCTGTGCTCTTTTAGAATGTTTAAAGTTTAGAAACATTGTTTAGAATATTGCAAGAGTGTGGGAAGGGTTTAAAATGCACATACATAT
>NC_056512.1:32824288-32853098 GCF_014905685.2 Nematolebias whitei
ATATATATATATATAAGAATTGAATTGAAACTTAACGGTGGAAATATTTTGCATGAAACATTAGCTCCTACTGATGGGATTCTTACACAGATTTGTGTTAGAAAAGCTAAAATGAATCCTGTTTAAGAGAATTGTGCAAGCATAAACAGAATTACTGTGGCACAATAAAACAGCCGATAAGATTTTAAATCTGTAATGTGTTTACAGACTCAGTAAGATAAATCCACGCAACTCCATTCAATAAAATATCCTATTAGAGCAGCCCTATTAACAAAATTGGCTCAATTTCCAAAATAAGATCAGATTAAACTGCGGATTATTTTCAAGTCATTTAAAAGAGTAGCCAACATTGAAACCTATCCTAGCACAAATGTTCCTGTGACATCATTCTTCTTTTGCAATTTAACACAACTCAAAGCTCTTTCAGTGGATGCCTAAAGGGAACGGGCTGAGCTATGTGATCTGTAACTCAGACAATTTGTGCCAAATAAAACCTAAATAAATCAAAGCCATATTTCAGCGTTGCCTCGCAGAGATGTAAATCTGGGGCTCAGAATGGTTCTGCGGCCTCGCCCTGGGACTGGATGTAGTGTGTTATTGTTGATTAAAATGGATTATGGCTGAGATTACAGTCTGTCTCCTCCCAAAGTCCGTACTAAACTAGCCCAGCGCCAGCAGCCCAGGTCATTCAGAAGAGAAATGGAGTCAGTGAGAGAGGCTCATTCAAACGTGCTCCCCGGTCTGTCTGAGTGCGGTTTAGTTACACAGTAGCTTTTTTTTTTTTTATTGGACCACAGAAGGAAGAGGGGTTGATTGAGAAAGGAGAAGGAAGAGGAAAAGGGGGAAAAGACCAAACATAACAGAGTAGCAAACATTTAACACCCAGACAGATGAAGCTATCAGAAGGTACCTGAGAACTATTCAGTCTTGTTTTCTGGGTGGGCAGAGACAATGTGGACTGGGCTTTGCTAACTGGTCCTTGCAGACCTGGTAAGGCAGTTTTTACATCTCTGCAGAAGCACAGGTTTATACATACACACTGTAGCCTAAACACACACTGCCACAACATTCATCATGTTCACCTGGGTAAATCAGAATAGTAAAAAGTCGTTGGAATGAAGGGTTTTCACTAATGAAACTTTGATCCAAGCAACATTTTAGCAAAAATCAAACCAAAGTCACATAGCTTTCTGTCCTGCATGTCCCAGAGATGTTTTGAGACTAAGCATTAACAAAATAAAGGAAAGCATATCACCTGACAATGTGCATGTGCAACTTTAAAAGCATTGGTTCCCAACCCTGGTCCTGGAGGAACATCCTCCTGCATGTTTTAGTTGCTTCCTTGCTCCAACACACCTGATTTAGCGATTTAATTACTGTATTTTTGCTGTATAAGTTGAAGGTTTTTGCATAAATTGCCATGCCTGCAACTTATACAGCGAAGCAACAAATTTATGTTTTTTCCCTCTATTTACAACCCAGTGTTTGGCTGAGATCTGATGATTTGCTGAGAATATACAAATGTCTGGTTTCTATTCAGAAGGCAGAAGATGTGATTTTTATATTGTGTTGAGCCGTAATATGCATTTCAACATGAATTTCTCAGTCTTGTCTTAATTATTTTTTGTACTCACCATGACAGTTTATATATCACATAAGTTGTTTATCATATGCATAATTTTAAAAAAAAAGTTAAATCAACTGAGATTTCATTTTTATTTATATATTTTTGGGGGGTGCAAAACTGATCTGGACAAATAACTTTTTTAAGCAAACTTTTCATTATTGTTTGAAAATCAGTGTGAAAAAAGCGAAATAGACGTAAAAATCCCATGTGATCCCGTGTGGTAGAACATGGAATCATGTGATTTTCACTTTTTTCTCTACATGACATATGTGAAACATGCCCTGCACATATTTCCCTGTGAATTTTAACATGAGAAACATGTATGATCTGTTTTACATGTGAACCTGGCATGTTTTTATTCCAAATTCACATGGGAAACATAAATACATGTTTCACATATGTCACAAGTAGAAATCCCATTGAAACAAAAGAAATCAAGTTTTTACATATTATGTTCATGTGTTGTTGTTATTTTTTCCATTTGGGTCCTATTTTATTCAAATTTCACTCACTGTTACAATTTATTAATTGTACATATAAAATGTCAACCATTTTAATGTCTCAAATGAAAGGGCTTCCTATAATTGAACTAAATGTATGACAACTGCAAATATTTTATTTCATTATGACATAAAAGTTGTTGGAAAATGCATAAATGTAAAAACAAGCAAATAAATAAATAAAATGCACCTTAATTAGGGTTTACAAGAAGGCAAGCTTGATTACATCTGGGCTCAGTGTTTAATTGTGTTCAAATAAACCAGGACATTTACTGAACTTTTAGCTTCAAACAGTTTTTGGTTTAATTTCATTATTCGGTTTCTATTTGTTTTGAAGTATTTTCATTTTATTTTTTTATTTTTTTATTTTTTAACGTGGGTTTCGAGTTCAGATAAACAGACATAAAGTCATGCTTTGAGTGATTATCTCTGTCTCAGCCAGAAAAATCTGGTCTGGGTGGCTGAAGTGTGAATAACAACCAGAACGGTTTTGTTGTCATACCTGTGGGGCCGTTGTTAATTGAGGAAAATGACTCCCATCTGGTAAAAGGTTATTGTTGTGCTCCTTATAAAAGGTTTCAGCAGAACATTTGATTAATTGGTCATGTCTTCAGTGCTGCACTCGAGCTGAAGCTGACCGGCCAATTATCATAATCCGGGGCTGTTTATTTTTTCTCCAGTGCCAGTCAGGGCACGTTGGTGGTTTACCAGAGCAAGGCCCGATGACAAGAGATGCTCAGTAGGCAGTAAGACTGGGGGTGTGTGTGGGGAAGCAGGACAAGGTCTTTTCAGTCTGTCAGTCACATTTAAAGCTGTGGTGACTGAAAGTTGATCCGTCTGGCTGAGCTTGCTGTACTACATTAGTTGGTTCTAGAATAATTTGTGTAGGCTGTGCACTTTATTTTTTATTTTTTTATTTTTTTTTACATGTAACCAGTCACTGCAGCTCGAGAACAAACATCTTGTGCATAAACCAGAAATTGTCGACAAAATGAAGCGAGTAATTTACGTTTTCTATACAAAGTTTTGGCGAGAAAGAGTAAATGTCACAATTAATTGAAGGTTATCGGGAAGGAAAAAGTAATTAAACTCCCTCCGCTCAGAATGAGTTCTTTTACAGTACGTGCTGGCATATATTTCTCCCGTTTCCTCTGTCTAGACATGCAGGGCAGGACCACAGCCTCCGTACTGGACAAAAGAGCCATACAGGTCTCTGGAGGACCAGTCCAAAGGTAAAAAAATACTTTTGCATGAGTTATTAAAAAGAAATTAAACAAATGAGCCAGTAGGTTTGCTGCCGCTAAGAATCAGGTTGGAGAGTTAAAAAGGCAGAAAAATGTGTGGAGGCAACAAAGGTCATTCAAATAGTTAACTTGACTTTAACGGTGCACTTTTTCCTCAAAATCCTCTTCAAGAAATCAATACACAATACATTGTCCTGGATTTCTTTTACATAAGCAGTCACAAAATCAATATATTTATATTTCCTGTGCAAAACTAGTCATGAAGGTTGCAACACATTTCACGCATAGGGATGGGATAACAACAAAGTCCATGCTCAATAATAATTGGTAGGGATGGGATGTTTTTATACGCCAAGAAGAACAATTCCAGATTTAATGTGTCAAAATACATAAAAGTAGACAACACTGTACATCGTTTGTTGGGACAATAAAGTATTTTAATAAGAGAATATAATGCTTTTTTGGTCACAAGAATGGAATACCCAGTGTGAAAGAACTGACAATGAACAACTCAGACACACTAGTACAAAGTATAATTCAGTGCTTTTATTTACAGTGGATAATAGTTCAGGGAGTATCAGGAACCCTGGAGAGCAAGGAGAGTGGTTAGGTCCAAAGTTCCGCAATAACGAATTGATCAGAACGTTCAGGGTCCTTACTAGTAGATGGATGGTAGGTGGTTTGGTTCCAATATCCTGTACAATTGGTCCAGTAGACTCAGACTAGGAGGTCTGGTAATCAGGAAGGACTCAGGAGGTAACACTGTAAAGATCACAAGGCTAAAGGTAAGTATTAACAAGGCTAGAGATTCACAAAAATGCTAGAAGCACGAACCATAAGCAGGGTAATGTTCCAGCATCAAAGGGAGGTCATCAGGTGCCTTATATACACCTGGATCCTCATCAGGAGACATTGCTAGGTGTGGTAGTATGGTGTCCTCTAGGGGGGCCCATCTGTGACTTATAGATTAAGAAAGATCTTAAACCCCTACTGTGAGGTGTGATGGGTTAATCTGCATATGTATGTATGTATGTATCTTACCTCAGCTTTATAACTGAACCTCACACTCACTGTTCTTTGAATTGAGAAAGCTTCTTGGATGAGAAGTGAAACGTCTTCTGTTACAAATAAAGTCCAATTGTTTTTGTCGAACTTTTTTGAATTTACCATGTCCTGGATGACTGAGAATCTTCACCAGCGGTGCCCTCAGGAACTCCCACATTTTTGCAATATTTGAAACTGGTATGTGCAACTGATAATAGTATCAAATGTAAAACTTTGGTATCTTTGACATTAAGACAAGTGTTTCCATCTTTGTTGTTCAGAACTGAAGCCAAAATATCTGCTTTTTTAGGGTACTGCCATGCTGTTTATTTGAAGCTGCATCCAGGACGTGAGGCTGTACTTTTGATATACAGATCCTGCCTACAAACCTTTCCAACTTGGTATGGTATGGTATATAGTTTATTCATTTTAAAAAAAGTACAAAAACAATTCCATAACAATATAAAAAAAAGGATACAAAAGATTTAAAATGAAAGGAAGCAATCACTGTGCAACATAATACTTTTCTTAAAGCTTCAAATAAGTAAAGGGAAGAAAGCATATTGAGAAAATGCATGTTTGAACATACAGCAGCAAAGAATGGACTATTTGAATCAACAACTTCCAGCTTCTGGTCCTGTGTCCAGACAGGTAGGTACAACAAACTAGTCATGGGGATGATTTTTGTGACAGTAAAGTATCTTTAACTAGAAAATACAATGATATTTTGTGCTTGTTAGGGTTAACTGACAATACCGTCAAACACTATAATCTGAGATGTATGAAACAGAACATATCAATGGTTTTATGCTAATAAATTATGTTTAGCTGACAAAATTCTTACATTTGGGAGTTAATTATTTTGTGCAAGATCAACTTAACTTTGACTTAACTTAACTACCCCTAAAAAACTCAGGTTTAAGTGCAAGAAGGCTGGAGGGACATGGTCAAAAAGCAAGAGGTAGACATGACAGTGATGAGATTATGACAAGTGACCCTAATAATTCATAACTTGGATGGATGGGTTACTGACAGACAACAATTTTCAAGTTAGATTATCCCATCCTGAAATCAGAAAGCAGTTTTCAGCTGAGAAGTCTTTCCGAACCAAGAAAGAAAGTCCAGATATCTGCTGTTAAATCATTTAAAAATACAATAGCCTGAATGTATAAGAATCTATATGAACAAGCTTCTAAACGTGCAGGTAGTCTGGTCATTTTTAGCTTCTGTGCAGGTAGCCTTTTGGAGTTTAACAGTGACCAGAAGGGAAATTAAATTTCCTTTCCTGCTTCTCGTGTTTGACAATGGTCTTTGCCAGAAACCTGCTACCTCCTGACCTTTGCTTCCACCTGTTATAGCCATGGTCTGCCTCATATCACTCACCTCATAACATCGACAGCACCAGTCCACCAGGTGTTAATTGCTAACATTTACTTCTCCGGGACTTGGCTAATAATCTTCCAGCGACATACGTTTCCTCACTTTTTAACCAGTAGCCTTCATTGTTGAAGGTTGCAGGCACAGATGTTGTGATTTTGTAGCATTTTCTGAACAGCTCTTTTGTACTAAAGAAAAATATATTGGTGATCTGGCTCAACAGAATCAGAAACCAATGGTCAGAAAAATATTTATTTAGAGAAAACACAACATGTATGTATGTGTGTGTGTGTGTGTGTGTGTTCTGTTGCTTGGGAACAATTTAGAAGGAAATTGGACTGAAGTCTGAATGAAGCCATTGTGCCACTATACCATAAAAAGTTGAGTTTGGATTTCTAACTACTATCAGGGAAAGTATTGCTTTAAGAAATAAATTAAATTAAATTAAATCTTCCATAGCAACAAGTTGCTTGAAAGAAACCTATCAATTGTTCTTTTATGTGATTAGAAGCAATCTAACAAATCTTCCAGTAGCAAAAAATTGGCTTCTAGAAATGGGATAAACGGTTATTCAAAGTGGCTATATGAGGGGAAAAAAATTAAATTCTCCTTAAACATAGGGACATGACAAATGAAAATACAATTTATCAATATTTTATAAAACAGAGATGATGTACAAGTTGGTTCACTATCTCAGCTTGGAGTCAATGTGCTCAACATAATGGTACATCTTACAGTTATTTAATGGTTAACAATGGTGTACCACAAGGCTCAGTCTTAGGATCCACCCTCTACACAATCTACATAGGTAATGTAGGTCAGAGCATGCCTGATGCATCATTACACTTCTATGCTGATGACACAGTTGTTTATTGTCAAACTAAAACATTTGCTAAGGTTTGCCAGCTTTTGTAATTCGCTTTTGACATCATCCAGTCTGATTTGTTCCAACTCAAACTTGTCCTAAATGCCGACAAAACCAAACGGATGCTGTTTTCAAACAGGAAGTCGCTCCCAGCAGTTCTTCCTTCAATGTTATCCTCGAATGGCGTTCCTATTGAATTTGTCGATTCCTACAAATATTTGGGTATCTTTGTCGATTTGCATCTCTCTTTTAAGCTCCACGTGGAAAACTTGGTAAAGAAACTGAAAATTAAATTTTTTATTTTTTTTTTCAGAAATAGATCTTGTTTAAGGCAGCACAGTGGCGCAACTGGTAGAGCTGCTGCCTCTCAGCGAGAAGGTTGCCGGCTCAAATCCCGGTCCGGAGCCTATCTGGGTGGAGTTTGCATGTTCTCTCCATGCATGAGTGGGTTTTCTCTGGGTACTCCGGTTTCCTCCCACAGACCAAAAACATGCATGTTAGGCTGATTGGTAACTCTAAATTGTCCCTAGGTGTGAGTGAGAGAGTGAATGGTTGTTTGTCTCGTTTGTCTCTATGTGTCCCTGTGATGGACTTGCGACCTGTCCAGGGTGTACCCCGCCCCTCGCACAGTGATCGCTGGACATGGGCACCAGCGACCCACGTGACCCAAAATGGAAGAAGCAGGTAAAAGATAATACAGTAGATGGATGGATGGATGGATGGATGGATCTTGTTTAACTCTGAATGCTAGGAAACACCTTATAACTTTCCTTCCTTCCATTGACTATGGTGACAATATTTACATGAACGTTCCACCCTGCAGATGTTGGACGCTGTCTATCACGATGCATTAAGATTGATAACTGGCTGTAACTACCGTACCCATCACTGCGAATTGTATTCATTGGTTAGCTGGTCATCATTAACTTCAAGTAGACTCTCTCACTGGTACATTTTCATATTTAAATCACTTCTCAGTCTGCTGCCTTCATACATCTCCTCCTACATGTCACTACGTGAGTGCAGCTACAGTGTGCGCTCTCAGGACATTATTACATGCAGTGTCCCCTCAGTGAGGACTAAATTAGGCAAAAGGGCCTTCTACTCCGCTCCCGTTTCCTAGAATATCTTGTAAAAAGATCTGAAGCTTTCAAACATGACCTCTCTAAGTGGCTTCAAACATCTGCTAAGTTCATGGCAAATACTAATGCAGACATGTTCCTGTTTTTGGTTTTCTACTGTACATCTCCTTACAATCTAGCTGTTTTTGTTTTTTGTTTATTTATGCCATTTTCTTTCATTTATTCTTCTCATTTTATATTCTTTATTTTATGATTGTCTGTTATTGTTTTTGTTGTCTACTGTTGTCATCATTTTTTGTTCAAAACAGGTCTCTCTTGTAAATGAGTCTCTGAGGCTCAGTGAGACTAACCTGTCTAAATAAAGGTTGACTGAAAAGTGTATCTAAGTGAGTTAAAGAACATTAAACTGCAGCTTTAAAAACTCACGCTAGTCTATTTAGATGATGTTAGACTCAAAACACCATGCGAAGCTCACACATCAGCACTTTTGATTTTTTTAAGGTACAGTATAATAAACACAAACTCGTTCTGAGATATAGTGTTACATTTTAAAAATATCTGTTAAAGTGACCCTTTCAGCAGCCCATAAATTTCTCACACTGTACCCTTTCTGCCAAGAGACTCACTATTTTTCTTATCTTCAGCTTCCTGGCAAAGCAGCTGCTGTCTTAGGAGGAAATTAAAGTGAAATACATTCCTCTTTGTGGTTTCTTTGCACTTCACACACCATTAAAGCTCTTTTCAATGACTGTCATATTTACAGTCAGCATATGCTGCTGTAAACACAATGTTTTTATGTGAACAAAAAAATACAATTCAGACTACCTAGCAACAGCAATAAACTGCTGAAAATACCAGTGAGTTGATTTTTTAGGACAGTGAATGGAGCTAAAAATGAAAACCAAGCAGGGCTGAAAATTTTATCATCAGCGTAGAAACGGTGCATTTTATTAGTCGAGTTTCTGAAGCTCGTGTCGGTGAGGAGAAGCCTGTTCTCTCCCTGAATGGACCTTTCATTCCCGACAGAACGAGTCAGGAGCAGAACTTGGAGAAAGCTGCTGACAGAGAGTCACTTAAGAAAATATTGGAACGTTCATGCCGTCCTACAAACACATCACGAGTTAAAAACACAAACGTTTCTGCACAAAGACAGAGACTGCATGCGCCTCTATTCTGTTTACCTCCACCATCACCGTATCGTACAGCAAATATTCCATCATGCCCAGGAGAACCACCAGTTTTTACACTTTCTTAATATCCCGTCAATGACCACAAGGTTTCAGTGTATTTATTGTCCTCAAAGAACCTTTGAAATGAACTCAAATAAGATGAAAAACCTGGAATTCCTTGTCAGGCAGCATTAAATTCAAATAGTCAACGGCAGCATTTTTAACAAAAATCTGCAATCTGTTCATATTTATAAAATGTTGTGGGGCTCAGTCTCAGCTACTACGTCAAACAGGGTTATAGCTACGTTGGAGGTTTAATAGATCAGTTGGCTGTGACGGCCATCTTGGATTAAGTTGACTCCAAAAGGTAAAACGTCATAGAGGTGCTTTACTTTCTGTAAGTTTCATTAATTTTGTCGAGGGGGTTATGAGATATTATGGTCGCAAACAAAGAGTCAAAATCAGCAGTGAGCAAAGGTTATTCATAACAGATAATGATTATTATTATTAATAACTGTGATATAACACCGAGATAACAGAGTACCGTATTTTTCAGACTATAAGGCGCACTTAAAATCCTTTCATTTTCTCAAAAATCGACAGTGAGCCTTATAATCCAGTGCACCTTATGTATTAATTCTGGTTGTGCTTACTGACTTCAAACCTACTTTGAACAATGTAGTAGCTAAAGAAATCTTGAAAGAAGATTAAATTTCCAAAAAAGAAGTGGAGGGAGCTTAATTGTGCCCACTAAGGCTGAAACAGGCATAAATTAGCACAAAGTTGAAATTGAGAAAAGCTGGCATTTGCTAAAAACAGCTGAATAGTAGCTAAAACAAGCAGAATGAAGCTTATATTACTAGAAGTCAAGAGAGCATACTTTTCCTGAATTAAGCTGAGAAAAGTTTAAATGATTGCAGGAAATGTGGAATAAGCTGATAAAGATGAAATTAGCATAAAACAGCTAAATGCAAGCTGAAATAGCAGAAATAGATTGAACCTACAGAAATATGCTGAAAGGTGCACAACAAGCTGAAATTAGTAAAAAATAAGTTGGAAGAAGCATAACAATCTTGAAGTTAGCTGAATGAAGCTGAAAGGAGAACAAAACAGCTGATAAACAGCTGAAATTAGCTGAACTAGCTGAATTTATTTTATTTTCATTCAGAGTCTATTAGGGATTGTTGTCAGCTACCAATACGCCAAGTTTCAGCTGCATAGCTCTAAAAATGGCAGAGTTATACTAGTTTTTCTATAAAACAATTGAATAGTAGCTAAAGAAATTTAGAAAGAAGCTAAAATTTCCAAAAGGAAGTGGAGGGAGCTTAATTGTGCCCTCTAAGGCTGAAAAAGGCAGAAATTAGCGCAACAATTTTGAAATTATCTGAGAAAAGCTGTAATTTGCCAAAAACAGCTGAATAGTAGCTAAAACAAGCAGAAATAAGCTTAAATTACAAGAAGGAAGTTGGGAGAGCATGTTTTTTTTTTTCTGAATTAGGCTGAAAAAAGTTTAAATGATTGCAAGAAATGTGGAATAGCAAGAGCGTCAGTACCTTCTAGGCACTCGCACAATAAAAAGATTTTAGTTTGTACCTCTCAGCGATTTCATGGTTTTTCTAGTTTGTTTCATGTTCTAAAACAAATAGAATAAAAAAGTGAGACCAGAGGTTTAAACATTTGTATTTGCACAAGTCTCTTTTATACTGATGCGGTGGGACTGTATCCAGTCCGGCTGCCATGCTTCATAAAGGTAAATCAGCATGACTTTCCTGAAAAAGAAACACACTTTCCGACTGGAGCAGAGGCCTCCGAGGATTAGCCTCGCTCTGAGCTTCAAGGTGATGCAACAGCTCAGTAGTCGAGCGCTGCTCTGCAGAGATGAGGCGTTCTGAGACACGTTTAAATCATGTCGTGTGGAATGTTTCTGCCGTTTGGTACCGACATAAAACTGCTGTTAAAAGTTTCAGAAGCCCACTGGCTCTCAGACCTCACGAGAGACGCCCGCGCACGAAGCCGTATCACAGGCCTCTTTAGCGATTAAAGTGCTCCGAGGAGAAACAGAAGCGTTCTCAGTGGAGCTGCAACAGAATGAAGTGAACCAGAACCCTGCGTGGACTCGCGTTGGCACGCACACATATGGGCCTGGGAACCAACAGATTCATTTGCAATATTTCGAAACAATTATAATTTTCAAAATTCTGACTACATTTCGTATGAAATTGCCCAAAGTCATTTAAAGCGCCGATTGCATAAGCTCGCATACGTTCAGGTCAGTCCATTGTGAATGTAAAGAGCTAATGGGCTGAGTTGAAATCACTGAAGTGTTTGTTCATTCAGATCTGATAGTTATAGCTGGTGACACAGTCGCTGGCGACATTCGAGCTCTTGACTAACAGAGAACAATGTTTAACAGCGCCACATCTCTGACCGCTATAACTTTGTGCAAATGGACTGCGAAAATTCAAGATACACATCGCACAGATACCGAAGAAATCTGCCCATCTGTGGATGAAATAGCCTGTTCAGCTATTAACAAAACTGGGTACATTTGTGCGCCATTAGAGCCATTTATGTTCAAAGACATGGAAACAACAAGCTGATTAGCTCGACGCTGCACCACCCTCGTTTCAATCCGCAGCAAGGCCCTATGTGTGTGTGTGTGTGTGTGTGTGTGTGTGTGTGATTGTGTGTGTGTGTGTGTGTGTGTGTGTGAGGGGAAAATGTTCTTAGTTCAGATTGGATAATAACATTGCAAATCTGATAAATTCAATCTTACTCGTAGCTAATTAGATCTGGTGAATTTAACACTGAATAATGGTCATTTAGTTTTGACCAGCAGTTTGAGGTGCATTGAAAGGTTGTGCAAAAAGTCGCTTAAAGGGCAAGTTCAAACTTTTTCTTCTTTTTATTTTTTTATTTTTTACACCATGCACCATTTTAGCTGCTTATAATGCATGATTCTGTTTGGTTTAGTGAATGCAGGGGGGTGAGGGGGGGGGGGGGGGGGGGGACTTTCACTGTTGTATCAATGTTACAACATGTTGGAAATCCAACGTGTGCTTGTATTTGTGTGTTTTTGTTTTAGTGCTGCTGAGAATTCCTCGAGGGATAGTCTATAATTAGAGCAGATGGGACAGGAAGTTTATTCAGGTGGGCGTTGTTGGGCAGGACTGGTGATTCTTTCTCAACAAAAGTGCAGAAAAATAATAACGTGTGTATTTTTACTGGAAGATTACACTGACAAACCTCCATTAAGAAACCTAACTTCACATAAACGTTGTGGATTCAGTAAAAAATTGAAGATGGAATGCAAGCCGCCCACTGCCTTTTGATCCAGAGTTTTAAACTTAAGCCATCTTATGAGAAAATCAATGAAACCGTCATTTTGGTAAAACCTTGCACATGACAATAAACATGATCTCATCAAATATTGTAAGATCTTGCAAGACAATGACACCCTGGTAAGTGTTAAGGATGACTGTCAGCTACTACTACACCAGCTCTTAGCACAATATATTTCAAATTGGCAAGGTTCTAGCCATTTATGGGTTTTCTAATGATATTTGGCTGAGATGGTTATTTTGAACTGGGTTGGCTCCAAATGTTAACCAGTTAGAGGTACTTAAAATGAATATTTTCTGAAAATTTCAAAAATATATATTTAGTGATTCAAGAGATATTTTGCTAACAGACAAACAGAGTTGACACCCAACAGTTAATGGCATTTTTTTAAGGAATTTCTTGCATCAACTGTTAGTGCTCAGAATATATGTTGCGGAAAAGTCTCAGCTCTGACTGCACTGAACTCTAGCTCAGCATCTGTAAAACTGAGTGAGTTATATTCTTTTATGTGTTTTTGTAATCAGTTGGAATTGGTAGCCATCTTGATTAGAGTTGGCGCCCAAATGTTAAAGAGTTGTAGAGGTGCACCCACTTATTATTTTTTGAATAGTTCATGGAAATTTGTCCATTGATTTAAGAGACATTTTGCTAACAGACACACACTCATATACACAAGCAAAACCATCATCCCTCCACCCTTGCTTTATGGTGGTGGAATGGCTTATATGGCTTATAAATTTTGTGACCTGGAAAATGATTATGCAATGTTCTTACAAGCTAAATTATTGCTTTTCTGGTTTCTTTTCGGAGCACATTATACAAAAAAAAAAAAAAAACAACCTTATTTTAAAACCCAAAAGTTTTCACTTTAATTTCCAGCGGTGCTCGAGGCAGCGCCATGGGCACCCAAAAACAAACTCTGTGGGTCAGAGACAGGAAGCACATGGCCTTCCTTCACCCTCCGTGTGGGATCACATACGCTCCATAAGCCCATTAACACCTCCAGTACAGTAGCTGCTGCCGGACGGCGCGCGTTAAACTGCAGCTGCACATCTTTAATCCGCTCCCCGATGTTGTCTTGTCAAACGCACGGAGTCACGCCGAGGCCGGGTGAAGCCGTCGCTTATAAACTCGTGAAGAGCGTGAAAGCCGAGCTGAAGCCATGTGGTTTTTAAACTGCCTCCTCTCGCCGTGTTTTTGGAATCATTTCCAGCTGCTCCACAGCCACGAACGGCACCTTGGGCCCACAGTGGTGTTTTAACACGGGCCAAGTCTCAACCCCCATCCTGCCGGCTAAAAGCAGAGGAGGTTTTCAACTACTGTTGGACAAATGATTTCAAGCCACATTATGAGTAATAACAGATATCCTGCTGAGTGTGCCGAACATTGTGTCCACGCACGCAATTAGATCCTAAACAGAAACCAACGATTGGGTTGACAACTACAACTGATCAACAGCATTCAAGATGGCCGCCCCTGCAAAGCAGTCTTAGCAAACCTAAAAATAACAATAACTCGGTCAGTTTTAGAGAAATTACGCTAAATTTTGAAGTGGTAGTAGCCGAGACTGATCCCCAACACCCAAATAAAGGATGAAACTTTTATAAAATAATGATTGAATGTGCCCGTATAATAGTGTGAATGTTTATGAAGCATTCACTCTATTGTGATCCATTTTTCTTCTGTATGTTTTTCAGCATATTTCTCGTTTCACAATGTTCGTGATATTTCAACAAATCATAAATCAAAATGTTCAGCTCGTTCGGGAGAAGGGTGCTATAACTTTTGGTATTGGTGCAACTTTAGCTTTTTGAAATATTTAGCCTTTTCTGCCATTTTTTTTTTCCTCACATGAAATGAATTGAGTTCATTTTACATCCTTCAAATCTTTAGATGTGTTTACAACCTTTTACTGCTCCTTGCACATTTTGTTCTGCTTCAGCTTCTTTCAGCTTCCTTCAGCAAATTTTAACTTTTTTTCAGCTACTTTCAGCTAATGTCAGCTGTTTTTTTCAGCCGTTTTGTGCTCCTTTCAGATTATCTCTGCTAACTACAACATGTTTATGCTTCCAAGTTCTTTCTGCAAATTTTATCTCGTTATGCTCCTTTCAACTTATTTCTACAAGTTTCAGCTTTTTTCTGCAATTTCAGCTACTATTTAGCTGTTTTATGCTAATTTGAGCTTTTTCAACTAATTCCACATTTTTTTTGTTGTTTCAACTTTTATCAGCCTAAATCTGCAAAAAAAATACGCTCTCCACTTCCTTCTGGTAATTGAATCTTTTTCTGATATTTTAGCTACTTTTTAGCAGGTTTTTTTGCTAATTTCATCTTTTTCCAGATAATTTCCTCTTTTTTGTGCACATTTCTGCTTCTTTCAGTCTAATAGCGAGATCATGTGTTCTTTCTGCTTTCTTCTACTAATTTAAGCTTAGCTTTTCAGCTAACTTTTTTGCATTTTTCTAGCTAATTTCAGCTTTTTCAGATAAATTCAAGTTTTTCATGGTAATTTTTGCTACTTTCAGCCTTATTAAGTTCTGTACGCTAATTTCAGCTTGTTATGCTACTTTCAGCTTTTGTATGCTTATGTCAATTTTTTCTGCTATTTCAGCTATTATTTAGCTGTTTATGCTATTTTTAGCATTTTCAGCTAATTCCTCTTATTTTTTTGGCTCATTTCAGCTTTTTCTGCTTCTTTCTGGTAATTTAAGCTACTTTCAGCTACTTTTCAGCTATTTCTTGCTAATTTCAGTTTCTTTTTAGCTCATTACCAAATTTTTGTGCTCACCTCTACTTATTTAAATCTAATTTAGCAAATATGTGTTTTTTTCAGTTTTACTCTGCTAATTTGTTTGTTCTTCCATTTCAGCTACATTTCAGATTTTTCTTTTTTTTTTTTAGCTATTTTCAGCTATGTTTCAGCAAGTTCTTCTGCAATAAGCATTCACACTACATTTTTGCAGGAAATGCAATTTCTCTAGTTGCCTTTGAAAATAATTTAATGCTAAGACTCAAGCCCACTAATCTCTGAAAACACAACAACGGCTATAATTCAATCAGTTTTATAGTTTGGTTGTAGCTGAAAAATCCTTCACAATACATAATATATGTGATTTACCTTTGCCTAATTACTTAGCAATAACTGCTGCTGTTTGTCTGTTAACAAAATATCTCAGGAACAACTCGATAAATATTGATAAAAAAAATCAGAAAAACATCTTGGAATGCACATCTACAGCTGATTAACTTTTGGAGGCAATTCATTGCAAGATATCTGAGGCTCATCCTCAACACATACTCAAAGTGAGACATCTTGCAATAGGAGATCATGAAACAAGGTGCTTTTGAGGTTTGACCAAAACAGATGAAATATCATTTTATAACATTTTAGTCTAAAACTTTGTCAAGAACATCTGGCCTAGCTAGACTTTTAATCTACTGAAGAATTAAAAGTAGATGTAGAAAAATTGGTATAAATAAAAAAAATTAAAAAACAGTTTTTGTTTGATGTTCGTAGCTGCAGGACTGAAGTCTACTTCTGGTTTCCTGTGATCTTGTAGTGCTCCTGTAATATCAGCATGTCCTAAAAGAGACCTACAGAGCTGCATTTGCACAGATTTGTGCTGCAGCTGGTTTGTGCATTCTCAGTCCTGCAACCTCACATGCTCAATTGAGTTTTACTTATAACCCCCAAACTACCTCTGGTAAATTCTGTAACTGTGACCACCTGTGCAAATAATCATCGGCAGTGTTTACCGAAGTGCTCACTCAGATAGCAATGGCTGCACATCCACTGTCTCCACTGCATGTGCTACCAAATGCTCGCACTGCGAAGCATTTTCAACACATTCAGGATTATCTGGCTTAAATAATCCTAACAAACAAAATCTATTTAAGTGCTGCTATAATGTTTGCGTCATCTTGGCGAGCAAACCCTGATTTTCTAACTGAACTTGCACACGTGCACATTCACACAATAATTGGCATCAGATGATCAGTCAATATCTGGAGCAGAATGTTTTAAAAAAATAATAATTTAAAATAAAACAACAGTTAACATATTTTACAGAAAAATTAAAGCTGCTACAAGAAGGAAAGAATCAGTAAGACTGACAGTTCAAATACATATGTAACTGGAGAACTTGCATTTCCTGTGAAAACGCAGTGTGAATGCTTATCGCTGAAGAACTTGCTGAAAAACAGCTGAAATTAGCTTTAAAAACCATGCTGAAATGTAGCGGAAATTAAAGAACAAGCCTAAGTTAGTAGAAGAAAGCAGAAAGAACACATGTTTGCTGAATTTGGTTTAAATAAGCAGAAATTAGCATAAAAATTAGGAAATTTGATAAAAAAAATATGAAACTTGCAAAAAGTAGCTGAAAAGTAGCTGAAAGGGCATAATGGAGCTTAAACTACCAACAGAAAGCAAAAGGAGCTGATATGAGCCCCAAAAATGTGGAATTAGCTGAAAAAGATTAAACTGGCATAAAAAAAGCTAAATAGCAACTGAAATAGCATTGAAATAACTGAAATAACTGAAATAACTGAAAAGCTGAATGTAGCAGAAATAAATTGAAAGGAGTACAATAAGCTTAAATTAGCAGTGAAAAGTTAATTAGGCTGAAATTAGCAAAAATTAAGACAAAATTTTTAAATCTATCTGAAAACAGCTGAAATTACCTTTAAAAAAATGCTAAAAACAGCTGAAGAGGTGGAATAAGTTTAAATTACCATAAGAAAGCAGAAAGAACACATTTGCCCAATTAGGCTGAAAGAAGCAGAAATGAGCACAAAAACGGGGAAATTATCTGAAAAAATCTGGATTTTTTTAAAGAAAAAAATCAGCTGAAAAGTAGCTAAAACATTCAGAAAGAAGCTTAAACTACTAGAGGGAAGTGGAAAGAGCACATTTTTTTCTGAATTGGACTGAAAAAGTTTAAATGAAAGCAAAAGATGTGGAATTAGTCTAAAAAGCTAAAAATTTGAATCAAAACAGTTAAATAGTAGCTGAAAAAGCAAAAAAGGCTGAAACTTGTAGAAATAAACTGAAAGGAGTATAATAAGCTGAAATTAGCAGAAAGAAGTTAGACGAAGCACAAAAATGTTGTAGTTAGCAGAAGGAATTTAAAAGGGTCACAAAAAGCTGAAGAAAAAAACGTAGCTGAAATTAGCTGAAGAAAAGTAAAAAAAATTCACAAGGAAGCTGAAAGAAGCTGAACCAGAACAAAATGTGAAAGGAGCAGTAAAAGGTTGTAAACAGATCTAAAGATTTGAAGGATGTAAAATGAGCAAAATTAATTTCCTATGAGGAAAAAAGTGTCAGAAAAGGTTAAATATTTCAAAAAGCTAAAGTTGCACCAATAGCAAAAGTCATAGCACCCTTCTGAACGAGCTGAACGTTTTGATTTATGATTTGTTGGAATAGCGCAAAAATTGTGGAAAGAGAAAAATGCCATAAAAATGTATAGAAGAAAAAAGGATCTCAGTAATGTGAATATTTCATAAACATTCACACTATTAGATTCAAGCTGTGTGTCTGAGGGAGATGAAAGTTTCAGTTTTAGTGTTTTGAAATCTGCACAGGAAAAAAAATATTAAACCCAGAGAAAAAGGGCTTTACTTTCAGGTTTTAAAATGCAAAATAAAACACTAAAGTTTTGAAGTGCATGCAGTTTTGTAAGTAAGAAACCCATTTCTATATGAAGAAAAAATTAGAGTACAAATTTAGTGCTTCCTTATGCTTTTGTGTTAATAAGACTTTTAACGTGAATACATTATTTTTCTTTTTTTTAGGTAGCTGACTGACCAGGAAGCAGTGGGTTGTTTTTTTTTTCCTTGTGACATGTGTTAATGTTTATCTTGAAACCTCACTTGCTGTGGAGCTAAACCTCAAGTTTATCAATTCAGTTCATATTAGAGTCTGCAAAGATCAGACAAAACTGGAACAACAGAAACTTCATTAAAGGGATTTCATAAGAGCTCAACAACTGTAAACAACTTAACTTCTATCATTCTTAGTATCACACAGAGCAAGACTGGGATAAATAAATATATATATATATATATATGTATGACAAGAATGTAAAAGCAGACTCGCAACAATCAGATGTTCTTGAACCTGTTCTACATCTGCAGCTGCAGCTCCAAGTTTTGCCAGCAGAATATATACTTTGTGACAACGGTGATAAAAACGACACAACCTATTCACCCGCACGTCAAGAAAACTGGGAGAACAGACTGGACTCAGTCGGCTGGAGGTTTTCGAGGACACTGAGATTGAAAGCTGAAGCTGATAACCTTTGACCTCTCGTTGCCATCAGTTGTAGAGACAACCATATTTACAACTGTGTGTCAAGGAGGTGATCGGAGAGAGAAAAATGATGGCTCTGAAAAAACAACAACACATTTTTAGACTTAGAAACAGCTGTGCTACGTTTCAGGGTGTTCATAGCTTATGCTAGTGCCAGTTCACAACCCACAGATTAGGTTTTATTTACAGGAATCTTAAGTTAAATTTTTCTGTTATCCTGGAACAAAACATAAAATGGGAACTTTGGAAATCAGTGGCAGAACCTGGCAAATACTTGAATGTATTTTTCAGTGCTCGACTATCTGCTCAGATGACCATGTATGTCAACATTTAGCTTCATCTGCAGAGTAGAAGCTGAGCACATCTGGTGTCAATGCATCTTAATAAACTTATTGTAAGACTCTTTCTTTTTCCCCCCCTGGACTGAACATGCTGGGACAGAAGCCTATTTTAAAAAGCCATCAGGCAAATAAACTGTGTGAGTGGAGCCAGACTGCCATCATAAGACCAGTGAAGGTACTGTAGGCCTGAGGAGCACAACACTGTTCCCATTAAACCTCCATTGAAGCACTTCGTTTCCTGTACAGCAGATTTTGGGTTCGGTTTGGACTCGTAATGAACATGCTGTTGACGTGGATTTATTTTCTGTGAGGGATTTTTACTTTTTTGTGAGGTGGAGGTTTTCTGACATGTAAATTCACTGTATGTTTAGCCTGTGCAATTGTTCAACCTCAGAAGTTTGTGGGGGAAAAAAGGTTAAATGTGAGGCCAACATTTTCAGTAAGGAAGATTTGAACAGATGTTTGTGGGTGAATAGCATTATCTCTGTCAGTGGAATACCTTTGGAATTTCAATGTTCATTAAAATTGACAGTAAAACATAAACAAGTCCAACCTTTCAGCAAACAGCAATGTAAGTTAATAGGAAGGTAATTTACAGATCAGTCTTTCTGCAGCTCGGAGCCTAAATCTAAACAAGTGTTGCCCTTGTAGGGTGCATTTGTTTATAGCAACCAAAAGTAGGTGGTTTGTGCATCTTTGATGTGACAAAACATAATGATGCATGAATTCTCAGCAATCCTAGCAAAAACCAAAGCATCCATTTATAGCATCAAGAGGAAAACCAAATTCTGACGTCAAAGATAGTGTGGTAAAACACCCGAGCAGAAATGAAAGCAGTTCACATGTGAGCAGAGAGGACAGACACAAAAAGACCTCGGAACCTTCTGTGATGCCGACTCCATGTTGCTGCCAAACCCCCGAAATGAAAAGTGCACAGGGAGGAGCTCCCCAGAGCACCGATTACCTCATGTTGTCCCACCGCAGGCACACCATCATCTCCTGGCATTCATCGTCCTCCTCAGGATGTGATGTGTAGGAAGGCTGACGTCTCTGGGGTGAGAGGTGTATAGAACCACAACAGAGCTGTGGGGGGCGGGGGGGGGGGGGGGGGGGGGGGTTGCATTGTCAGTGCACCGCAAACACTTTTAAAGGCAAAACACAGGGTACGGCTTATTAGCCTGTGTCAATGTGTTCATATTATTCTTATATCCATAGTCAGGGTTAGAATAAAGTCAAAAATGATTAAAGGTGTACCGTTCCTATTTTTTCTTCTTTCGGCTGCTCCCTGCTGCAGGGGTCACCACAGCGAACTGTCGCACAAAGACTTGGCAATTGTTTTTACGCTGGACGCCCTTCCTGATGCAACCACAGGCCACCGAGCTACCACAGCCCTCTGTGTGGAGCAGAGAGCTGCCACCTCAGGTGCTGAGGGAGCTGATGATGGAGATTAAGGGCCTTGCTCAAGGGCTCAGAGTGTTCAAATGAAGGTGGAGACGGGTGTGGGCGTTTCAACTTTTCCACCTGCATTCTATTGTTGCCAGTCCGGAGAGTCAGACCGGCTACCATCCAAGCATAGGTCCACTTTCTCTAAACTCAGTGCCACCACTCCTTCACCATCTGCCACTCCGCCACCATCCTTTTAAGGGATGTTTATTGCCTGCATGCAAATAATGAAACAAAGATCTTGACAGTCTACTAGTTCTCAAAGAAACCATTAGATGTAAGTTTACATCAGTGGTGTAGTCTACGCGATACGCAGATATACGGAGTATACCCACTAACAACGCTTTTGAGTTTTAGTATACCCATTTAAAAGTGCCCAGTGATACATGACATACCATTAGGCACGTGTCAATGATACGTTAAATGCTTTTGTAACGATCTATCTGTATGCAGCGCTTGTTTTTTACATTTGCTTATCCAGCGAATTATTGTATAATTCTGTACTTACTACTTAATACTTGAACATATTTTGCTTTGATACTGTTTATTAATTCTACAACAAGTTTTTAATACAAAGCCAACTGTTGTACAAAGTTTATTGTATGCTTATTCAGAGAATAAGAGAAATTTGGAAATGTTCAATATGCTTAAAAATCAAAATAAATTGACAATTCCGTTGCACTAACCAACGTACTTTAGTTTCTATGCACAGTATACCCACTACAAAAATGTATACTACACCACTGGCTTGCATCTATTTTATATTAGTCAACACAAAAATGGCTTTAACTCTATTTCACAGACTTTGAGTGAATGATGTGGTAGAAGCTGACAGTCATCGCAAACACATAACGAGGGGAATATTGTGAGGGTGCACATGCTGTTACTTTCAACGTTCAGTCAAACCCGCTCTAACTCGGTCGCTTATAATAAAATGTTCTAATAATAAAACTCTGCAGGGTATAGGCATTCCTTCAAAGAACGCAAGCGCAGCAGAAAATATCAGTTTTGTAAAACATCCGGAGCAGGACGGGGCCTAAAGTAACACAATAATCCAGGAGCAGCGCTTTGGGACTCCCCGACTGCACGTTAACGTCTTTCAGTCCATAGTTAAACCCCGAGGAGCTGCAGCACTGACAGACGCAGAGAAAATAACGGGAGGGATACATGGCTTCCTCCCTCAGAGAATAATCCCACCACCCCACCAGGAGGATACACATAAACACATATTCTGTCCCTGCAGCTGCTGAGCACGTGTATTTCCATACAGCTCGGCTAAAGACACCGATACTGCCACACATTCACACCTGTTAGCACCGGCAGCGATGGCTAACTCTGACTGACAACTTCCCTCTGGCCATCATCACTTCTCAATCTCAGGAGCACAGTCCAAGCAAACAGTCCATCAGCAGCATCCCAAAAGGCTCGGCAGCACGGCCTCTCCACATCGCTGCTGATTACCTCACAAAATCATCCGCTGATAGAAGCCTGTTTATTGAAACGTGAAGCTTCCAGATAGGAATAACGAAGCAAAATATCACGAGAACCCACTGGATTGATTTTAATGAAACCGCAGCGAGTTGACCTCACAAAACAGAAATTGCTAAGTCGGATAATGTTAGAGATACTGAGCTACAGCTTGGTGTGGTAGTAGCTGAGACTGATTTCCACTGTGGAACATCTTTACCTACACTTTGATTTAGTTGTCTGTCAGTTTGTCTGTTAGCAAAATATACAGTGTAATGAATCACTGGGAAGCTTTTTATGAAACTTAAAAAGTAACCACTGGATGTACATCTACATGGATTCAAATATGATGTCACCCCAGGTTGAAAACCAACATTAGCCCATGCAAAAATAACTATAACTAAGTCCCTTTTACAAATGCTGAGGTAATATTTGTTGTTGTAGTTGCTGAGACGCTTTCTCAACACATACTTGGAGTACTATCCATTGTGCAACAGTTAACACAACACAGGGCTGTGTGTTGAGCCCCCTCCTGTTCACTCTGCTCATGTATGACTGCACACCTACCCATCCAGGTTGTCATATTGTAAAGTTTGCAGATAATACAGTGATGGTTGGATGCATCACAAACAACGATGAGTCCAGCTACAGGCAGGAGGTGGAACACCTGGGGAGCTGGTGCAGGAAGAACAACCTTCACATCAGTGTGAAGAAGACGAAGGAAATGGTCGTGGACTTCAGAAGGAACAAACACACCTACTGAATATGGGAGGATCTGTGGTGGAAGTGGTCTCCAGCTACAAGTACTTGGGTGCGCACCTGAATGACAACCTCAGCTGAGGCAACAACACCACCAGCCTGATCAAGAAACCTCATCAGAAACTCTTACTTCCTCAGACGGCTGAGGCGAGCTGGTCTGGGAAGCTCAGTCCTCACCTCCTTCTACAAGTGTGAAGTGGAGAGCATCCTGTGCTCCAGCATCAACGTGTGGCATGAAGGCTGCACAGAAGTCTGTTGGAGACAGCCTCCCCACCATCACAGACATCTACACCTCCAGGAAGAGGGACACCTGCATCATGAAGGACCCCACTCATCCAGCACACACACTTTTTGCCCCGTTCCCCTCAGGCTGAAGGTTGAGGAGCATTAAGTGTAGAACCACTAGACTGAGGAACAGCTTCTACCCTGAGGATGTTAGACTCATGAATCTCTAACCAGGATAATCACATCATGCTGCTGATTTATTTTATGCTGCTGTCATCATTCGTACTCATCTGCTCACAGAGACTCATGTTCGTGCTGCTGTTGTCTGGCGTATTGTTTTTGCACTATTGAGTGTTTAGTGTATTTCTTAGTTCATATATTAGATCTTATTACAGCTTTTCTTGTACAATTTTTACTTTTGTTGGATGTAACTAGAACCCTGTGTACACAATTTCATTCCACCACATGAGATGCGAATGACAAAGAAAACCTTGACCTGGATTAACTATTAACTTTTACAGTCTGTTAGTAAAATATGTAACGAACCATTCGGAGAATTTAGATGAACTTTTCAGAAAGTAATCTACATCTGGCTGACATTAAAGTCAACCCATTTCAAAATCCCTGCTGCAGCTAACATCCCTTTGCTAACGTAAAAATGTCTAACTTGCACCACATTACAGATGTGAAGGTAAAATTTAGAAGTAGCTGAGAGTCATCTTCAACACACACGCCGACATCTCCCAAGTGGCCGTGTCGGCCATCTTGAATTAGAACTCTGTCATGAAAGGTGCTGGGTAATATTTTATCCAGTTGGACTTTGCTCTTGTTTCTTCGTGTGATTTTTGTGCATAAAATTTGTGCAACATTCAGCCACACGTCTTGCTTCATCTTACCTTCGCTTTGTTTTGTTTGTTTCACTTTTTGAGAAACTCATCATAAATCAGCACCACAAGCGCATGTTATACACTCGGTTTCCTACGAGCTGCAGAAACAAGCAGTGAGATTTATTTGATCTGCTGGGATTAATGGGTGTTGCCCACGACAAGAGACAGGGTGATAAATTGTTTGTTATCACAAATCAAGGAGTGCAGGGGAAACATTTAGGTGTATGGATGGGGGTAAATCTGTGATAGCTCTTCTGAACTTGGAGGCAAATGACAGATTTACATGTTTGCAACACACAAACACGTCAGAACCTCGCTTCTCGGCACAGAATGCCGCACACTTATGTAAACACAATCTAAACCGAAGGGTACTGCCTCCATGTCTGCCCATTTCTCTTAATAAGAGGTAATAAACTGGCAGCTCCTATTCTGCTGTGAGGGAGAAGGATGTTAAACGCCTCTCCAGCATGAACTCTGATCCCTCGCTGTCTTGCTTATCTGCACTAAAGACCTGCAGACGGATGAGTCTGAGGGGGATTGAAGGCTGTGTGGTAAAGTCATCACGCTATGATGTAAAGCAGGCGCATGCCGGGGCTTCTCCACAACACTTCAAAACAAAATGAAATACTCTTTCGAGTTTTGTCTCACTTTTTTCCACAGGCCGCCTCCTTTCCTTCCATCTTTCCCCCTTTGCCAGATTTATTAATGTTATTCTAGACATCATCTACATAATGTATGTCAGAGATTTACATGCTCGACCACATTTTGGGTCCGTGTCAAGGCCTGACACAGCGAGCGTGACTCGGGGAGCTGCCGAGCCCTGAGTTTGACCCAGAAGATGTGAACTGCGGATGCATCTAAAAGGCCTTAAAACAACAAGCTGCTTGTCTCTTCTCTGACACTTGTTTTCCATGGAGGACTGCACAATAGTTTAAAAGCGGATATGTCTATTAATAACTTCAGTAAATACAGAATCTTTAAAAAAAATCAAATAAGTACAATTCAAAACTTTAAAAAATGTGCACCTTTTTTGTTAATAACTATAATAACATTTAAAAAAATCTTAGTTACATCAAATGTTAGTACAACAGCTGCAGAATTTATTGAATGACAGCCATTTTTGTGTTTTTAAGGTCAATTGGTTCAGTGGCCATTTTAAATTAGGTTAACTTCAAAGATTATTTACTTGTAGATGTATTTCCAATAATTGTTTCCTGAAAGTTTCAATAAAATATGTCCAGCAGGTTATGAGATATTTTGTTAACAGACAAAAAACACACATAAAAACTGAACAAAAAGTTGATTGTTCACTTTTGCCTTATTGGTGTTGGCAAAATGGGAGAAAAAAATAATAATTAATGGCCATCTTAGAATTGAGAAAGTTAATTATGTAGTGAACTAAGCTCACAGATAAATGTTCCTCTACAATTACAATACACCATTAAAATATTTTTTTATAAATTAGAGTAGAAATAAAGAAAATCAAAACACAATTATGGAATAATTTTAAAAAAACAAAGACAAAACAGAGTTGGACTCTGAAATAGTGAATCATTAAAACATGTTATGAAGAGGATATGTAAAAATAAATATTTTGGGGATGATTTATTTGCTCTACGATGATCTATTTTATTTCAAAAGTAGTAAGTAATTATATTATACCAATATTTCTATATAACACTCCACTAACTCAGTGGCACACACAAGTCCACACTTGAAAAACACACTCAAAGAACAAATTGCCTCCACAAGCTGTGCTGACCTTGGTTATCTCCCAGTTGTAGGAAACGGTTATCTGTGTGGGCTGGAGGCCATGCCAGGTTATCACCTGCTTCCCCCTCCGCTCAGTCTAATGAGCTGAGGGACAAGTTGAACTTTCTGCATGGATCCCCAACACGACTGATAAGGAGAATTTTAGTTAACTTAAAAAAAAAAAAAACTGTAAACAGTCCCTGTGTATGAAGCTATCTGGTGGTTTCATGAGCTCACTGCTGATATTGCTCCCTGTTAAATCTGCTTTTACACAGAGACCTTAAGGTCAAAAAGCTGACTGATACTTCCTCCCTCTGCGAGTGCGTCCTGACACCTCAGGGCTGTTCTCCTGCCGTATCAAAATCTGAGACTCCGCGTGCTTCCTTTAACATTGCAACACATATAATCAAAATGCAACAACTGCCTTTAAAACTACACATACTGTGAAACAAAGTTGTTGGTCCTTTGTTGGCACACAGCCCACATCACCAGCTGCGTTTCTGAATCAACCGTGGATAAAGGTGTTCAGCTGGGGGGATGATTGAGTTAAAATCCTTTGCCCTTTAAAGGGGTTGCTCAAATAATTGTAAGTGCGGTTTTGTTAAAAGGTTCCATGCAATTAATGTCTTACCTACTGTAGATGGTTCTTTGAACACTCCCAATATGGTGTTTGTTTGTTGTTTTTTCCGGCTGCTCCATACCTCAGGGGTCGCCACAGTGACCTTAAGTCGCATGAAGACTTGGCAATTGGTTTTACGCCGAATGCCCTTCCTGACGCAACCACAGACCACCGAGCTGTCACAGCCCTCTGTGTGGAGCAGAGAGCTGCTATCTAGGGTGCCCGGGTAAGCAGATGGTGGGGTTAAGGGCCTTGCTCAAGGGCCCAGAGTGGGGCAAATGAGGTTGTAGACAGGTGTGGGCGTTTACATTTTGATGTTGTGAATCCAGGGAGTCGAACCCGTGACCTTTTAATCACAGGCCCACCTTCACTAACCTCTGCGCTATCCCCCAACCCCCGAACACCCCCAATTTGGTGTAACAGAGTTAATACTGATCAAAATATAGTTACCTAAAGGCTAGTCCGATGTGAACCAAGATTAAAACACGTCCAGTCTAAAACATAGTGGTTCATGTGAAAGCTATGAATCTTTACACTACTGATAGTTTTTCATTATTCTTAACAACCAAGCTCAGTAAACAGGTTTCTCCCCCCCAAAAAAAAACTTGTCCAGATGACATGATTTAACCTTTTTTTTGTGATTTATCGACCTGGATGATTGAGCTGTCAAACCTTTTTCTGAACCGTTTTGTCCTTGGTGTCATCTGGCTGTTTCTGTGAGTAGCAAGTTGGTCATCTGGCCTAAAACATTTGATTCTTATGCATGATGATTGATTGTTTTGGACGGATGATATGTTTGCATGTGTAAAGATAGTTTTATTGGATTCCATAGAGGATTGACTTGAAACACATCAAGGAGGTACTATTTATAAGACATATCTGGGTTGGCAGTTGGGTTGAAGTCTTTCGGATGCATTTCTCCTAAAAAAGAAACTTGGCCAGATGAAATGACTTAACCCTTTATTTGTGAACCAAGCTCAGTTTTATCTTAAAGATCTTACTCTTTCATTATTCCCTAAAAGAACACTTAATTCAAAGAATGCAGGATTGCTTGTGGTTCCTAGAGTTTCTACAAGCAGAATGGTAGGCAGAGCTTTCAGTTATCAGGCTTCTCTTCTGTAGAACAAACACATTTTCTGTACTTTAGGCTGACATTCTGTCTAGTTTTAAATCTAGACATTCCTTTTTGATAAATCCTATAGTCAGGGTTGGCTTAGGGTTTCCTGAGCTATTCCTTAGTTATGTTGCTTTAGGCTTAAACTGCTGGAGGACATACAGTCCTTATTTCCTTACTTTGCTGTCTTTACTCACTCTACTCAACAAAGAAAAGATTTACACAATATGCTGGACTTCTGTAGACAAAAACCTTTATTATTTGTCCATCCATCCATCCATTATCTTTTACCCGCTTCTTCCATTTTGGGTCACGTGGGTCGCTGGTGCCCATGTCCAGCAATCACTGTGTGAGGGACAAGGTACACCCTGGACAGGTCGCAAGTCCATCACAGGGACACTATAGAGACAAATGAGACAAACAACCATTCACTCTCTCACTCACACCTAGGGACAATTTAGAGTTACCAATCAGCCTAACATGCATGTTTTTGGTCTGTGGGAGGAAACCGGAGCACCCGGAGAAAACCCACGCATGCACGGAGAGAACATGCAAACTCCACCCAGAAAGGCCCATGGACCGGGATTTGAACCAGGGACCTGATTGCTGAGAGGCAGCAGCTCTACCAGTTGTGCCACCATTATTTGTCAATCATATATATATATATATATATATATATATATATACAGTATAAATAATGTATTGTAAGAAGTGAAATGACTGTAACCTGTAACTGGATTGGAAATTGGAATGGAATTGGACTTGTGATTTGGGCTTGTTTTTCTATTTTAGTTTTGGGGGGTTTTGTATCCCTGAGAAAGTTCTTGTTTTGAATTTGTCCTATGTGAATAAACTGAATTGAATTAATCTGGGGCAGCACGTTGGCGCAACTGGTAGAGCTGCTGCCTCTCTGTTAGAAGGTTGCTGGTGCAAATCCAGGTCCAGGGGCCTTTCTGGGTGGAGTTTGTATGTTCTCTCCGTGCATGCGTGGGTTTTCTCCGGGTACTCCAGTTTCCTCCCACAGACCAAAAACATGTATGTTAGGCTGATTGGTAACTCTGAATTGTCTCTAGGTGTGAGTGAGAGAGTGAATGCTTGTTTGTCTCATTTGTCTCTATGTCCCTGTGATGGACTGGAGACCTGTCCAAGGTGTACCCCGCCTCTCGCACAGCGATGGCTGGACATTGGGCACCAGTGACCCCTGCAACTCAAAAAGGAAGAAATGTGTAAAAGATGATGGATGGATGAATTAATCGGAATTATTTGGCTATCACAACAGAAATATTATTATATTAGTGCCTGAAGTGCCCCAGGCTGCACACGAAGTGCTACAGCTACCTGCTGCTGCCACTGTTTTCAATACAACCAACTAATTTTAATTAAATTTTTGTATAACACAAAACTTAAAGCAATCAAAAGACTTAGAGAGTGTTTGCATAAATGGACTTGTTTTAAGACAGCAGCACTATGGTCGCAGCTTGGCTCACATTATCTGTTAGTTTAATCAATCTCTTTAGAATTAAAGCATATTTCTGTTTATTATTATTATTATTATTATTAGTAGTAGTAGTAGTAGTAGTAGTTGTAGTTCTAGTAGTAGTAGTAGTAGTAGTAGTGGTGGTAGTAGTGGTAGTAGTAGTAGT
>NC_056512.1:32853198-32855727 GCF_014905685.2 Nematolebias whitei
GTGGTAGTAGTAGTAGTGGTAGTAGTAGTAGTAGTAGTGGTGGTAGTAGTGGTAGTAGTAGTAGTAGTAGTAGTAGTAGTAGTGGTAGTAGTAGTAGTAGTAGTAGTAGTGGTAGTAGTAGTAGTAGTAGTAGTAGTGGTAGTAGTGGTAGTAGTAGTAGTAGTAGTAGTAGTAGTCGTATTGTTATCATTTAGATGCTTCATTTTTTTTCCTTTAGCCTTGAGGCTGCCAAAGTGTTTACTTTGAGAAACAGTTGTTATAACTCTGTGGTTGAGTTTTTTTTTTTTTTTTTTTACTCCCTATATCCAGAATAACATAAATCGTTACAAATGAAGCTGAGAAAGTTGACTTCAAAAAATGTAAAACAATCATATACTGAATGTAAATTGGAAGTGATGATGTTTTACAAAAAAACATGAAACTAATAACACCTAAACATTTTATAATTCAGCACATCGTTAAAATCCACTAAAAGTTAAGCTTCAAATGTCTGACTGTGTTTAAGCAAACTGCGACCCCTATCAGGATCATTTATTCTGCAATCACATTCGTTAAGAGAGGACGAGTTGATTTACGTTCAACACCGAACATCATTTATTTTAGTCAGAACACTCATTTATAACATTTAATTGCATGTGACCCTCCTGTTATCGCCAGCTAAATATCATGTAATTCAAGTAATCTTGTAATTAGTTCGTTGTGGTTGTGCAGCCTTTATGTATACAGTTTGGAAATCCTTCCTCAGAGGCATTGTAACGTAGAGTAAACAGGCTATTTTTCAAAGCCAAGATCACTACTGGAGAATATTTATAAATGCACTGATTTTGGCGTTTCGTGCATTTTTTTTTTTTTATTATAAACTGAAGTTTTTGAAGACTCCATAAAGTCTCAAACCTCAATCCCTGGGTTGCCTGGAAATAATGCTGCTGTTGACAAAAGAAAAATATACATGTTTCATTTTGGAAATGAGAGGCAGAACATGAGCGGCCTGCCAGTGAGCAGCAGGAATAACGAATCGACTGGCCCTGGCAGGAAATGACACGCATGTCGTCCCTGGGCATCGCAGAGTGGAGCTGACTTGACTAAATAAGGCTCTGCCAGTAACAACAACATTATACACAGATCTCTCTATGTGTGTGCGAGTTCAAAAAATCAGCAGCTGGCAGCCGTTCCTTCCCCTCATTATTTCCATCCACTTCCCTTGCAAGAAAATCCTCAATCCTCTGATGCCATCTCTAATAGCCAAGACAACCAACAAATCACATGCTGATATTTAATAGGAGCTAAGCTTCTGCTGGATACTGGCAAACAAGAAACGAGATGGATGATCTGAAGACATGCTGTACACACAGCCACAGTTTGAGGCAATAAGCTCAGTGGGTAATAGGATGCATGTAGGCTACCCGGTAACAGACAGAGTTAAATATTCCTCTCATGTACGGATATTCACATTCCACAAAAACACATAAATTTCCTCTCAGTCACTTGTCACGCGAGCATGGAATCAAGTAAAGAGCAGGAGGAGAGGTATCGGAACCTAAAGAAACATTCTGCAGAAATTAGAAAGCCTTGAAAACCTGTTCACAACAGTTCATTTGTAGTTTTTCCTCTAAATTGTAGTTTATTAGTGCTTTTTCAGATCATTCTGCTCCACATGCTGGTGTGGATTGTCCTCCAGGATAAGGCAAATTTCAAAAGTCTCAAAATAAACTGGACTTTTATTCTGAAGTAGAAGATGCTTTGTTTCCCACCCTGGGAGCTGTTTTCAGTTTTGAATTGGAAGATGAGATTAATGTGCCCGTTAATTTAGCTTGCATGATGGAGCATTTTGTGCAGTGTAAACCTTGGACCTGCATGTTCCAGTTCAGAACTGTAGCTCCCCAGATGGGAAGGAAAGCATCTTCTGCTACTAAATAGAAGTGCAGTTGCTTTGTTTTTTGAACTTTTAGGATTCTGCTGTGAATTCCTCTGCATCAAAGTTCATGCTCAATAATCCAGGTTAAAATCCAACAATGTTCAGTCAGGTCATCTGGACGGTTTCTTCTTTTTTGCTGAGACATTTCATCCTTCACCCAAAGGACTTCTTCAGTCCAAGGAGCCACATACAAACTGGAGTCCCACAAATACCACACTCCCATAGTGGAGAAAAAAAAAAACTGTTTGCTAGTGATAAAACAGTTTCCAGGGCCCACCCTCTTCCCCGTCAACTCCTCGGAGGCCAGTCATGCCAAAATGGTTTAAAACAACAAAGTTCATGCTCAATAATCCACGTACAGATCCAACAATGTTCAGTCAGGTCATCTGGACGGTTTCTTTTTTTGCTGAGTCATTTCATCCTTCATCCAAAGGACTTCTTCAGTCCAAGATCAAAACGGTTCAAAACACCAACGTTTATGTTCAATAATCCTGTATAAATCCAACAATGTTTGGTATTTTACATACCTGAAATTTATGTATTTTACATACCTGAAATTTTTGGGATATGCAAGTTTGACCTTTTTATGGGTTTTTGGTCTAAAATAAAGTGTT
>NC_056512.1:32855737-32873145 GCF_014905685.2 Nematolebias whitei
AAGTGTTGAATATCTTCCACTGATGTTATCTTCTCTAGCTTTGCTTCACCTCGGGAGTTAAAGCAGGTAGATGGCATTTACCAAGAAGCTGGACTGATTTATTTAAACTACATGAAGTCAGGTCATTTGGATGGTTTTTCCTTTTTTGCTGAGTCATTTCATCCTTCATCCAAAGGACTTTTACAATCCGAGGTCAAAATGGTTCAAAACAACAAAGTTCATGCTCAATAATCCGGGTACAAATCCAACAATGTTCAGTCAGGACATCTGGACGGTTTCTTTCTCTCTTTTTTTTCTTTTGCTGAGATGTTTCGTCCTTCATCCAAAGGACTTATCCCATCCAAGGAGCCACAAACAAACTGGAGTCCCACAAATACCACACTCACATAATGGAAAAAAAAAGAAACGTTTGCTAGTGATAAGATGGTTTCTAGGGCCCGTCCTCTTTCCCGTCAACTCCTCTGTGACAGTCATGTCAAAATGGTTTAAAACACCAAAGTTCATGCACAATAATCCAAGTACAAATCCAACAATGTTCAGTCAGGTCATCTGGATGGTTTCTTTTGTTTGCTGAGACGTTTCGTCCTTCATCCAAATGACTTCTTCGGGACTGAATAAGTCCTTTGGATGAAGGAAGAAACGTCTCAGCAAAAAAAAAAAAAAAAAACTGTCCAGATGACCTGACTGAACATTGTTGGATTCGTCTACGTCTTTAACAGCTTGCCTTCAATGGATTTTGGCATCAGACTTCAGAATACTCACTTTTTCTACATTAATGCACACGTCACATGAGCTGCCTCTAGACGTCAACAAGTCATAGACCGATGTGCCACAAAGGTAATAGCACTACAGGCTGAGTGAAAATGTTAATATTTCTTTGGCTTGAAAGTTTTTATTTCATTTGCAACATGTATGTCTCTTTCTGTTTGCTAATGCTGCTTTGTTTGGTGCAGATTTGAAATATGGGTGGAAAATTAAGCTTATAGGTATAAAATAAGCCAAAGAAGTATTTTACATACCTGATTTTTTTGGGGGGAGATGCAAGTTTGACCTTTTTATGGGTTTTTGGTCTAAAATAAAGTGTTGAATATCTTCCACTGATGTTATCTTCTCTAGCTTTGCTTCGTCTCGGGGGTTAAAGCAGGTAGATGGCAATTAGTACCAAGAAGCTGGACTGATTTATTTAAACTACATGAAGTCCTTGCATGCGACACCGGTGTGTATTCTACACGGTGTCGCGTTTCACCATAGCAATGAATCACAAGGACAAATATACAGCTGTGTTTCTGAGCTGCAGTGGAGCTCTTAATGGCAACGTTGCTTATTTTGCACCACTGCCGGGGGTTTTGTTTTATTCTACGTTGCACCCCCCCCCCATCGGTAAGGCGTAGTTGTGGGCTCAAGGCCACTCTGCTTTGTCTGTTGCCACTGTACTCAGCTCAAGAATCCCTATCTGTGGAATTATAACTGAGGATAAATATTATCAAGTGCAATCGGAGATGGTGTTGTGTATTTGTGCTGGGGCCAAGACAAGAAACAGTGAAACTGAACACCATCTTTGACCCTGACCACAGGAGGGATTTAGATGGAGACAGGGAACCCATCTCCCTCTTTGGGCTGCTATAGGCATCAGGGACTACTGAGGTGGAAGGTCAAGGTAAGAAGTAACGTCCTCTCCACCACTAAAAAGCATGGATGGCAGCTCATAAAGCTATTGGTTGAAGGAGCCGAGGTTTTTTAACAAATACAGAGGAAGGGGATTACTTTCACTCAATACAGCCCAGTTCCTGGGGGTTATAGCATTCAGCCTTTTCTCCTGGTCTCTCATCACCAGGTGGAGGAAAACAACCCATAATCCAGTTTCTCTAATCTTTCAGAGGATAACTGTCAGCACCTACATACACTGTGAAATGCTTCCCGAGCTTGTTACAACACTGGCACCAGTGGTAATCACTCTAATCCGGTTGTATCCGCAGTAAACAAAACCTCTTGTACAGTCATTATCTATTCACAGCCAAAGGCCGTTACATAACAAACACGTTGGGTAAAAGAGAGGGATTGAAAGGAGACGACGGAAGAAAAAAGAGAGCGGACAGAGACAAAATAATTGTATTATATAACAGTGTTTTGTGCCAGGCAGTCACAGTTTTCGGTTTCCAATGGGAGTTTTCTCAGCCTCGATGTAAAGGCATACTCTGTTATACAATATGTGCAATCCATCATCCTTCAGGAATGAAAACTGTGCAGTCAAGAATACTAACAGTTCATAAAAGAGTAAACACAAAAACTTTTACAATGGCAAGCACGTCAGTCTCATTTTTTAAATAAAGCTATTGCCAATTACTGCTAAATTATTTGGTCCAGTTCCGTTTAAATGTGTTTGCAAAAACCTTCAAACTTTTTAAAATGCCTTCGGCTGCTTCAGCTTTGAAGCTGAGAAACTAGAAAGAGCTCACGGCCTGCAGGAGGATCTGACTGTATGCAGCATCTTTCCAAACAAAAGTCAGTGAAAGCAGCAGGCCTTTCTAACAATGTAAATCAACCTGACACACAATCCTACCCGGACTTTTTTATTGTTATTTAGGAAATTGTTGATGTATTTTTGGCTTTTCAAACACGCTCTCACCTTACCATAACAACCTGATTCAATATATGATATTATTGTTATGGAAGGAAGGGAAGGCTGAGCTGTTGGGATGAAGTAGGTAAAATAAAGATTTCATGGCCTGTTTTCAGTCCATAAGAGGACTGCATGGTTAACAAATACATTTTTAGAAAGAGAAATTATATTTTCTGTGAAAATGAAGAGTGAATGCAAACAACTTTGGTGTAATTTGAGACTGAAACTGAGTTAATTCATCCATCCATTTTCTTTACCTGCTTCTTTGTGCAGAGTCAAGGGGGTATCGGTGCCTATCTTAAGGAGTCATTGTGCAAGAGGCGGGGTACAACCTGGACGGGTTGCAAGTCCATCCCTGGGCCATAGACACAAGCAATACACACAACTAGGGATGCACGATATCATCGGTATGGTATCAGTATCGGCTGATATTAGTGTTAAATTTCAAAATCGGACATCTGTCATTCCATCAAAATAACTCAGATATAAAAGGCACCGTTTTTGTATGACAACCCAGTGACAAAGATGCCTGCAGAGCCAGCACAAAGGGATGACATCACGCACACCTACTTGATCTGGTCACGTTGGAGAGGAAGAAGTCAAAATGTCGGCGGTGTGGAAGTTTTTTTTTCCGTTGGTGAGGATGTTGGATTCCGAAGATTTATGGACTACGTTGAGCCTCACTACATCGTCCCGTCAGATATTTTTCCGACATAACGTTACCAGAGTTACAAGCCATTATTTCCGACGTTATTGAGAAGCTAATAGCCAATAGCACTTGGGTGAGTTTTACCACAGACATTTGGACGTTGTGTTAGCCCCGTTAGCATGATTAGTCGTACGGCACAATGGATAGACAAAAACTTTGAACATAAAAAGGCTGTCCTTTGTGCACAAGAGTGCAGATGATCCCACACTACAGCTATAGGAACCCAGAACAAGCCTCCACAAGTGAGACAGCATCGTAGATCACTAATGCTAACAAATACCATTTAACACTTTTCATTTAATACAAGTTAAAGTGATATGCATAACATAAGGCTGTTACTGTCACTAGATGTCACTAGCTCTTACAGCTGTTACACAATTTTTGTAGCAAATAAATCTAAATAAGAGGGCTATGTTCTGACAAAGGAAAGTATATAAAATATCGTTATCGGCCAAATAAGTTTTAACATATCGGCCAAAAATCCAATATCGTGCATCCCTACACACAACCATTCACACTCGCACCTAATTTAGAATTACCAGCCAACATAAGGTGCTTGTTTTTGGTCTAAATTTATGTATGTAGCTAAAATAGAGCAACATGCAGAAATAGTTTGCAAAATAATACAGAAAAATAAACAGGAAATTGTACCAATACTAAATTAGCAACTGTGTTTAAGAATAATCAACTGAATGAAATGCTGTTTATCAATGATGGTTTTGATCGCACAACATTTTAAATGTAATGCACAAAATGTTCTCTGCCTCCTGGTTGTATAAACCTGCTGGGGAATTGCTCCATGCACTTGGGCACGGAGTTTAAAATTGAATGCTCAAAAAAATGCTGTGCCGCTCATAATCCCATGTGGTATGTTCCCACTTAGCCAGTAATTGTATTTTCTCTTCACATATTTAATAGAACAACATGGCAGCAGTCCTCCTAATTTCTTCCTTCTGCTTGGAGAACAACTCAAGTGTTGAGTGCAAGTAGAAGTGCACACAATTAGCTAATATAATTCACAGATGTGCTCACTGAGGCTTTTCTACCTCTCTGTTCTTCATATTTTTACATTGCACAGCAGGCCACGGGCAACACGAGAGTTTCAACATGGCCTCGTGAGCTCTCACCCCATTGTGACCTACCGGCACATACATTTCATATGACGTAGTAATTAAAATACACTAATTTGATAATAATGCAATAACAGCAGCACCCTGAAGGGCTAATTTAAAGAAAACATTTCCGCAGACCGCCAGTAAGGCATAAAGCCCCATAGAAAATACAGTAGCCTGTTGTTGTGCTTTCCGGGGTCTCCGGGGTGTTTTGAGGTACTGATTTCATAGCAGTCATTAAATTCTTTGTTCCTTTTTGACTGCGAGCGCCTGCCTGGTGTCAAAGCCTGTGGCTGTTACTGGATCCACAAGGTGTAAACCTGATGGATATCTGAGGCTGTTTTGGAAAGGGTTAAGCTTGAATCTCCTCTGCAGCTCAAAGCACCGAAGAGATTCATGACCGAAGTTGGCAGAGTTCCTCAGAGACGTTAATGGATGCAAGAGATTACCTCAGGTGGGATTGCTTTCATAATGCTGAGCAGGATGTAACATTTCTAAGGGTTTAAAATGTGTTATGGGCCGTGCATGTGTTCACGTGTCTATCTGAAACCAAAATATCTTTAATATTCAGGCCTCTCTTGTAAACGAGTCCCCGAGGCTCAACAGGATTAACCTGCATAAATAAAGGTGGAATGAAAACTGGTGTTGATTGCAGCAAGACAATATTCACTATTAACAATTAAAAGAATCATGACCTCTTCTGACACCCTGAAATAACGAGGAGTCAACAAAGATCATCGTTAATGTCACATTTTGAACACGACTACTTACCGATTTCGGACTTTTTTGCTTCAAGGGCATCCTCAGTCGAGAAGAGCGTTTTTGGGAAACGAATGAAGATTTTGGATCTGCGAAACAAAAAATAACGAGTAAAAACGGCGACGAGCCACTTCAGGAAAACAAAACGAACGGAATCTTGTGGACCACTGGACATATATATATATATTTTTTTTATAAAACAAAGAAATCATTGGATGTAACTCTTTAACTGAAATTTGAATGGAAAAAAAATCAAATTAAAGATGGCTGCCACATTTAATTAACACAACCAACACAAAATAAAGAGGTAAAGATAAAGAGCTCAACTCCGAGTCGCTTAGAGTCATTCACAGCATGTGACACTTTGCATAACGTTAATCAAAGTTTGACGTAAAAGGCCACAACTTAGTCATTTCTCTACAATCAGATGATTTTGTCTAAAGCAATGGCAGTTTTGTGACATTATTTACTTTGATGCAACAATTTGCAGCAGGGCAATCAGATGCAGAAAGAATTTGCAATCAAAGGAAACATAAAACCAAGAAATATTTAAACCATCAAATTCCAAATAAATGGGAAAAAACTAAAAAGGGGTCAAATTCCTCATGTTTTTTCCCAGTCAATGTACTTTGCTAAGGGTGGATCCTGTTGAAGCAGTGATTGCATAAACATTTCATGTTATTTTCATGTTTGAAAATAAAAATGTTCATAGAAGTGCAGTTTTAGAAAGGAACATTTTAAATGATTTGACGAAATTGTTCGATATTATCAACATTGCAATGGAAGTTATGGAAGCACTCAGTCATGACACTGAATGCTGTCCGTCCACCTCTGAAAAATGCCCATGGCCTGATCCAAAGTGTGCAGCTAAGAACGTCTGCCAATTTTGTTCTCTAATTCCTGCTCATCAAAAAACAAAGACAAATAAGCAAAGAGCTGGAAAATAATTTGACCTGTTTGTGTTCCTCTCTTTGTACTACAGGCATGTTGGCTTTCAAACTTACAGAAGTGGAAGTGAACTGATTGAACTTGCTCGCTGAAGCTTGTTCTGCAAAATGGGGTTGCGTAAATCATGCCAGTGACCCAGGAGCTATCACGTCACAGCAAGAAGGATGCAGAATTGCCTCCTGGCCTGGGCCTTTCTGTGTAGTCTGGTTCTTCTTTTTCTGCAAGCATGTTTTTATTTCTATGTTTTTAGTACTTTGGTTTCTTCCGACTGACTAAAACATATGCATATCAAGTTCAGTGGTAACTGTGGATATTTCTGCATGAGCTCAGGAACTCATACAAATAATCGTAAACTCGGTGCACTGTGCCATTCACAAAAGCTGGTTAAAGCTCTATCATGCAAGGAGAAGCTATATGTGAACAACATTCAAAACCACTGCCGTTTCCTCTGAGCCAAAACCTGATTTAAACTGGACTGAGACAAAGCGCAAAACTGTTCTGTGGTCGAACAAATCCTAATTTTTAATATGCTTTTGAAAACCATGGACACTCCCTACAAAAGCGAAGACCAACACCCAGCCTGTTATCAGCTCGCAGTTAAAAAAAAAAAACTGCTTCTCTGACAGTATAGGGGTGCATTAGTATCTCTGGCACGGGCAGCATACACTGAAAAGGCACCATGGAAATAGAAAAGCACAGTATATATATATATAAGTTTTAGAACAACATAGGCTCCAATCTAGACGTATTTTTCAAGGCAGGCTTGCATATTACAAGACAATATTACACCACAAACTGCCTCCATTACAACATGGCTTCATAGGAAAAGTCTGGTTGCTGAACTGACCTGCCTGCAGATTAGACCTCTTACCTACTGAAAACCTTTGGCACATCATAAACAAGAAATCCAACAAAGAAGATGGGAGAGTACAGCTGTACATAGCATTTACTAACAGATGAGGTCAGCCAGGATCCCCCATGAACTGTTTGCAGATGACATTGTGATCTGCTGCGAGAACAGATGGAAGAGAACTTGGAGAGGTGGAGGTATGCACTTGAAAGAAGAGGAATAAAAGTCAGCCGTAGTAACAGAGTGTACATGTGTGTGAATGAGGGAGAGGCCGGTGGAACAGTGAGGCTACAAGGAGCACAGGTCACAAAAGTGCAGGACATCAGGTAGTTGGGGTCCACTGTCCAGGAAAATGGCAAATGTGGTAGAGGTGAAAGAGTGTCCAGGCAGGATGGAGTGGATGGAAAAACGGTTCAGGCTTGTTTTTCGACAAAACGATGGCAGCAAAGGTCAAATGAAAGACAATGGTGAAACCAGTTATGTTGTATGGTTTAGGGATAGTGACACTGACAAAAGGGCAGGAGAAAGAACTGGAAGTGGCCAAAATGAAGATGTTGAGGTTCTCCTTAGGTGTGCCAAGGATGGATAAGATTGGAATAAGATCGTCAGAGGTACAGCACAATTTGAACAACTGGGAGATAAAGTTAAGAGACCAGACTGAGATGGTTTGGACATGTCCAGAGGAGGGACAGCAGGTATATTGGTAGAAGGATGTTAGAAATGCAGCTGTCAGGAAAAAGGCAGAGGAAGGCCAAAGAAGAGATATATGGATGTAGTTAAAGAGGACATGGAGGTAGTTGGAGTGAAGACAGAGGATAAGGAGGACAAAGATGGAGGATGAGTCGCTAGAACAACCTGAAGAGGGAAAAGCCAAAAAAAACAACAGAAGTTTCAAATTATTGTATTCCCTTTTATTTAGCTTCTACACAATGTTCCAACCTTTTCAGAACTGGGATTGTAAATAAGTAAACTTTTTTTTTCTTTTAAACGAAAAGGTACAAATCCAGATTGCAGACAGACTCCCAGAGGGTGGTCACTGCCACAGTTTACTTTCACAAGCAAAGGCTTCCATTTGTCATTGTTATGCTAAACACCACTTTGGCCTGGAGGAAATTGAATCAAGGAGCTGTTCAGCAGCATTCTTGTCCTTATCATTTCCATCAGCCTGATCCGAAACACATTGAGCTCCCACCAGCAGAGGGTCAAAAAGTCACAAAATCCTTTAGCGGGCCAACATTTCTCAAGCACGGCCTCATATTTATCTTGTGTTGGATTTAGTACTAGCAAACAATGTATTTTTTTATTCTAATGGAAAGCGCCCAGTCAAGTCACGTTTATTCACATTCAGATATGATATTAAATTGCTTTGCTTATCACGAAACAGGCATAATTTTTTTTTAAATCTGAAGATATGTAACCACAACTTTAAAAATGTCCAAATAAATTCTACATTGAGATATTTGCTAAATAGCTGTTGTAAAAAAAAAGTTGTCATGATCATTTTATCTTGAGCAAATAACAAATCTTTTCCTTAAGATTAAGCAACAAAATCCCCCACACACAAAAAAAAAAATGATCCGGTACTAATTTCAAGTCAGGAAAAACTGAAACAATAAATGAAATATTTCTTCTACTATGATGCTGATATATAATAAAGCAAACTGGGGCTGAGGTGCAATCAAGATGAGGAGAAAGACGCTTCATTTCTGTCCCCAACTGGACAAACAAAAAAAGAAAAAGTGCAAAAAGGAAAAGTAAATACAAACTAAAAATTGGAATGTAAAATCAGCAAATCTGCAATCAGTGCTCAACAATTACCGTACAAAAAGATGACACAGCAGCTTTCGAAAACGGAACAATGATAAAAAATAATCACAACAGCTCAAAGACATTATTCTAATTTTAAGATCTATTCAGTTTATGTCCTGAGATCTACCCCACATACAGTATACCTGAGTGAATATATAGTTTTTTTTAATAACACTGAATAAAAAAGGTTAAGTTCAGGCAAGAAGACTTCAACTATACACAATGTCACATTGTCAGAGATAAACCCCAGGTGTATATTTTGGCACTGAACAGTGCTCTTCAAAAAGGCACATTTTTCATCTTAAATATGTGCAAAGATATGACTTATCAATACTGTCATTTCAGGTTGTAAATGTAAACTCAAGTTACTAAATCAAATCTAAAGATGGCAGCAAAAAATGTTTTCATTGTCTCTGAGCACGCTCCAGTTTAAACATGACGATAAACTTCCAGGCTTCGATGCAATGGGACAGGAAGATCTTCTCTGGGAAGAGCTCCTCCACATCTGGGGGTACGTCCATGCCTTTATGCTCCATGTAAGGCACCAGCGTTTCTTTCAAGCTTTAAGAGAGACAAAACAAAAACGTTGAAACTTTATGCAAATAAAACTAAACGCAGGATTAGTCTGAGAACCGTGTCGTTAGTTCACAAGTAGTATTTCTCTTTGAACTCAATCTAAAATCAACTTAAAGCTATTTGCAAAAGACAGCAGTTTGTATGCGTTATTGACAACCCTGTGCAGTGACAAACTAAACAACGAATTGTAGAAAATGTTGTGCCAACTAAAGTATCTTCTTCAGACCCAGTAACAATGCATGGGATTAATGTTCATCTTGACTGAATCATGTGGAATGCTAAACACATATCTAGGCAAAACGATGAAAATTTGTTTTACTAAATCCCCTTAGTTATAATAATAGAAACCGTAACAAAATATGGTAAAAAATAAAAGGTTAAAGTTTCAGTCTATTCAACTACATCCTGCTGGATTTCTTTTAGATAAGAACATTTCCCTACATTAAAAAAAGGTTACTAGAACCGCCTTCTTCCACCTGCGTGACATCACTAAAATTAGAAACATCTTGTCCAAAAACTGGAGCCAGTAGGAGAGATCATATGTCTCCAGTAGGGGTGCACCGGTTGCAGTTTTCTGGCCGATCACAGATTTCTAAAAAGTCTGACCTGCCGATTCAGATTTTGGCTGATATCGATTATGTTTTATAAGCAACACTGTCAGGTGTTACAAGGTCACAATGCACCATCAGTTTTCCAATATAATTTTGTGAAAAACATGCCCTTGAACAACATCCTAGAAACAATACAAACTTGTTTTAACTGGCCATGAGATAGTGCTCTGAGATATAAATGAAGTAAAAAATCAGTTTCTCATGCAAGTATGGGCCGATTTCCCAAAATTAAGGAAATCGGGGCAGATTTATTGACCCCGATTTATGGGTGCACCCCTAGTCTCCAGTTTTAGCTTCTCTCCATTGGCTCCGTCAATTTCAGACTAGAATTCAAAATATTACTTCTAACCTACAAAGCTCTCAACAACCTAGCTCCATCTTATATTACAGAATTTCTTGTTCCATATTTTCCTAACAGAGCACCTCACTCTCAGACTGCAGGTTTACTTGTGGTTCCTAGAGTTTCCAAAAACAGAATGAGAGGCAGTTTTCAGTTATCAGCCTCCTCTCTTGTGGAACCAACTTCTTTATAAATGAAGCATGAACAACTTTTTGATAAATCCTATAGTTAGGGTTGGCTTGGGTTTTCTGAGCTATCCCTTAGTTATGCTGCTATAGGCTTAGACTGCTGAAGGACAAACTGACGACATTTCCTCACTCTGCTGCCGTCTTTACTTGTTCTACTCTACTCTGTTTGTATTTGTAATTATTTCTATCCTTAATATGTTTTTTTTCTTCCAATAGAAAGTACACCTGGACCTGTCATTCTGTTTTTGTTTCTCCGTCCTGTCCAGTTGAAGCAGATGGCCGCACATCTTGAGCCGGTTCTGCTGGAGGTTTCTTCCTGTTAAAAGGGAGTTTTTCCTTTCCACTGTTGCCAATGTGCTTGTTCAGGATGGGAGACCATGACAAAGTGAAGATTCAGCACAATCTGCTGACTTCTTAGGTAAATAACTTTACTAATTGGCTTTTTTATGTATGTGAATGTTTCTGTTCAGTGCCCCGAGATGAATTCTGTTGTGACTTGGCGCTAAATAAATAAACTGAATTGAAATAGAAATTTTTAATTATCAAACAAAACAAGTGTCATAAATCAGATTATCATGCTTCAGTTAATTTTGTTGTCTTATGTGACAAGTCTGAAACATGCTCGACTAAAATGCAGCAAAATATTTATTGTGTGTAGGCTTCCAATTATAATTTTTCCCATTGTAATTCCTCAGACACAAACATCATTTGAAGCATTCCCTCATTTTTCTCATGCTTAAGGCCTAAACATTTGTGTGAATGAGAGATAAGGAAATAAAAAACAGCAACAACAACAACAACAAAAAATCTCATAAGCTTCCTTTTTACCCCCAGTGAGGCCTGTAAGTATCAGGAGCGTTGGGTTTTTTCAGGACCAACACCAGGAACTCGTGCATCTCCAACAGGAAACTGTCAGCGCTGCTCTTAGAGAAGAAACCAATCAGAAGCCTGTGCTCGTCCTCCCCCAGGGCTTCTTTGTATTTCTCTGAAACTCCCACAAATGGATCCTAACAAACCCAGAAAACAGAATTAGCAAAATAACAAATCACAAATCCATTGCTCTTACCACTATAACAAATAATAAGACACCATTTTCCCTTCTGGATCTGTTTACAGGTGAGTGACGACTTACCTTTTTGAGCCGCAGCATATTTTCTGATTTGAGTGAGGCCAGCAGCTGCCATAGAGCCACACAGTGCTTCAGACAACACATGCTAAAGGCCTGTGGGCGAAACAGGAAACCCGTTATCTCACGCTAGGCACATAAAGCAAACCAAACAATTAAAACTCTGTAAATTATGATTAGACACAATAGTCTTACAGTTAACTGACTAAAAAGTTGCAGTCAGAGGAAACTTTTTGTGCGTCTAAAATGTAACCAGACAGATCGTTTGGCAGGACAGAGAACATGTAGCAGGATCCTGTAACCGGTGCCTCAGATAGGCTGACCTTGACAATATGATGAGCCATCTGGTTTCCCATCTGCAGCACCTCCTCCAGGTAGGTGGACAGCTGCATGTGAGGCTCGCCCCCAGTCATGGCGAGGAAGCCAAGAGCCATCTCCAGTGTGGACAAAGCTTCACACACCTCGCTGTAGGAGTGCAGCTCTCCAGCCACAGAGAAGAGGGTGAGAGTCTGGAGAGGCTCCTGCTCACAGACAAACAACCATTAAAAGAGTTTTATTGTAAGTGAAGTGTGCGAAAATTATTATGAAATCAACCCTTACTTGTTCGACTTTTGCCTTTACATCCTTAAAGATGATCTCATAGTTGCGGTCGTGTCTGTTCACTAGTGTTGGAATGCCCTGCAGGACGTGAAAGAAGGTAAAAGTGTTTTAACTATTTTGCTCAGCGATGCACTGATTGTGCTTTTTTTTTTATTGCGTCCTCACATTGAGGGTGATGAGAGGTTTGCCCAGCAGGAAACGAGACATGATCTGCTGCTGGATCTTGGGCAAATCATACTCATGAAGAGTCTCCTGGCCCCTCTCGATGCTGTACTGGGTATTGGACAGAACCAGGGGCATCATGTCCCGCTCTAGCTCGTAACGGATCACATGCAGATCGGTGAGATCTGCAGGGCTCACTTTATAGCTGTGAAACAAATGCATGTAAAAATAGCTCAAACATGAATCACTGTTGTTTCAAACTTTTTTCCCAGTTTATTTTCCCCATAGTTTTATATTGCTTAAAAACATCCATGATGCATTTGCAGGAGAGGTTTGACGTGAACTTATAGCCAAACCTGTAAATGAGAAAAATGTGACACGAGCGCCCCCACCTGGTCTCCTCTCCAGTGTGCTTGTCCACGCAGTAGATGAGGTCATTGTGCAGAGCAATTAGGTAGCTGACCAGAGCTGTGGAGCACAGGCCTGCACCTTGTCGCTGTGGCAACAGCACCTTGAAGTCACTGCTGAGGTCCAGGTCCTTCTGGCAGAACTCAGCTGGAATCTTAATCTCACCTGAAAAACATTAATTCATGTAAGATCATAAAGTTGCACAGTTCAGAGCAGCAGAACAGGCATTTGTTTTTACCGTTGGTTTCCAGAGACACTCTGAGCTGATTCCAAGTTGTCAGGAAGATTCGGATGTGTTTCGCATACCAGGCTTTAAGTGAGACTTAAAAAGAAACCACAGAGTTATTATTTTTTTTTTTTTAGAGTGATGATGTCTGTTAGAGAAAAGTCCACTGGGTGGACTGACCACAACTTATTTGAACATAGCTGTTATCATCTGTTGCCGTCATGTGTGAAAGAGATTTTATTTCTTTAAGAATACTCAATCCTTGTCCTCGTTCTGGCTAAAACTACTAATTTCCTGGCAGGCAGCTCTACATACTACATGCTGCCAGCTACTTTACAATGCCATTTCTGAAAATAAAAATCCGTGAGTCATACAGTTGAAATAGATTGATGATCGATGAGGGTACATGCTCTTGATATACCTCCTTTGTGACTGTGAAGAAATTCGGCGATGGTGTTGTAAGTCAGCTCAGTGTTGTTCTGAAACTTCTTAACCAGATCCTTCTGGAGTGTGAGAACATCGGGAAGATGTTTCACCAGTCGGAGCTCTGCTTCCTGTTGAAAAAAAGAGGAATAAGGTCAGTACCGAAACTTCTTATGAAACATAATGCAGCTTGCATGTTTGACGCCGTTTTCTTACCTTGTGCAAAAACCTCCACAGAACCGGCATTGTGTCTTTGCCATCATTCTGCTCTACGATGTGGGTGAGGCTCAGCAGGGACACTTTCTCCCTGCAGCTCCACACGGCTGAACAATGAATCAGAGATTTTGGGGGAAGTGAGGCCAAGAGGAGATGAGGTTCACCGAACACGAGCTTCATGATCGGATTGGCAGAGATGCGAGAGTCAGCCCGGATGAACGCGTTCACTTCTCTCAGCTGTCTATCCAGGTGCTGTAGAAACAGAGGATGTGCATAGACCTCTTATGAACAAGTGGAAGAGAAATAGTTAATGAAGACTGCACTCTCGATTCCTAAACTACCTTGAGTTGAGGTGTAATGATGGTATTGCTCATTTCAATCTCCCATCCATTTCTACTGTCTTTGGTGGTGAGCCAATTGTCATATGGAACAGGCCCTGAAAGAGAATCCACAGAAAGTGAGACTAGACTTAATACCAAACTGGGGGGAAAGCACACACAACCTTAGCAAAAAATTCACAATCCAATTCAATATAAACTGCAATTTGGTGTTTTGTATCACCTGGCCACTAGAGGTCACAATTTCTTCTTGTGTTATTTTCACGCAAAATGCAACAAAACCAAAATTGAAGGCATAACGTAAAACTATTATGGGTCAAAATTCTGATGAAGTAACGTGGTGCCTCTTCAATTTTTTTTTTTTTTGCTCAACAACAAATTAATTTTGTATCATTTTAGGGTAGTGAGGCAATAAATTTGTTGCAGGGTACTTACATGTCTGCTGCTGCAGGGGATTCAGTAAGCTGCTGATTAGCAGGTGAACTGTGCTGATTGTGTCATCAGTCCCCTTACCCAGAGACCTGATGAGATGTTCAACATCTTTTCGCACATGAGCAGAAAGAAATGCAACAGGATCTGCAACCGGAGGCTTGATAATTGCAGAGATTAACTAGAAATACAAAAAAAACAGTCATAAATGATTCTGTCTTAACAAGACCATATTAGCAGAACAATATGTAGTACCGGTATGTATAAAAGCTCAAATTGAGAACTTGCTGCTTTAAAAAGATTATGTTGAAATGTTTGATTCTGTCCAAGCCACCTGTATGTTGTTGCAGGCTCCAATCAGCATTGCTAAGTGAGTGAGCATGCGAATGATGGTGAAGGGAACCGGAGAAATGCTCTTTGTGTCCAACATGTCTGGATTGTCTCGACGTCCTGGGTCACCGAGGATGTGGCCTGTCTGAGTGCGGTCACCTCTGTCAAAAAGCAAAAAAATATTTGCATAAGAATTGAAGGGACATTTGCACAAATTCAAGTACAGTAGTCTCTCGCTCTTTCGCGGTTCGACTTTCGTGGACTCGCTCTTTCGTGGTTTTTCAAAGTAAGATTGAACATAAGAAAATAATAAATATACAGGACACATGATTGTCAACTTTAATATTACGTGATTGGGACAGTACGGGATACTGTACAGTAAAAAGTTAACAAAAAACAATAATAATAATTCGGACAGGCCCCACCATTGTGTAGTCTTCTCTCAATAAGCCTACACTGTATCCTCACTCATAAAAACTACATTTCCCAGAAGCCAACAGTGTCCTGCCCAGAAGCACCATTGCCTTCAGCTGAAATACATAGAGGAAAAGTTTTGATCCGATTCGAAAAAGTTCGGTCCTTATTCATAGTGACTTCGGCACCCAGCGGATGCAGAGAGCTGCATGGAACCCACCGGGAACCGGACCAGAATCGGACACCAGTCTGAGAACTGCTCGCGAGGACTTTCAAGCGGGGAGGCGCTGCCAGGAGGTCCAGAGTTCTCTAAGGAGCCCACAGGGACTACCTTGAGCCAGAGAGTCGACCAGAACCGACAGGGTAGGTCTACCAAAACTGACTGAGTCAGACCAGAACCGAACTGTTGTTCTGCAGAGCTGGTGAGTAAAATTTAGTAGCTACATATATGTATGTTGTTAAAATGATGTAGGTTTAAGAGTTAGAACATTGCAGGACTGTGGGAAGAGTTTCTAAAGCCTTACATATTTTCACATTAATTTTGGAAACCACGTACTGGGGTGGAAGAATCTGAGATCCCTGAACTGCTCTGTGATTGTTCCCTCCAATCACAACACCGCAGTCCACACATCGACTTGTTTCCATGGGCTGGCCACACTGGTAAAAAAAAAATTAAAAAAAATAAAAATAGTCCTACAGAATATGGAGAAATAAAAACCTTTATACAAAACAAAATGAACAGAATATACCTCGCCAATAGGGTAGGGGTGACCATTTGGACAACCTGTACAAGGTTTAGAATAAATTAATGTTTTGATTGGTTGAAATTTTTTACAATTTTCATATGCAAGAAGCCAATTCTTGTGTTTTTACTTACTGTACCACTGCAATGGACCCAAAGCTTTTTGGGCCACTGCTACCATGTCTTCAGACATAGAAGGCAAGAACGAAGCCTGCAAAACCAAATAAGCATTAAATTAATTTCAAATAACAAGGGGTAGTTATCGCTGACTGCAGATGTTCTACACACCTGAATGTTAGCAGGTGTCAATGCTATCTGCTGGAGAGGAGCCAAGATTCCCTGGTTTCCACAGAGCAGGACAGCAGCTAAGTGAACAAGTAACTCCACAGCCACACATTGGGCCCCAGAGGCTCCGGGGCGGACAGACAACGACTCCATCCGGTTGGTCACTAGAGCCTGAGCGAAGGCCTTCATCTGCGCACTAGCAAGGACTTTGGATGACTGGATGTAAGTTGTCAGGGCTTCAAGATGCTGTTGGTAAAAAAAAAAAAAACCAAAAAAAACAAAAACATTTTCTTCTAGATTTGACAGTAAAACGGTACAATAACTTTGTAAAATGTTGGTTGACAGAAGCAATTGCAAAGAAATGAACATTTGTTAACTTTGGAAATTTGGGTTAGTTTGTTTGAATAAAACAATTGACCAAACCTCAGGTTTGGGATGGAAGCTCTCATTGGCTTGTCCATAGAGAGTGGTGATTTCTCTGTACAACGATAACAGAAGGTAAACGGTTTTCTGCTGTGGCGGGCATTTACATCCCTATGAAGAAAAACAACAAACAAAAAAATCATGTAAACATGGCTTAAAATCTAATGCCAGGGTGTGATTCTAGCTCATATAATGTGACATAATGTTACCTCACAGATTTCATCCAGTCCTTCCACTTTGCCTTCCAGTACTATCTTTGCAACAGCCTCTCTGATAGTCTTGTAATCTTCCCCACACACAAGATATTGATCTACTGGGGGGGCTTCTTCATTCTGTGTACAGAGAAAAATGAAGCAGGATAGAGCTGAATTCCAAGCAGACAGAAAAATGCATTTTATTAGTCACCAGCACTGAAAATCAAACTGAACCTGTTGTTGAACTTCTTCAGGGAAGAGCCAACGTATTTGATCCCGTTTGAGTAGTTTCTTGACGAACTCCACTCCATGTTGGCTGCTGATCTTACGGATCAAATACACCCGATACCAGTCGTTTCCACTCCTCCTACACAGGTTAACCACACTGTCCAGGAAGGCTGTGGATCTATTCTGACCACCTTCCTGAGACACTGGGTAAAGTTTAATGAAAGAAACAGACATATACTTTGACTAAAATTAACACATTAAATAATAATCCTCTTCAGCTGCTCCGCCTTCACATTGTGAAGGCGGAGCAGCTGAAGAGGATTATTATTTAATGTGTTAATT
>NC_056512.1:32873545-32901467 GCF_014905685.2 Nematolebias whitei
GTCGTGAAGGCAGCACAGCTGAAGAGGATTATTATTTAATATATGTACATAGTTTATTTTTTAGACATTTATTTTGTACAGTTATCGCTGTTTATTAATAAATGTACATGTGTGGCAACTGGGACAAAGCTTTGACTCAGAAATATATTTTTGTTATTACGTTATGGAAAGAAAATAATTGAGATATAAATTGTATATCGCCATTCATCTTAAAATATCAAGATATTCATTTTGGTCCATATCGCCCAGCCCTATATAGAAGAATACAAAACTTTCCTGTTGTACTGAAATAAAATGCACACCTTTGGCTCTCAATTTTTCCACGATCAGGTCAGCAGTCAAATCCAGGTCCACACGCACTCTAGCCAACTGCTGCAGGCAATCCACAGTTGGCTTTTCAACATGCTGACTGTGCGATTGTAGGTAATCGGTCAGGAAGGCACACTCATCCTGCAAATATGCCTGCTGATCTGTAGCAGACCTGAACTGCAACCTCTCAAACATGGAATCCTGGAACGATGTCAGGACAAAAAAAAGAGGTTAAAATCTACACCTAAAGGTGGTATACGGTTACCCAGCTGTAGCTTTTGAAGCCCTTTGTACCTCCAGACAGTTGATGTACATGCAGTAGAGTTCAGTTTTGTCCATCTCCTCCAAAATGTTGCTCTGCTCAACGGACACCAGATGACGCTGCAGATATTCTTTAACTTCGTCAAAGCTATAAAACAAGCAATTTCAACAAATATAGGAAACACAACCACAAATAAAAAAACATATACGAGTACAAGTTATATGATATGTAACTTTTGCACCTCACCTGTATTTCAGCAGAAGTTTGAGGACTACTGAGCGAATCACTGGATTTTTATCAGCAGAATCGTCAAACGGAGAGAGCACTTTTGTCAGCATTTGTCGTTTACCTAAGGAAAAAAGAAAGGATATATTCAGAGAGCCATCCAGTTTCTTTACAGTACACACTGTTCTGTTCAGGGTAGCAGTGGAGTTGGTGCCTATTACCATTAATCTTATTTAATCATATTCAGACATGGTAAATCTCCTACATATAAAAACAAAGATGCACGTATGCAGACTTGAAAGTATGGTAGGTTTGCTGTGGCACAGTACCGTTGAGAATGGGAACAGTGTTGACTTCCACCATGAGGAAGGACAGCAAAATAAGAATGACGGCTGAACACGGTGGAGAGTTATCTTTGAAGCACATCGTAGACACCAGGTCTATGAAGAAAGCATTGCACCGCTTCCTAAACTGAGCATGTCGGCTGACAAGAACCCTACACAAAACAAGAGTGACACAGATGTTTGTCAGAATAGGCCTGAGGTCAGAAAAAAGTTAAGAAAATAGAGGGTTTGTGAAGAAAAAATGCATTACAACACTGATTTTTATGAGGAACAAAAACAATTTAAACAATAACGTAAGACCCCACCTTAAATCATCTGATGGAACCAAGGGAAAGTCATCGTTAACTGGCTGAATGCAGAGTGGACAGTACATCTGACCTGGGCTCAGCCACTGTTTGATGCAGACTACACAAAAGATGTGTTCACAAGGCAAGTGGAGAGGATCCTGAGGGTCTCTCATGCAGACTGGACATTGCACAAGACCAAACCTGGATTTAAAAAAGTAAACATTAGAACCTAGAGCATTTTGTGAATACGAAGACTCTACAGCAAGCAGTAGGTCCTTCATGTACAAAAGTGACCATATTTAATGGTTTTAATGTTTATAATGATCAAAACATGAACAAAAATTGACGGGACATCTAGCTCTTTATATACAGTGGCACTTCGGTTTTTAAAGAGCCATAGCTTGTCATGTGCTGTATTTAGAAACTTTATTAACAAACATGATGTAACATAGTCAACGTACGTATATTAGGATATTTAATTCAATTTTTTTTTTACTTGAAAATGCGGTCCACAGCTCCATCTTTGCAGGTTTTCAGCAGGACGATGATTTCCTCAAACATCTGCTGACTTTTGAGGTCAGAGTTTTTTTCAAGCATCTTGATGGGGAAGAAAAGGAAAAGAATTTAAGTATTGATGGAAAAAAAAAAATGGAAGCAGTCTTATGGCAAGTCACTAAGTTGTCACTGAAATTCTGACTAAAACAGATTGCGGACAAACCTGGCCAAGCCGTCGTGTATTCTCCAAAACCAAAGGTGACAGCTTCTTGTCCAACTCTTCAATTCCCAACAACATATGCTCCACAAACAGAGAGAGAGAAAATATGCGATTCCATCCAGATCTAAGATCGCAAAAGCACAAACATAATCTCACATAATTCATGCCATTATTTTATGACAAACTATGAATGTTGAGCACTCAATATTGGGATCAGTATTTTAGGTTTTGCTTGACTTACTGGACTCGGCTGACAAATATCTTGCTCCTCTCTCCATATTGTCTCACGCTGTCTTCTGAACAGATCAACTCAATGGGAACCTGGAGTTTTTTCACCTGCCTGAGCCAGACTTGTCTTTGAGCATCAGTGTCCAAAACCCTGGGCTCCAGATGCTCCAAACATGCAAAGGCAGCATACACATCGAGCACCTTGGAGACAATGAATGAAACAAAGACATATTTGAAGTAATAATAAAGTCGACATAAGCATAGTTTAGCAAGCTGTTATTCAATTTTAAATAAAAAACAAGTCAACAGTTTGACAATCCCCAAAACTTTACTAACCCCCCAAAATTAATAACAGCTTCAGGAGTTTGGCTAGCTTGATGGTCAGTGTTGCAGTCTTGTAATTTTGACACCAACAGTTCGAGCCTAGGTTCATTCAGGAATGGCATCTACAAACCGGATTCCAAAAAAGTTGGGACTCTAAAAAAAATTGTGAATAAAAACAGAATGCAATGACGTAGAGGTGCCAACATCTAATATTTTATTCTGAATAGAACACAAATCAGAGATCAAAAGTTTAAACTGAGAGAATGTATCATTTTAAGGGAAAAATCTGTTGTTTCCAAATTTCATGGCATCAACAAATCCCAAAAAAGTTGGGACTAGTCCATTTTTACCACTGTGTGGCACCCCACCTTCTTCTTACAACACTCAACAGACGTCTGGGGACAGAGGAGACCAGTTTCTCAAGTTTAGAAATAGGAATGCTCTCCCATTCATGTCTAATACAGGCCTCTAACTGTTCAATCGTCTTGGGCCTTCTTTGTCGCACCTTCCTCTTTATGACGCGCCAAATGTTCTCTATAGGTGAAAGATCTGGACTGCAGGCTGGCCATTTCAGTACCCGGATCCTTCTCCTACGTAGCCATGATGTTGTGATTGCTGCAGAATGTGGACTGGCATTATCGTGTTGAAAAATGCAGGGTCTTCCCTGAAAGAGATGACGTCTAGATGGGAGCATATGTTGTTCTAGAACCTGAACATAGTTCTCTGCATTAATGGTGCCTTTCCAGACATGCAAGCTGCCCATGCCACAAGCACTCATGCAACTCCATACCATCAGTGATGCAGGCTTCTGAACGGAGCGTTGATAACAACTTGGGCTATCCTTGTCGTCTTTGGTCCGGATGACATGGCATCCCAGTGTTCCATAAAGAACTTCAAATTGTGACTCATCTAACCACAGAACAGTCTTCCATTTTGCCACACTCCATTTTAAATGACCCCTGGCCCAGTGCAAACGTCTGAGCTTGTGGAGCTTGCTTAGAAATGGCTTCCTCTTTGCACTGTAGAGTTTCAGCTGGCAACGGCGGATGGCACGGTGGATTGTGTTCACTGACAATGCTTTCTGGAAGTATTCCTGAGCCCATTCTGTTATTTCCTTGACAGTGAAATTCCTGTTTGAGGTGCAGTGATGTTTAAGGGCCCGGAGATCACGAGCATCCAGTAGAGTTTTACGGCCTAGACCCTTACGCACAGCGATTGTTCCAGATTTTCTGAAACTTTTGATGATGTTATGCACGGTTGATAATGATAACTTTAAAGTCTTTGCAATTTTACGCTGGGTAACACCATTCTGGTATTGCTGCACTATCTTTCTGTGCAACAAAGGTGGAATTGGTGATCCTCTTACCATCTTGGCTTCTGAGAAACACTGCCACTCTGAGAAGCTCTTTTTATACCCAATCTTGTTGTCAATTGACCTAATTAGTGTTAATTGGTCTTCCAGATGTTCGTTATATGCTCAATATCCTTTTTCCAGCCACTTATTGCTACTTGTCTCAACTTTTTTGGGATTTGTCGACACTGTGAAATTTTGAATCAACATATTTTTCCTTTAAAATGTTACATTTACTCAGATTAAACTTTTGATCGGTCATCTGTTATTACAAATAAAATATTGACATTTGCCATTTCCACATCATTGCATTCAATATTTATTCACTATTTGTTTAGTGTCCCAACTTTTTTGGGATCCAGTTTGTAGTATAAAACAATTTCCAAATCTTTCATGCGAGTTTGTTCGCTCTGGAGTAGACGGGAAGAGCCGAAAGGACAGCGACAACATAAAGAGTTGTAACTCACTAGTTCTACGTTGTCTCTGGCATGTGGATTTCCCAAAAGATCTTTAGTCACTTGGGGTTCAATACACATCATCCTCAAGAGATTCTGCAGCCGGTTTTTGAACTTGTGATAAGCAGCATGGACCCATGGAAGAGCGGGTACTATTTCAGTGTCGTTTAGCTGCAGCCGCAGCTCAGTGACACAACAATTCAAGGCACTACGGAGGAGCTAGAAAAGCAGATGAGCATTATTAGCACAGATAACAATCAAAGCATAGCTGCAGTGTAAGATTTAAGAATTCAAGAGTTATTGTAAAACAACCTGCAGATCTTCTGGACAGGTGATGCTCATGGTCATAGAGATAAAATCTTGAAGGTAGCGCTGATAAAACTCCATCTGCGTCTCTGAATTTGCTTTTGCTATGTAGCGCCCCAGTGGCGTTTTCCAAAAGAACTCAACAAGCTCTTGTTGGGTATGTCCTATCAAATGTTTAGGTCAAGTTTAAATACAATAAATACACCAAAACAATCAGTATCTACATGTTCACTAAATGAAAGACCTAATGTCTTGTGTTTACCCTCATTCTGTAGAACATGAACACACAGCTCCTCCAGATAATCCTTAATCCTCCAACTGAAGGGCATGCTACAGCCCATGTTTTCATCCTGAGCAATGAAGTTTTGTACGAGGATGGTTCTCGTCTCAAAGCTGAACAAAGTTTAAATACACAAAGGACAATAAAATATGGTGAATATCCTTAGCTACAGAGCTTTTTTATAGAAAGATGAACAATTCCAATACTTGCCTGCGGTCCATGGGTAGGTGAGAAATTTCCAGCAGTTTTTCATTGCTAAATACGTCTAACCACAACCTCTTCACCGACTCACAGCAGTTTGTATCCAGCAGAAGGTCCATGTTTTGGTCACGGTCAATAACTGAAACTAGCTGTGCCAAGAGGGGGGCAATCACAGCCTGAACACGCTTCCATAAAGTCTGCCTGTAACGGGGGAAAAAAAGAAGAAAAAATTAACGCTGCTTAAAAAAGGGCAAGTTTTGCAAAGAATTTCTCTCAAACTAATGCAATCACCTGAATGTCCCTCCTTCTTGTAGTGCATCGATGTTTGATGCCTCTTTGAGGACCCAGTTGCTCTTGATAGATGACAATGTGTTGTCATCATGAATCACTAACAATGAGTGAAGACGCTTCTTCAGCGTTTGCAGAAATTCACCTAAAGACAGAAAATGATGATCACTGAAAGTGCTGTAACAAAACAATAAAACAAACGACAAAAAGCATGGCTGATTTTACCTTTAGTTTCATCATTGTCACTCAGGAGAGTCAAAAGGATTGCAACTCTTCGAGTGCTGCGAAAGCCACTTTTCACATGATCGCTCAGTATGCTCACTGCACTCTGCACACAGCTGCGCAGCAATGATGTTGTGTCAATAGCATTATCTGAACCCTGCAAGAAAAAAAAAAAAAAAAAAGACTTAAAACCTAAATTTAGTGACCCAGAACAAAATTAAACCAGGTATGGATGTTAAGACAATGGGATGTTGAAACAGGAAATTGTTACACGTTTATTCAAAAAAGAAACGTGAAATATCTAATCTATACTTACACTTTCTTCCACATTCTCCTCCTCAGTCTCAGTGTACATGTCATCCACCTCCATGGCTGGTAAACAGAAAAAAAGTTACAATGGGGGATACCTAGACATCCTTCTCCCCACCAATTCAATTCCAACAGGACTTGCCTAAAATAATTATTCATCAACCCTTTACCTTCAGGAAGAGGTGCCTTTGTTTCAAACATTTGGCTGATTGTCATGTTTTGCAAAGTCTTTATATCTGAAACAATGTCTTTTGAGCGTCTGAGGTCATCAATATGAACTGATCTCCAGGGGCCTATAAACAACAAGATGGTCTGGGTTATTGTTTATTTTTAACCAGCCTGTTAAAGTTAACTAATAAATTTTACAAGTCACATTAACCTTACCTCCATGAAAGCCGATGTAAGATGTGCCTCCTTCCATTCTTGGCAGTCGTGTGATAAAGTACACAAACACTCTGCTTCCTGTGCTTTCCTGTGTTACCTTGTTAATTTCATTTATTGATGAATACCTAAAAATGGATAGTAACACTTCACATATTAACAATACACTAGCAAAAAAAAAAAAACAGGAAAAAAAAGTGAGACCTACTTTGCAGATGCAATGAGATTGGCACTGTGAGAGGCTTCATCAAAATCACACTGAATGATGAGGATTTTGTTGCATGGTTCAGTGTTACTTTTTCCAGTTCCAGCTGTGAGGAAGTTCCTATAACAAAACAATTCAGTTGTAAGATTTAAGGCTATTTCTTACATTGCAAGAAAGTCCAAGTATATTCTTGTAATGCAATTCCTTTACATACTTGTTTTAACAAAATATTTTAAACAAGTCGTAAATTTTGACTGAGCTGATGCTTATTAGAATTGTATATATATCTTCATAACTTGATCGTTACACTTTACATTAGTAAATAAAGGTGGGTTAACTGGCACCAGTTGGAATAAAGCATGAACACACAAAGTATATCAGGAAACAAACCTGATCTTCTTCAGGAAGGAATGCTCTGTGTCAAACTGCTGAAGTGAGAGCAGCTCAACGCTATGGAACATTTGTTCTAGAGGTTCCATTTCAAACGCTGTCAAAAGTCTGGAGAACGTTGTCACCTAATGTTCAAAATTGTAAATGGACATTAAAACTTTTAAAAAGGGAAGGATGTGTAATAAAACGTAATTTATTTTACCTCTGTGAAAAAGGAAAAGCAATGGGATTTTCTCCTTGTGTGAGCACGTATGTAGACAGCTAAAGAGCTGTTATTCTGTTCCTCAAAGTACACCTTGGCCAGATGTTTGCTCTCCACTTTTGGCAGGCCTGTGCAGTCCAATCGCACTACTGAGTCTGGTGTAGCACATTTGAGGAGTATGAGCTTAGCCTTTTCAAGTAATCCCCTCTGAAAACCTGAGATTTCCAAATTGTCCTTCTGCTCCTCTATAACTTGAAGAACCACAGAAGCACACGTGTCAGAGTGGTAGCCAATGAAAACATCTGGGAGCTGATATTTGTATGTCTGAACTCCTGCTGCATGCTGGTTGCTTAGAGACGTAAAAAGCTTTGCCCATCTCTCCAGTTCTTCAACTAGCTTCTTCTGCTCGATTTTGAGAACTGTGTGAATGTCCAGGTAGTGCTTCTCCAGCCTGTTGATCAGAGGTATTGGGAATTGTTTGTAGACCACCTCTCTTTCTTCAATGACAATTAGTCGGAAGTCTTTGTGTACCCTGCATTTTACACGATGGGTTCCCAGCCCAAGATCCACATATTTTTGCCCTCCCAAGTACACATAGTACTGGTTGAGAGCATCATAGAGGCTTTCATATAGGTTCTGTAGGTTCAGAAGCACAACTATTTGACCCGTTTCCATGCATATCTTTACTCTGTTGATGTTGCGACAGATTTGAGTATACTCTTGGTCTTTTGGGAAGCTAGATCCAAAGATTATTTCTGGTTGACCACTTTCAGAAAAAAAGGTTTGCTGAAGGATCTGTAGGGCAGCATAGTTTTTTGTTAGCACAAGAAGGTATCGACACTCCTCTTCTTGTCCAACTGCTTGAATGTTTTCTTTCACAAAGTCAGTGGTGCTGATGTTCTCCAAGTTGGGTTTAATCTGTAGTCTTTGAGTAAAGACAACAACAACATCAACATCATCTTTGCCACTGAAATTTCTCAACACAGCCTTTACAATCTCTTCTGCTGTGGGTGTCTGTTGAGAGGTCTTGGCCATAGCAAAGATCATCTTAACTAAGCTGTAAAAATCACGTAAGCCAAAAAAACCTTTTCCCTGTTTGCGACAAATGTTTAAGTAGGATCTTGCAAATGGCTTGAATAAATCCCTGACCTTTTCAAGAACCATTTCATCAGATGAACATATGCCTTTAGCACTCTCAATGAGTTCCTTTTCATCAGGGTCACCCCGGGAGACAAAAATACCTCTGTTCATCTTTGCAGGGTCAAGAGCCCAGTTGGAGATACCAATGAATCCAACCTTTTTGTGAGGTAGGGGCTCATCATCAATGCATCCCTCCTCTAGCAAAGGGTGAAGAGTTTTCAGTGGCATCTTTGGAGAGTCCTCAGCCAGCCCAATCTCATCAAGAACCACAACGGAAATGTACTCATTCAGGTTCTTTCCTTCCTGAAATCGCCCACATTGCTTGAATGTATTAATGATGCCTTCTGGTGTTGAATGAGGGCTACACTGAAAGGACACTAAATGGACCTGTTTGAGCCTTTTGTAGAGGTCAGAATGAGCAGCTTGGCCCTGCATTGCATCTGCCACTAAAGTTTTAGACAAAGACTTTGAGCTCCCAGGTTTTCCAACAAGGAAGAGCGGGATTCTCAGCTCAATGCAGAGAACCATCATGAAGACATTCTCTTTGAGGGCACTGTTTCTTGCAATAGTTTCCCCCATTGGCACACCACTCAAAAGTAAGTCCTGCATAAGTGAAATTTCTTGCATTACTTTTGATGGGGTGTATAGTGATGGTAGTTTTCTGCTGATTTTCTGTCTGTATTTGTCCTTCTCTTCAAGGCAGGCATGGTAGCACACTCCTACTGCCATAACTAGAGACCAGAGAACAGGGTCTTTGGTCTCAGGATGCCTTTGATGACCTTCACCTTCAAATTTCTGAAGCTCTGAAAAAAACATTTCATGATGATCATGGAACCAAACAAAAGCCTGCATGCAGCGTTCCACATCTCTTAAGCTGACAAAGCTGCATTCATCGTTTCTTGTCCGCATGTACTTCTGTGAAGCTGAAAGAACATCAGTGATGTATATGATATAAGCTTGATCAATTTCTTTGCTTTTAATCACCCTTTGTACAATCTGCTGGATGTATATATGTTCTGTGTGATCATTTAACTGTCCAAAGTCCCACACCAGAGGAATCATGCTTGGCGGCAATGCTTGAACTCGATACACAAGCTGACGGAGAGGGATAGATCCCAGTTTTTCATCAGTCTCTTCAGCTCGAACTCGATACCCAAGGCCTGCAGACTCTAATCTTTGAATCATTTCATCTGTGTGCTTTCGGTAAGGATTACATGCAGCAATAATTTGCAACCCTGACACTGGAGTCAAATTTTCTCCCTTCACAGTCTTGTCACACAGGACCTCCTTGATACTGCTAATAGACTCTGTAGTATTGGCCTCATCAAAGAAGAGAACAGAGTCAAATCCATAGTCTTGCTTGTTGATAGCAGCAACATTCTCAGCTTCTCTGACCTTAGCATAGATCATCTCTGAGGTTGTCCCTCCATGCACCTTCACCAGCTTCATGTTTTCAGTTGCAACTCCACTTTTCTGCAAATCGCAAAGGAATTTGATGAGCCTTGTCTTACCGCACCCCGTTTCTCCCATGATAATGACAGGGATGCCACACCTGAACCGCATGTGGATTGCTAGCATCTTCAGTATATTGTCAGTTGTAAGTTCATATGTTTCATCAGGATCAAGAGGCCACTGGATACCAAGAACTCTGCAGATTCTCTCTATTTTCTCCCATCTTGGAAGTCTATCAAAGTTGACATTAAAGGGGACTCTTTGGAGCTGTAGACCTTCATACAGTGCTCTTGTCATGACATTCTTTTTGATTACCCTTCCGGAGGTGGGCTCAATAGCATCAACATAGTTCTGCTCATTGAGCTGAAGATGAAATCCAATAAAAGTCATAGACACATGGTCGTCATTAAAGAAAATGTATGGATGTGGTTCTGTTTCCCATTTTTTTCTGATGAGAAAGGGAGCCAGGTCTTCATCTCGAACCCCAGCCAAATTAACTTGCAACCTGCCAGGGCTCTGATCAGAAATGTTGAGCGATGGAGTGGCAAAGTCCTTTGCCATCAGAATCATGAAGTCTACCACAAAGGTTTTGAATCCACTTAGTGTGTCTCCAGTGAATGTGGCATCACAGAAAACCGACGACTCACAATCTTTCAACTGAAGGTTAAGAAACCAAGTGAAATTTCGAAGTTCTGCCCAAGATGGATCCATAATGCCACAGTACATAAGAAACATCTGCAGACACTCCACATGGGATCCCTCAACACCCTGGTAAGTGATAGCATCTAGATCGGCATGGTTATGAAACTGTTTAAGGTATTGGTATGGTCGTTGAAAGGATTCACTCCTGAACTCTTTATCATCCATTAGTGGGTCATCACTGCTCACAATGGTTGGGTCCTCTTGCTTTCTCATCTCTAGCATAAGTACGTCTTTTGGTGGTCGGCAAAATATATTTGGAAACACATCTATGAAAGTGTTGTTCATCATTTGAACCTAATAAAAATTAGAAATAAAAAATAAAACATAAGGTATGCTAACACTTAATATCAACAAAATTAGGTAATTGGATCTTGTGCAAGATGCTTATTAAAATTTACCTCCTGAGTGACATTTCTGGTCAACTTCACAGCGGGCTCTAAAATCTCCATGACATAAAGTTGATTGGTGTTGCACCTCCACATCTTTCCCTCAGAGTCCATCAAGTAGCGTAAAATCAGCAATTTGAAAAGGAACTCATGAAGACCTTTCTGCACCTTTTCAAATGAAAGATTCAGTATAAATAATATTTACTCTGTCAAGTAATGAGTGTACAAAGTTATATTATATTATACTTGGCATTCACGTAATATTTACCGATGATGTGACATCAAAGTGGAAGACAGCAAGTCTTCTTTTAGGGGTGTCCAACAGAGACTGAAGAATGACAGTCTCATCAATGCTAGGCTCAATCAAGCGAATGCATTTCATTACCGATTGCTTTTTGGTAGAATGCTTCAGTTTCTCATAAAGCCTCTTAATGTACAGAGATTTACCTGCGAATAAAATGATAATTTCACAAATTAATAGTTGAATAAGACAAACATTTTCAATTAGATAACCTTATTTTGAAGAAATCCATATACACACCAACACCAGCTCTTTTGGATGAGATAACACCAACACACAGTCTGTCTTTAAATGAGGCTGCTGCGCTGCATTGTTCTTCTGAGACAGTGTAGTGTTTCTGTAAGTATCTCTGAATTCTGGCAAATGGTTCTTGTGGAATCATAGGTAACCTGTACTGGCTGAAAGCAGATGGAAGGTAGGTATGCTCTCTTTCTGAGCTGCAGATGACAACAAGCATGTACTCTTTCCTGCTCTGCATTTTCATCCGCTGAAAAAACTTCTCAACTTTAGAGCTCACATCATACGTGAGAAGATCTCCATACACCAGAGAGTATATTTTCTGACCCCTGTATCCTGTGTTAAGGCAGCGTCTGAGGAAAAGCTCCACTTGTTCATATGGAGTTGAAGGGTTGCACAGAAGGACTTCATCATAGGTGGGAAGAGCCTCATTTAAACTACTCATATAAATAGAGATGCAAGATGTCAAGACGTCATCATGTGGACAAACAATGAGGTTTGGCTTTCCAGTATCCAGACCTTTAGGGAACTGCCTTTTTAGAAAATTCCCAAAGTTATCATCAGAAATATCTTCTTCACTGTCATCCTCTTCATTCTTGTCAACTCCATTAGCTAGTTTTTCCAAGAGTCGGCCAAGAGTTTTTATATCAAGGATTGTTGGGAGGAAAGTCTTCATGTCTTTCATATAAGCATTCCATATCTGGTCAAATGCTTGCAAACCTTTGTCTTTTCCTGCAAGATTCAGCAAAAAATCCAAATCTCCTGTCATCTCTGGATCTTCTAGCTCACTTCTTGACATCACAACAAAAGTCTGAAACTCAAGGTCTTCATTCTGCTCTTCTGGTCTGGTGAGGTTTTCATATTGAAGTGTGTGCCACACTTGTCTTAAATCTTGAGAAGTGCAATTTGGTTTAATGAATGAGAGCATCATGAGAACTTGGTCTTCTACATTGACCACATTTTGCTGAATCAGCTTGCTACAAAGGTAGACAATCTGCTCAGCAGTGTAGTAGTTTAAAAAATAATAATATGATCTCTGTTTGTCTACAAAATCCATCCAGTAGTCCAGACATTTCTCCATTTTTCTGCAAAGTTCAGGAAGCTGCTCCTCTATGCTGCCCTCTACTACAACGCTGAGAAATTTGTCTAAATTAAAGTCCATCACAATGCTGGGTTCATTTTGACTTGAGGAGCAGTTTATTTGCACTTCCCAGTGTCTGAACAGAGGATTTCCAGCAGAGTAAAGAGCAATGAAGGCCTCAGTTAGTCTTTGAACACTGGCAAAAACCTATAAAACAGAAACAATAATGCACACGGTGGTGATTTTTTTCCCCTCATGGTGTAGATTGTATAGAACAAATAATTTAAATTTTTTTTTTTGCAGTACTGAAAAGTAGGTCTGAATGTCCAGTATAAAAAAAATTATTTTAACATACCTCTACAAAATGATCAACTTCGATTTGCCCTTGATCTCCTTTTCCAGACATGAGCATAAGTTTGTTCTGCAGCTCTCTCAGATCTTCAAGAGAGTAGCTGCGCATGTGCAGACAGTCGTCATGCTCCTCTGGAATCTGCAGCTTCATGGCACTTTCAAGTGTCAACTGGATCAAACGACAAAAATACATGTACACATAATTTGATAAGAACTATGACTTCTGTACTGCATGGACACAGTGGAGCAATATTCATTATCTAAGTGTTTTTACCAGCTTGACATTTTGTGCATTGATTAGGTAGATTCCCTTGTTGTTGATGGTTGAAGCTAATGAGAGAGATGAAAGCTCCACAGATCCATGGCTGTCCTTTACAGTTTTTAGCCACTCCAGATGACGTGCACTGTCACGCTAATAAAGAAAATGTTCAGTTTTTTTTCTTCATGAAGTCATCCAAATATCTTTCATTGTATTGTAACAACATTTACAGAAACACTTGTTAATACACTTATTAATATTTGTCTCATTAAAACATATTTTTTCCTCACTCGCTCTGGTACGAGGCTCACACATTCTCTTCCCTCTCCCTGTTCTCCTCCTGCTTTTTTTGCTCTGTCTGTGTATCGGAGCTCCTATTTTTTTTACACATCTTCCAAAATGAAACTACTGTTATGGATCAGACCAACTGGACTTTCGACGTAAATGACAAAATCTTTTCAACAAAGCGACAGGGTCCTGGAGAACCCTCGTGTCTGCCCGGACAACATGTATGCAACTGGATACGTCTCTGGGGGAGTGGAATGTGATGTGTCTACCTCTGCTGTTGATCGAGGACGCCAAAATTGCATATAATTGGATTTGTGACAACAGGTTTCCTGTTTTTGGAATAGTCCGATTCCTGGTTTATCAGCATACAAAGATCTGGCCTGGTCAGGCTGCTGCCTATGTGAAGGTTTGGTTCGTGCTTTGAGGACTCAAAATCAGCTGATTTACAAGCTAAACTGTAAGATTAAGTGATTTGTGAGAATCGCAGGCCATCTGCGGCTTTGGGACTCGCCAGTATGAAACGACCTTGAAGAGGCTCGTAAGCATGAACCAGTAGAATGCATCCTAATTTGGCAATGTCAGATCTTGGAAGTATTCAAAAAACGTTCAATACAAAAACAACTGGACTTTATTTGTAACAGAAGACGTTTCGCTCCTCATCCGAGGAGCTTTCTCAATTCAAAGAGCAGTGAAGTGAGAGATTCAGGTTATAAAGCTGACTGAGATAAGACACACACACACATATGTAGATTAGCAATTCACACCTAAACACCTTAACAGTAAGAGTCTTTTGTTACTCTAATTCACAGACGAGGCCCCTATGTTCCCATCAGTGTGAAAACCGGCTGGGAAGCCATCTTAAAGTTGCATTATATGTTTTAGAAAGTGGAAATCTGAGGCCTCCTCCTCTGTTAAGAGATGGCTTTTCTCTTTTTACATAAATTGCTTCCTTCACCCCCCTCTCAAACCATCTGTGTTCTCGGTCCAAAATGTGCACATTTTGGTCCCTTCTCTGTGAGGTGGAGGTGAACAGCAGAATCTTGTCCTGAGGAAGTAGCTCTCCTGTGTTGAGCCATGCGTCTGTGAAGAGGCTGTTTAGTTTCTCCAATGTAGAGGTCTGGACAGTCCTCGCTGCACTGGACCGCATACACTACACCACTCTGTCTGTGTATGGGTGTTTTGTCTTTAGGGTGGACCAGCCTCTGTCTGAGAGTCCTGTTGGGTTTGAAATGTACTGGGATGTTGTGTTTGTTGAAAATGCTTCTGAATTTCTCTGATACTCCAGCAACATAAGGGATGACAATGTTTTTCCATCTGTTGTTTTCCTTTTTCTGTTTATTGGTGTGTTTTGTAGATTTCCTTGCTGACTTGACTTTTTGCTGTTCACCTCCACCTCACAGAGAAGGGACACTCTTTTGAGGACCAAAATGTGCACATTTTGGACCGAGAACACAGATGGTTTGAGAGGGGGGTGAAGGAAGCAATTTATGTAAAAAGAGAAAAGCCGTCTCTTAACAGAGGCGGCGGCCTCAGATTTCCACTTTCTAAAAACATATAACGCAACTTTAAGACAAATTCCCAGCCGGTTTTCACACCTGATGGGAACAGCGGGGCCTCGTCTGTGAATTTGAGTAAAAAAAGACTCTTACTGTTAAGGTATTTAGGTGTGAATTGCTATGTGTGTGTGTCTTATCTCAGTCAGCTTTATAACCTGAATCCCTCACTTCACTGCTCTTTGAATTGAGAAAGCTCCTCGGATGAGGAGCGAAACGTCTTCTGTTACAAATAAAGCCCAGTTGTTTTTGTATTGAACGTTTTTTGAATTCATCATGTCCTGGATGACTGAGAATCTTCACAAGCATCTTGGAAGTACCAGTAAGACTCAAGGCTGACAAGAAAAATAGTCTGCCTGTAAAAATCAACAATTGTGGCTTATCTGAATCGGACTCCCCCGGTTGGCCTCCAAAACAGGCCGACAATTTCTCCCTAGAAAATTGTAAACTAAGGAAAAGCTTCATCTATGTCTTAAATCGTGTCCTGTTAGGACAAGGTGTGAAGATATCTTTTTTTGTAATGCCACTATCCTCTCCTCATGGATTTGTCCCTTTTTCTATCTAAAAAAATGCATTCTGAAAAGGATAAGAGGCCGTGCTCTCAAAGAGCAGCAGCTACGTGCATTCCACGCATCTTTCAGACGACTTAACAGACATTATTCTTGCTGTATCTCGGTACAATAATAAAGCTTACTTTGATTCTGATATGACAGAAAAGATATTATTCAGCTGCAAAGCTTTCCAAAGTTACCTAAACTTGTATTAGTTTATTTTAGCAAAATAGGTTGCAAAGTAAATAATCTAAAAGTTGAATTGAGATTGTTTTCTGGAAATACTCATATTAATGATTCTTTTTCTTACTAGTTTTTTAGGTAGATTCTTGTCATTTTCCAAAGCTCTCCAGAGCTTGTTGAGCACTTCTTTAAAGGCGCGAAAGCCAGAGTCTGGTTTGAGTTCATAAAGCACTGAAGCATAGCCGAGGACCGCATCATGGAAGCAAGCAACCCGATCCACATCCATATCATTCTCCCCAGCAGAGATGGAAGCCAAGTCCACAAACACCTTCAACTCGTTAATATCTAGAAATAACAGTTAGATTAAAAAAATATCATAAACAAAAATAAAAAATGTGAAAACTATACTTACCCTCAAGGGCATCCTTCACCCATCTCACAAAGTGTCCTCTGAGTTTTAGTTCATCTAGACACTGCCTGCGTGACTCCGTAATGTCAACCAGAACCGTCTTTGCCTGCATTAGGTCGATGTCAATTCGACTAATTGGTTCCTTTTGAAAATCTGCATGAATCTAAGGTGAGAAGAGTCAAAGTTAGAGTTTTAGTCAAATGTTAATAAATCCCTTAAAAATGTCTGTGGTTCTTAAAATGGCAATTTTTAAAGGTTTTGCCACCTAAATTCTTCAAATGGAGAAACAGAAACATTTCTTATTCTGTAAATGGGGATTATGAATATGCAACATTTATGCATTAACAGCCAAAAGGTTGTTTTTAAATTAGAGGGAAATTTTAAAATCAGCTTTACACAGAAGTGTTTATGATGAACTGTATATTCTGAATTTCCAAGCATTTTTGTAGTCATTCTCAAATTTACTTACGACATTCATGAGTGTTTCCAAAACACTGAAGTCCCCTTGAAGACCAAGTGTCTCTTTGACCTTCATGATAACTTCAGCCGAGGCCACAGCCAGGTGAAGCTCATGATACTCTTTGACCTGTTCAACCCTGGTGTGTATCCATTGTTTGTTGGCAGATTTCTCAAGTTTACACATGGTGTCCAGCTCCTGAGTGAGTTTAACATATTTGTCTTTGAATGCTCCAAAAAGCTGTTCAATTTCTTCAATCCTTATGCTGCCTTTCTTCAAACGAACATATATGTCTTTGTATTCATGAATACAAGGAAAGTAAATGTCACTGTATATCATGTCTGGTGTTGCCTTTATGTCCTCATCATCTTCCATTTCATCCCTGGCCAGGATTATGGCGTTTTTCTCCCAACACATTTTGAAAACATGACTGTCTTTGAAGGCAAACAGGTTTTTTGCCATGTCTCTGATGTCTTCATCCAAGTTGAAATAGGTAACAATGCCGGTCAATGGGTCACAGTCCATTTGGTCGAACTGATTAACCTCCATAAAATGGTCCAAAGATGACATCTCAATGTTGATTCGGGTTTTCTCCTTCAAGTAAGCAACATCAACTATTGCAAAAATTAAATGAGCGTGTATTATTTTTTCTTCAACAAATCATAATAGTCAAGTCTATTAGTACAGTCTCTCCTTACCGGTCATGTGTTCCTCAAGTTTGCGACACATTGTTAAAATGACTTCTACAAGCTCCTTTTCACGGTACAGAGCTTTCACTTCTCTTTGTCTGTGCTCCAACAAAGTTACAAGTTTGTGCTCATCTTTGTACTGTTCTTTCTCAGACAGGCAATCTGTTAAAAGAACGTAGAAACCTTTTAGTGTTATTAGAATATTCCAGTTAAATTTTACAATTTCTGAATGTATTTCTCAAAAAAAAAAAAAAAAAAAAAGATTTTACCAATTTTCATCAGCTCTAAGAAGGCAGCTTTTCTCTCCAAAATGATGTTGAGCAGGTTGATCTTAATGTGTCCCTGGATCAGCTGATTGTTTATGGCTGTGAATGATGATATTGCTATGGCAAGTCTGTCCCTGGCATCTTGAGAAAGTGTCTCAATCAGCTTCTGATCTGCACCTGTACATATAGAATTAACAAGTGTTTTGTTTTGTTTTTTTACTTAAAATCACAGCCAGACTGGCAGTGCTTGATTAACATCAATGATAATTAGAGCTTTGGTTCCTTGTCTTTACAAGAATACAGTATTTGCAATTGTAAAATAGATGGATTTTGTCTCTTTTTTTTTTTTCTGAAGAGATACCGTGTAGCTGTAAAATGTCTTTAGCAGCTGTCCAAGAGAGGAGGTGTTGAAGGACCACTTCTTCATCTTCTTGATAATTTCCATGATTGTCCCTTGGCCAAGATTTTTCAGTGATGGCAGAGATGAGTTTACCAAACTTCCAGTTGATCCTAAACTTCTCAAAAAGTCTGCCTTCAGATCTTGTCTGCATATATGAGAAAAGATAAATCAATCATTCAACCAAATAAAGTTTAATTCAAAGGAATAATTTGGACTTTTTTAAGTTGTCTTTTGTGAAGTTCTTATAGGTTGCTAAAATCTTACTTGGAGTAGAAATCATTCAAAGAATTATCAGTTTAGAATATCAGGCAAATTCTACCAGAGAAAATTAGCTACCAGTAAATCTGAGCGGTGCCAAGACCAAAACAGATTTATGCCAATAAAAACAACTCTAAATTAAAATATTTCAAACTGGTTAATACACACACTATTAAACAAACATTTCCACTGCCATAAACTTTGTATTAGATATATTGATATACATATTAGTTATTTTTGGTTATTTTCAATTAGAACCGAGTTGATTACAGTCCATTTTTGGTAACCAGAAAAATTTTTTCTAAAATGGTGTAAAATAAAAATAAAATAAGCACCTTTTTGACACCACAGTATTTCCCCTACCATTATACAAGCGGGGCGCCACGCCCCGTCAACAGAACCGAGTGCCCAGTCTACAAACAACCCCCCCCCCCCCCCCCCCCAAACCACCTGTCGGCACCGACGTAACGCTAAACTAGTGGCTCGCAATGCAGGTGGTGCTAGCTAAAATGCTAAAGGCAGCCTCTTTCCTCATACTGAACCCTCACGCTGAACGCACACCCACCACTCAAAAACTGTTGGTACAAACAGCGCACGGCTCAGATGTGCGTCTGTCTCTCCCCTCCGACGCCCCCCCCCCCCCCAATAAAACCTGTCCATTCAGACAGCGCGCAGCTGAGATGCATCTCCGTCTCTCTCCTCTCCCACACCCTGCTCTAAAACTGTCGGTGCAAACATCGCACGGATGTCTCTGTGTCCCCCACCCCCCCTCTGAAACTGTTGGTTTAAACAGTGTGCTGTGCAGCTTGGGACGTGTCTCCATCCATCCGTCCCCGTTGCCCCCGACAAAATCACGGACAAGATGAGCGCCCCGCCATGGCAAGTTATCTAGGGGAAACACTGCACCATCAATAAAAATAACACTGATTTTGATATTGCATTACTTTGTTTTTAACCAGGTCACTCTTAAAACATTTAGTTTTGCAACATAAACTAAACGGAACACAACTTCATAAAATCTGAACCTTTGATCAAAAATGGATGCATGGATGCTATAATCCTGTGATTTGTGAAAGCTCTTTATACAAGTTTTGCATTTTTTTTTACTGATACGGTAAAAGAAAAAAGTGTTTTTTTTTTAAAGATGTAAAAAGTAAACTCCCTTTTGGCACTAGAATAATATTAGTATCGTTACTAAATATAATCACAAGTGCATAAAATATGGCACAAATTTATGCATATGGTCAAATTTAAAGTTTCATACCTGACACAAAGACGTAACAGCTTCCAGAGCACACTTTTCAATGCTGGCAGCAACATGTGGATGGGAAGCACTAAGTTCTTCTATGTTTGTGCAGTAGAATTCAATTTGATTCAGATCAGATTCCTAAATCCACAAAATCACACAGATTACAAACAATAATTGTCTGACCAGCAATAATCCCAAATGTCTCCTTGTTTTACTTACCTGTTTGTACCTGCCCTCAAAATCCATAGTGAACTTTTGTCTCCATTCTTTAGTGCAGTCTTCATCTTTAAAGTTAATAGAGATTAAGTTGTTCCATATCTGTTATATGAAAAGAGAAATAGTCATATTTTACTTTTAATAAATTGCTAATATTCGTCCATATACACTGCCTGGCCAAAAAAAAAGTTGCCATCAAAAAAAAAAGGTCACACTAATATTTTGTTGGACTGCCTTTAGCTTTGATTACGGCATGCATTCTCTATGGCATTGTTTCGATAAGCTTCTGCAATGTCCTGGTGAAGATTCTCAGTCATCCAGGACATGATGAATTCAAAAGGCGTTCAATACAAAAACAACTGGACTTTATTTGTAACAGAAAACGTTTCGCTCCTCATCCGAGGAGCTTTCTCAATTCAAAGAGCAATGAGTGAGGGATTCAGGTTATAAGGAAGAGTGAGATAAGACACACACACGTATGTAGATTGTCAATTCGCACCTAAACACCTTAACAGTAGGGGTTTCTTAAGGTCTTGGTTACTCTAATTCACAGATGAGGCCCCTCTGTTCCCATCAGGTGTGAAAACTGGCTGGGAATCAGTCTTAGGCCTTATTTACATGGACACGATGGAGGGAAAGGTAGGTATTTTCGTATGTTAATTAGAGGAAAAGATTTGCGTTGACACGGTCGGATTTTGTGTTTACGTGCATCCGGAGGGATCCCCCCCGCCCTCCCGAATCTGCTGTAGTTACCATGCCAGGTCATTAGTTGTGAATTTTGTACCTTCACTTAATGCGCATGCGTGCTGTCTCGGCACGCTCCTTTCCTCTGGGCTGAAACTTCAGCCAACAAAAAATTAACAAGTTAAATCTGGATTTTGGTTAAGAGTCGATAGATTTGAAGCCAAGCGGGACCGCTTCATCCAACGGCTCCACACCAGTCACTGAGTGGACCAGAACAGAGTTGACGATGTCAGACTTTACTCCGTGATAATCAGTAGCTGATTTACTGCAGGTAAATCAAATGTTCTTAATAATATTTGCTTGTGTTTACTTTGCACTGGAGGACGTTGAAAAGAGAGATGTTGGATAAACTTATTTATTTAAAATTCTCCTCAGTTCTTTTATTCAATCCATTTAATATTTTAAGCTGCATTAATCAAAGTAGTGACAGCCTGAACGAGCCAGATGAACAACATGGGACATCCAGGATGAAAACAAGAGCCCAGTTCATTAATGCAGTTTACAGTTCAGTTAACTTGTTTTAATAGTGTTCAGTTTAATTATCAGTGTTTGTGTGACATACAGTTTGTGGTGTTGAATAAATAAAACTTGAACCTGATGTCTTCATTTTCAACTTTTGTAACACGCAATATGTTTAGCATCATTTTAAATTTGAATTACATAATGTCCAGATAGCTTCATTTAGCTCAAAGCTTCATTATATCACTCACACTAACATAAATACTGTTTATTATTATTAAACTGTTATTATTTAGCACATTTAGTATGTTATAGTGCAGCGCGACGTGTGCGCGTGCCTCGTTCTATAAACGGCGACATTAGAACTGGATCAGACTGTCTCTCTTCCAACACAGATGTTGGTCACAGCACCTGGAATCTGACGTAGATTAACTACGAGATTAAAAATATATATTCCATCAATCATAGTTCAGAAAGCACTGTGTCCACTGCCATGTTGATAGAAATATGCAGTCTGTCCGACCGCACGTGTGTGTGCGTGCATGTGGTTTAACACAAAGCCTCAGCGGGAGATGTTTACATTATCAGTGGGGGGGGGGGGTGTGTCAGCGAAAAACCTCCACTCTGGAAGGTGGGTTCAGAAACCTCCGGATTCAAAGAGGGGAGACAATGGTGTCGTGTAAATGATCAGCAGAACCGCAGAGAAAAAGGAGCGGATGCACTCAAAATACACGCCGTGTAAACGGCCCCTTAGGCAGATAGATCCCATTGAGCCTCGAGGACTCATTTACAAGAGAGACTTGATTTCAACTGGGAAATTAGGCATGATGGGTGCATCACTTCACCTGCCTCTCTTCTTACCCTGATGCACCCATCGCTCTGGAACAGGGTCAATCTGGACTCATCAGCCCACATGACCTTCTTCCATTGCTCTAGAGTCCCATCTCTATGCTCCCTAGCAAACTGAAGCCTTTTTTTCTGGTTAGACTCACTGATTAGTGGTTTTCTTAAGGCTACACAGCTGTTCAGTCCCTGAAGTTCCCTTTACATTGTGCGTGTGGAAATGCTCTTACTTTCACCATTAAACATAGCCCTGAGTGTTACTGTTGTTTTTCTTTGATTTCACCAAACGTTAAAGTGATCGACGATCACGATCATTCAGGATTTTTTTTCCAGCCACATTCTTTTTCTTCTTCGAAGACGATGGGTCCCCACTATCCTTCCAGTTTTTAATAATGTGTTGGACAGTTCTTTGCTGCATGCCAATGATTTGACCCTTCTCAAACAGACCGACATCTTTTCCACAACCACGCGATGTGTCTTTCAACATGGTTGTTTAAGAAATGAGAAGGAACGCATTTCACCAGTTGGGGTTAAATAACTTGTTGCCAGCTGAAAGATAATCGCCCATGCAGTAATTATCCAGTAGGAGGCTTGTACCCATTTGCTGTTAAATCCAGTTGGCAACTTGTGTTTTGGCCAGGTAGTGTATTTTGTCTAATTGATCAGGCATAAAGAAAACAAATTACACTCACTTCTAGCTCTGCTGTTTTAGCTTGAAAAAAGGAAGATAGAGCCCCACCGAGCAAAGACTGTCTGAAAGACTGAGTCATCCAGTCTCTCATTATTCCCATCCCCTGTGACATCACCAAGTCCTTTGCAAATTGCTGATTTTTTTCATCTTGTTGGTCCTCCTGAAGATGATTAGCACATTTTAAAGTTGATAATAAATATCTATAAAGTAAAATGCTAAATTCACACACATTAACTAAATTTCTTATACATACCTGTTCCTTGTCACACTGAAAAAAGTCTGACACTGATGCAACCAGATTCATGCAGGCTATGGGAATATCAGGAAAGTTTTGTGTGTATGATGAAGGTTTGACACCTTTGCAGATCTTCTCTAACAGTCTCACAGCTGTAGCCAAGCACTCTTTCCTGTAGGCCTCAGTGAAGTAACTATAATAACAAAACGAGTATTGAAATTTATTACTAATGTCAATAATAACAGTTCAAATGAATTTGCAACAATATTGCATTATTTAAAAAAAGACTTTATACATCATAATTTTTAGACAAATGCAAAGAGTAAATTAAGGAAGTTCAATAAAACAAATGACATGGCAAAATGGTTATTTTATTTACCAGTAGTTATTTCATTGTTTTAAAGACAACATAAATTTCAATGTGACTGGCTTAGCATGGTCATTTAGCATTTCTAGTTAAGTTTTACATATAAGCTTGATTGAAAAAAACGCATGTTGCACATCGTCTACGTGCTATCGTTTTTAACGATTTCATAGTTTCCTTAAGCTTTAAATAACTACTATTCTCTCAACCAGTTATTTTTATGAATATTTTCCCCAGTTTACCTTTTCCATCTTAAATCCAAAAGTTGTTTTTTTTGTCTCTCACAAATTAATAAGAATTCTACTTTTTTATCAACTTAATTAAATTTCATATACATAAAAAAATTATGTTTGTAAAAATATAGTTGAGACTGATGAGAGTCAAAACTTTTCAGGCAAAACTTTTAAGTAGAAATTTGCTTTCTTGATCAGCAAATAGACAAAGTAACTCAAATGTCCACAGACCCATACCTGAAGTTTTCCTGAAGGAGAAGCTCTTGGATGTGGATGAGAATTTCGGTTACCAACTAAAAAAAGAAAACATAAAATTGTTTAATGACATCATTACTAAAATTATTGATTCTCTTTTGTTAACTGACTTGAGGGGATAAAATATTTTAACACGAGTACCACGTACAGCACATTATACACCCATTGACAAACTATTATAGAACAATCTACAGCAATGGCCCAGACAAGTACAGTAAAGACCTTGTTTAACCATTTACCTTGGAGCCGGGTTAATGAGAAGTGTTTGCAACACTCCCGTCTAGTGATGATGCACATGTGTATAAAATTTGTTAAATTATCTTGAGTGGATCAGAAGTTATGGCAAAGACAAGTTTACAAATGTATGGACAGAGACTATACCAGAACATATCTGCCTTTCGACAGGCTTATAAAAATGAAAAATGTATGTACACACTTCTGCAATGTGATCATTTGCAGCTCCATAATAAAACTAAGTGGTAGGGATGTTGAAGAAATTAAAATATATATGTATACACAAAATAACATGCATCCCTTGCCGCATTGTATACAATATGTTCATGTGTTTGTCTGCTCACGTGAGAATTGCTGCTGGTAATGTCCTGAGGAACTTTATTATAGAAAACAAAGAGCAGGTCCAAAAGTTCAGGGTTTATGCAGATGGTGCACTCCAACAGTTCATCAAGTGGCATCAGGTACAAGCAGGATCGAATTGAAAGAGCATCCACCTTCATCAAGTGAGTGTTTGTTTTCATCACATTTAAGAGTGCTCTGAAAACAAAAAAATAGGAAAAAAAAAAAGTACACTGTAATACCATTTATGTATTTTTGTAAAAAATCTGCCAGGACAGGAGGATCTTACTTTTTGTCTTGGCTGCTTGTGTATGTAACGTTGCCAATGTCAAGACCTTCCAAACCAGCCCAGAATATGGTGTATTTCATGTTGCCTGAAGTTTTTGCTTGAAAAGGTTTGACTGAGCCTTTGAGGAGGTGAAGGAGAGGCAGTACCATAATCCATCGAGGCATCCCCTCAGTTTTTACCTTTTTAATCAGATGCACTAATATTTCTGGCAATCTAAAAAAAAAATAATAATTAGAATTTTGACAGAAAAATCATGAGGAAAATTTAAAGTTCATCAAGTCTGAGTGTTTTTGTTTTTTGACATTTCGTATTTATGATCATCAAAAAGAAAATCGGGTCCTCACGTTTGGAAAACTGAAACATCCTGAGAAAACTGCATCCAGTACTGAAGAAAACTCTCATTTTCTAGTTTGGGCAAGCACAATGCTTTACAGAGGCGATGGAGCTCAGCATTATTAAGGATGATTTTATACTGCCACCACACATGAAGCATGATCACAGCTGCTCTCAAGGGGTCTTGAATGTACAGATTTTTTGTTTCGCCATCTCTCAGTTGAGGAATCACGTTTGTCAGCATGAACTCTTTCAGCATATTTTTCACCTATAAATGTAGGACAGAGACACAGAAGATGAAGCTCACAAAACCAGGCGGTACCTAGACTTTATTCAGAACAACTCTTTACTCACATCATCTTCCCCAAACTGCAAGGAGTGCCATCTCTTTCCTCTCTCTTCATACACAAAAGGGTTCCCATAAACCTGAAAGAACTGATTCAGCTGAATTTTAAAGCTTCTCAGATTTGCATCACTCCAACTCTTGAGGAGATCAAATATGTTATTCAACATTATATGTCCTGCAATCTCTCTGCCTTGAATCAAATTTTTACGCTGTTCAGGCCACAAGGTTTCCTTCAAGCGTTTAAGGACATTTTTTGATGGTTCAGCACAAATGATGTCATCATACTGATGCCAGTCCCCTTTAACACAAATATTAAAACACAAAGTTAACTGTAAGCAATGCAATCACAACATAATTTATGAAGACAATGCTATAAAGGCAACAATAAAATGACTATACTGTACAGTTGGACACAGCTGATAGAATTTACCATCATCAGTGATGAGGTGGGGTTTCACAAACAAACACCTGTTGGTAGGGTTTTGGGAAGACTCCTGTTTGTAAATATACTCATACTCATATGCCTTCTTTTTAAAATTATAAACAACATATTTGTATGGTATCGATTCAGATACAGCTTCACTTTTAATTGTTGTCAGAGTGCCTTCGATCAGAAATCCATGTTCTCCAAGATCCCTGCAAGAAGATATATTGACGTAAGTGGTGTAAAATCAGTGAGACAAAATGCACAACCCAAAACATAAGCTATTCCTCCATCTACTGATGGGAGGAGGGGCATCATTTCAAACTCTGAATTAAGAATCAAACAGCATTGTGTAAAAGTCAATTAACTAACGGGATGTACCAATGTTGTGTTAACATTTACAGTAATATGGTACAAAAATATTTGGTTGTAGGCACTTTATCTTCACCACAGTGTGTTATTGACAATTTGTTTCAATTTATGTGCAAAAAATACCAAAAATTAAATTTGACAATCATAAGAAAAGGTGCTATGCTGTATGGAGCATTTTTAATTGCTCCTGATAGGGTTTCCCAAGGCAGATTGGTTCTAGGTGACAGGCCAGACAAAGAGTGATTCAGAAGACAGGGGTCTTCAGGGGTCTACAACCTGCGGCTCTGGAGCCACATGCAGCGGCTCTTTCACGCTTTGACCAAAACTGACATAAAACTGAAATTTATTGGTTGTTATAACAACTAAAAGGGCTAGTTTTAGCAGTTTTCCTGTAATTTATTTAGCAAATATATGAATACTAGAAACATTACAAGGAGTAAAACAAAAAGGGGGACCAGAGTGTGTCCTCCAATTACAAGGCCATCATTTTCCTTAGTCTCCCTGGTAAGGACTATTTAGGGGTACTGGAGAAGCAAATCCGATTGTTGGTTGAACCTCAGATCCAGAAGGAACAATGCGGGTTCTGTCCTGGCCGTAAAACACTGGATCAGTTCTTTACCCTCATTAGGGTCCTTGGGGGGTTATGAGAGTTTGTCCATCCAGTCTACATGTGTTTTGTGGATTTGGATAAGGCATTTGACAGTGTTCCTCAGGGTACACTGTGTGTGTGTGTGGGGGGGGGGGGGGGATTCGCAAGTATGGGATTGGGGGCCCATTGTTACTGGCTGTTTGGCCCCTATATAAGCCCCTATATACAAACGGATTGGTGCAGCATCTGCAGTAGTGCGGACTCTGTACCGGTCCGTTGTGGTGAAAAGGGAGATGAGCTGCAAGGCAAAGCTCCTCCACATCGAGAGGAGCCAGTTGAGGTGGTTCAGGCATCTGGTAAGGATGCTCCCTCGAGCATGTCCGACCAGGAGGAGACCCTGGGGAAGAACCAGGACACGCTGGAGAGACCAATGTCTCTCAGTTGGCCCGAGAACTGCTTGCAATCCTCCCAGAAGAGCTGGAAGAGGTGGCTGTAGAAAGAGATGTCTAGGCCTCCCTGCTCAAGCAGCTGCCCCTGTAACCCGACTCCGGAACAAGCAGAAGATAATGGATGGATGGAATCATGAGAAAATTGTGTGGGATCACAGAAAGATACCCTAAATCCACATAAAAAATACAACAACTTATGGAATTGCACAATTGCACTTGTTAAATATTTAATGCATCCCGTGTTTTAAGATTAAGCAAACATTTCATCTGCACAGAGGTATAGTTACCTGGTCACAGTCAACTCGGCTGCATTTTCCTCCCATGAACCAATAGGGAACCCAGCTTTGATGAAGACTCGATCTTCCAAAGGATTGAATTTAAAATGCTTTGATAGAACTGCGTGGAAGTAAATTGTGAGTCTGTTACGAGCAGTAATATTCTTGCTCTGGGTCGGCCTGCAGAGTAAAAAGAGTTTATATTAGAGTGCTTTATTATTATGCACAAAAAGAAAAGGGTGTTTAAAAAGCTTAAATGTATCACCTTGTGGGTGGTGCTACTGTTTGGGTGTCTGAAGTACCCTTACTGGCCTCAACACTTTCTCCGTCATTATCTGAGATTTTGTTCTTCATATCCCCAGACTCTTCAACATCCATGTTCTCCACTGGGTCCTCAGGGTCCACACTGGAACCTGAGGTATCTGCCTGTGGCAATGCATATAAAATTTAAAATTCAAGGATCTGGTCATATAAAAAGTCAAATTTTAGATCTGAATAATCCATTTTCATTATTAATAACTAGATCTACCTTTGATGGGCCTGAACTCTGCTTGTGTTTCTGGTCTTGCTGAACTTTTCCTTTCGGTTTCTGATCAGCTTGATTTTTTTCTTCCTTCTGTTTCTGACTGTCTTTTGTCTCCTTCTGTGTCTGATTGTCTTTTGTCTCCTTCTGTTTCGGATTGTCTTTTCTCTCCGGTTTCTGAATGTCCTTTGTCTCCTTCTGTTTCTGACTGTC
>NC_056512.1:32901477-33043208 GCF_014905685.2 Nematolebias whitei
CTCTCCGGTTTCTGAATGTCCTTTGTCTCCTTCTGTTTCTGACTGTCCTTTGTGTCCTTCCGTTTCTGATTGTTCTGGTCTTTTTCATTCAGTTTCAGTTCTCCAGTCTGTTTTGTATTTTGACTTAAATCAGCATTCAGATTCAGAGGAGATTGTGCGGCGTTGGCAGATTCTTTTTTGTCCTTTTGGTATTTTTTACTAGTCGTTTGTTTGTCCTTCCCATCAGCCAGTTTGGTCTGCTCTGCTGAACCCAACTGAGAGGTCTTCTTAGTCTTTGAGGTGGGAGGTTGAGCTGGAGCATCAGCTGCTCCTGCGTTGGGTGTTTGATCCTGAGCTGACGTCTGTGCATCACTCTCCCCCTCTTTAGCCTTAACCGTGTCCTCCTTGGACCGACCTGCTGTAGTGGCATCTTCTATGGATGCAGGCTTTTTACTCTGTGTGACCTGAGTGTTTTCAGAGGAGGCAGCTGTATCAGTTAATGAACTAGGCTGTGATTCAAGTGAGTGGAAATCCTCTTGGAGTGAGTCTGGTGCATCTTTCGCAATGTCGTCAGAGCTTTCACTGTCTGTGGCGTCTCCTCTGTTATGTTTCTTCTTCCCTTGGTTGTCTCCCAGAGAAACGAGAGACCGGTCAGACAGGCTTTGATCTGGATCAGATGACGCCTGGGCCTCTTTCTTCTTTTTGCCCTTCTTTCTCTTTTTTTTCTTTAAAGACATAAAAACACATATTTGGCAAAACGCACAAATGTGATAGCAGAATAAAGTTACAGATGAGCACTTCAGATGTCTGAAAACCTGAACAAGTGCTAAACAATTTTGCTTATCATTCATATAATTCTCCGAAACTTTGACTGTAATTTCATATCGACTTGTGTAAATTCACAAATTGTGCTACAGCAACATAAATACTTGACTTTGATGATTTTCACAGCTTATCCACAAAGTTCATTTCCAAACCAAAATGTCTAAGGTTGAAAACATTTTTGTACACATGAATGAAAGTCAAGTCTGTTCATTTGTGTGTTCTTCTTAAAATTAACATATATGTTCCCCCCCAACATGACTCAACACTGGAAACCCATAAGTGTTGCAGCTTTCATTTGGTTTCCTATCCAGACATGTCAGTGTCATGACGAGCCTGTTGCAAACTCAGCAGCAGAATTTTTTTTTTATGACATTAAAAGCAGTATCTTCTATTCAGACTTGTTTATTTATTGAGTCAGATCTGAATGATCTTAATCCAGACATAGGTTGTTTTCACACCAGATAGTCCGGTAGACTCGGTTCGGTTGGGGACCAATTTTCATAACATTTTGTTTACATTTGAGCTGGTGCGTTTGCATTCACACTGCACTGTGCAGTCGAGTCAACCTGTTGAACCAACCTATTCCCCCGCTCGCCTGTGGGGGCGCTGCACCAAGAACTACTGAAAGAAACAACGCAAATACCTCTGAAGACACTTCTTCTTCTTCTTCAGGAAATAAAAACAAAAACGGAGTGGCATCAAGTTTTAGCAGTTTTAGGAGATATATTTTGTAAGTTTTATAAAATGGACTCAGCATGAGCAGAAGATGAGTCAGAAGACCACGGAGAATATTGTTTTTCACACAAGGCAGCTGACGGCTCCATATAAGGTCAGAGAAATGCGTGTTGGATTGCCCTGCGCTGTACTCCACTTCTTGCTTGTGGAGCGGGGCCTGGTCCGTTTACATTCACACTGCACTCGAACCGCGCTGGAGTTCTCTTCTACCAGACCGAGACCTAGGTTTTAGCCTGGGCCAGAGTTTGCCTTTTTGTTCCGTGACAAAGTTCGATGGCGCGTTCACAGCTCCCCAAACAAACCGGACTTTTTAAGAAAACGAGCTAGAGTTCAATTAAAGCAGATTAAACAGGGCTGGTGTGAATGCACCCATAGTAAAGGCATTAGCTCTACTTAGGGCTGGGCGATATATCGATATTAAAAATAATAATAATTTTTAAATATTGATATAATTTAATTCATGATATGAGATTATATTGATATAAAACGATGTAATCTTATACTCTAATCTGCCAGTTTTTCCTCCTAGTCTGCACCTTCATTGCACCCCTTCTTTTCCCTCACTACAAACCCGCTTCTCCCCCACGGCTTGCAGCACCTGAAGACTCCATCTGAATTACAAAACTGAGCTTAGATATGCAGATATCTTTGTTGACTCACAGTGGGAGAGCACTGTAAAATCCTGATATGTGTTAAAATGACTGTAAATTGAGGTTAAAAAAAAGCAGAGGTTTGGTGTTCTCCAGGAAATTAACTATTTGAGTGGCAATGTATAAAGTTATCTTCTCATTAAAAAATATGGAGACAAATATCCAGTTTAGCGTGGTGTGCTGGGGCAGCAGGGTGAAGAAAGCTGATGCCAACAGACTTGATAAACTCATCAAGAGAGCTGGCTCAGTTCTGGGAGTGTTCCTGCAGTCTCTGACAGAGGTGACTGAGCAGAGGATGCTAAAATGTTGTTGTTGAAACTTGGACTTGTGTATGTAAATAAATGCCTAAAAAAAATGTTGAAGTATATATAAATAGTTGATTTTTTTAGAAATTTATTTTGTACAGTTGTAAATGTTAATAAATGTGCCTATGTGACAACTGGGACAAAGCTTTGACTCAGAAATATATTTTTGTTATTACTTTATGGAAAAAAATATATATCAAGATATATATCGTATATTGCGATTTATCTTAAAATATTGAGATATTCATTTAGGTCCATATCGCCCAGCCCTACTATACGATCATTTTCGAGACTGCACATTGGTGAGTCCATGACAAAAAGCTTCAGAAAAAAAAGTTGCAATTCTGCAGCTTGAGCTCAAATTTTGTTGGTCTTTCTGGTGGATAAACTACTTTGCATTTAATGTAAGCCAAACTGTGCAAATAATACCGGTAATACAAATAATGTAAATAAGGCAAGACTTTGGTCCAACCAGGAAGTATTGTCCCAACTTGTAAGCAATTTTTGACGTTAAAGTTGCCAAATCTGAAATAATCCAGGTCTAAACCTACCTAAAATGATCGGTTAGAGAGGTGATGACTTCACTTTGTGGTTATTTTGGGACTAAATTGTGATTTAGACCCAATTACCATAATTTCCGGACTATAAACTGCTACTTTTTTCACATGCAGTTTATAAAATGCAGCAAATTTAAGTTTTTTTGTTTGTTTGTTTGTGTTTTTGACGGGCTACCGAGCTTCATGCCACCAGAACATTTAGCCTCGCCACACCCAGGTGCTCACATAGCTGCCCGATACACATCTCTCTTAAATTATTATTATTTTTTAGTGGGCACAGTTTATATTCAGGTGTTCTCAATAGTCCAGAAATTATGGTACATTGTTTTGGAGATTAGTCTCTCCCTCTAATTATCTTCACGCTCCCCGTTTCTGGAAATGTTTACTTAAAAGTCTAAAATGAGAGATGTTTTCTATGTGTGTAATTGTTCTGTAAACTGTAAAATTATATCACACAAGTGACATAAAAAAATAGCTCCGATACAGCAGAAATGTCCTGTGTTCTCCAGTATCAATAGAAACATTTCACAGCATCCCATCACAGTTTTTATCTAAAGTAGAAACAACGCCGTATTCAGATAAACTCATCTGACATTAGAGATGATCAGGGCAAAACAGCCACACTCACCTTTTTCTTCGGGTTGGGTTGTTCATCATTCAGTCGTTTAGAAGATATGTTGGACTTGTTTTCTGAAAGTTGAACATTTTGCGGAGACTCGGGTTCGTCTGGTCTTCTTTCCGACTCTGCTACCAAAGATTTAGGCTGATTTTCTGCATCTGAATTAAACCCATGCAATTTAAAACAATAAACTAGAAGACACAGGAATATAAAACCATTGTGACACTTTAAATAACTTTTCTAGAAGACTGCTGTCAGTAAATACTATAGTCTTCAAGCATTCCTTTGAACTGTATCCTGTTTTATTTTATAAGCAGTCTTCACATTACAGAATACAATCATGACAAAATAAAATGTGGATCTGTCTGCTCATTTTTATTGTTGAATTAGTTTTGCTTTGATACACCGCAGCTGTGCTTGTGTATGAAGTGACTCTGCTTTTCTGTACAGGTGCTGAAAACACCGTCCTTCACTGTAACCTCAGAAAAAATGTGTCAAGATGGGGTTTACTTCAAAACAATTGCTCTGAATGCAAAAGTGAAACCAGAAAACACGGAAGTGCTGCTTTAATCAGTGATCGACACAACTACTACTTAAGCCATTTTTTGAGAGGTTTTTTTTGTTCTGTTACAGAAGTGGAAGAAGTATTTTGTAACAAATACACCTCCCATTAATCACTTTGCTTTCATGCAGATCCTGTGATATTTTGCTTTATGTTTTAGATAAACATTATTTAACTACATACAACATGACATTCAAATTAATAACTAATCACATACATTTAACGGTTAATAAAATGAAGTAAACAGATATAATACAGCACAATATATTTAAATATTTATTCAAGCTCTGAAAGTAAATTTACAATATTATACAGAACATTTGAGCTCGTCAACTTACCCTGTGTGTTTGCCGGTTGAGCAGAAAGCTTTTGGCCACAATTACTGCAAAATTTGGCTCCTTTTTCTGAAATATTATGACCACAACTTGGGCACTCCATCTTCAGGCTTCAGAGAGCTCTACAAAAAAAACAAAATTATTTTTATGTTCATGCTTCACAGTGAAACGGCTCACTTTCACTTTTGCAAGTAGTGGTCTTGTGATCAGCACTGCAAGAATCACAAGGTCGGTCGAACTTTGGACAAACTTACCCAATACAATGACCTTCAAGTTCTTTGTTACAATAACAAAAACAAGTCTGCAATAATGTTAGTGAGCCTTTACGCCCACTCGCCAAATAACATCCGCAGCAAGAAAAGGGGAAAAAAGTGAGAGCTTTTACAGCAAACCTGAATCAGTTCATCAAAAAAGTAAGAAATTACATTGTCCTTACGATTCAAACTGCTGATCAGGAGTTTCTAAAAAAACATTTGTTGTAAAAACTTGTGTTTGGTTTCAGTTTCCTTTCTCAGCAACATGGCAGTTAGAAGATAACTGTTTACACACAAAAGGACAAGAAGTTTACCCACTGGAATATTCAAATAGTAGTCCAAAGCTGTTTTAATATTAGTTTTAAATAGGATTATATATATTATATATTATATATATATTATTTTAATGAAAAAAGGGAGAGAAGGCTTGTAAAATGTGTTTTCTATATTTGGTAAACTCATGATAGATTTGAAAATGTGGTGTCATCACTGTGAATTGATTTTTTTTTTATTTTTTTTTACCTAAACTGCTAAAAGATACAACTACGGTAACTTTTCTTTTCAAAAACATTGTAGTATTATGTACTTGGTATCAATTTGAGACAACAATGTCTACAATCACAGTACTTGTGAGGGTTTTTTTTTTGGTAAAACATGTTTTTGTATTTTTGTTGTTTGATGTACTGAAAAGATCAGTACTTGGTAGTTTATGTGACCAAAACAAAAGGAAAAGTATGGGTAACAATATTTTTGGTGAATATTTTCCAAATACAATATTAAAATTAATGCTTAAATATCGCCTAATAAAAACAATTAAACTATCAATGTGTGGATTTCACTTTTTATTCATGTATTTTTCATTTACTTATCTGAGAGATGTATCACAATTGTGCAGATATTGAAGAGTTTAAATATATAAATATTAATTGAGGGAAAACTTGGTACAGCTATCCAACAGTTTTCAGTCAGGTCATCTGGACAGTTTCTATTTTCTTTTTTTTTTTTGTGCAGTCAGGTCATTGATGGCCTGACTGAAAAATGTTGGATTGTATACCTGGATTATTGAGCATGGACTTTGTTGTTTTCAACCAGTTTGACAAGACTGTCAACAAGGAAGAGGCCCGGCAATGGAGGAGGGGGCGTACCAAAGAGACCATCTTATCACAAGCAGAACTGGTTTGTTCCACATTGGAGTAAGCTGTTTGGGGGAAGAATCAGTTTTGTTGTGAGTTTCCTTGACTGATGAAGCCTTCTGGACCGAAGGCGAAACGTTTCAGCACAAAATAAAGAAACTGTCCAGATGACCTGACTGAAAAATGTTGGATTGTATACCTGGATTATTGAGCATGGATTTTGTTGGTACAGTTGTGTTTTTCGCGCACGAGTGACTCACCTTGTCAGAAAACGATCTTTGGCTAAACGGTTTAGCCAATCACGTATCTGTGTCGCAAAAGAGCTGTTTCAAGTCACTTCCTTATTTTATTTATTTTTTACAAAAAAAAAACCTCACAAACAACGAGTTTATGATTGCAAACATTATTTTGACAATACACGCAATCCGTTTACAGTGAAAGCTCAAAGTCGTGTACAAATCGTTGCTAAATCTAAGCAGCGACTATGCTAACTAGCTCGCGCTCAGACTGTATTGAACTGCGCAGCTAACTTTAATTCGTCTCGCGCATTGAATCAAACTAGCATAGGCGTGAAGCAAAACACGCCACACGACCGCACGTATCCCGCACTTACTCACGCGTGTCGTGTCTCGCTCATAGGTCAGTCTTCCCCACTAATGGGCTTCGTTTCAAAACGTACACTGATATTCCTACATCCGGCGTTATTGTAACATAAACGACCTTTTTATCGGCACTTACCAGAAATAAATAGTCCTGTTGCGTTCAGCAAGAACTACAAATCATCTCTGCTGCTGTCCGTCTCTTCGCGCCACAGAAGATGGTGCGACGTCGCATTTGGGCCGTTTTCATTTCCGCCTTTCCTAAAGTTTCGTTTTATCAGAAATAAGCATGAATCATGTCAGAGTGGGTTTGGTTCATAACAAGTGTTTTTCTTTATTGTTCCATTTAAAGCAAGATTACAGTTACTGTCTAGATGAAATACAAAAATAAGGCGTAAAAATAAATATTTAGGTAAGATTAACATTGAGCAAAATTTTTCGAGTATCTTTATTGTCATTCGCATCACATGTGGTACATGAGGTGGAACGAAAGTGTGTACCCAAGGTCCCAGTTATACCCAAAAATAGCAAAATAAAAGAATATAAAGTATAAAAAGAAACTATACAAGGACGTAAGATATACGCTATAGTGTAAAATAATACAGTATATTAAACAGCAGCCTGAACATGAGTCTGTTGTGAGCAGATGTGATATAGCAGCTTAAATGCAAGAAATAAGCAGCATGGATATTCAGCAGCACAAATAAATATCATAGATTCAAGTGGCATTAGTTAGCTTCAAGCCTTTAGATAAAATGCAGCTTTTTTGATCATTTTCGAGCAGTGTGCAACCCTTATTTCTTTACATGCGGGCAGGAAATTAGCTATGAGTGCCTTATATCTTTTAATTTACTACAGAAGGTAAAAATAGTTTTTGTTTGAGTATTTTTGTTAAACACTGTCATGCAGGAATAAAGAGATGTTTTCAGTTTGGTAGCATGTATATTTAGTTGATGTTTTTCTTAGTTCATATCTTAGATGTTATTAACGTTTTTCTTTTACATTTTATTGTTGGATGTAACTGGGACCTTGTGTACATAATTTCGCTCCACCACATGTACCACATGAGGTGCGAATGACAATAAAGAAACTCTGACTCTGATGAAGTAGATTGAAAATGTTTATGGTAGTTTTCTGCTTTTGTTTCTAGCACAGCTGGCTGAAACGCAGGCCCACACCATGAAAGCACCTCTAATGTGCTTTACTGAAGGCTGCAATTGTTGTACCTTGCAGAGAAAATATGTGTGTCTCATATACCGAGATAAGCCTGGGTACCCGAATGACACACAAAAAAAAAAAAAAAAAAGTCAAAAAGGAGTATTGTCTGAAAAACAGAAATGTTGCACAGATAGATTCTCCACACAAGAGTTAACTGCACATCAAAATAGTTTTTTTGTTTTGTTTTTCCAAATGGATAACGCTTAAGACGAGTAGCATGACACAGTTTGGAATTAATTTTTTATTGAACCGATTAATTTTGCTGCTCGTCTGTTGTCGAACAACCTGAAACTACTGTGCACAACATGGATTAAGGAATTCCCCGAAGATGAGAGTGCAATTATGACAGAAACAAAAGTGAAAACAATCCGAACTAAATGTCCTGAGGCATGCTCAGTCATCCAGATCCTCTGGGCGGATTCCTCTTTGTTGAAACATTTAGTCTTTTATCCAAAAAATAAAACATTTCAACAAAGAAGAGCCCGTCTAACCTTATTAGAATCTGAACTAAATCACTGAACCACAAACCCTTCAATAAAAACATTGATACTTGGAAGCTGCATGTGGGCTTCCGCTGCGAAATAACTGCAAACTGACAAGAAGAGGCAACAAAACAGATGAGTTGCAAAGCTAATTAAAACAATAATGTGGCTTTAAAGGACTTTTTTTCTGCAATTTCTTAGTAAAGCTCAAATTTAGGGTGTTTATTTTTATACAAACTGTCTGGCCAGCCCTATTGGAAGACTTTTTATCTTGTAGTTAAACCTCTTTCTGGCTGTCCTAACCCACCCAACCTCTTCAGATTTCTCATGACAAAGCAAACGACAGTAAATGAGAACTCGTGTGCTGGTCCTAAATCTTCAGCAGAGGGCAGAATGGGCCCAGATTTAGTTCTATGTGTGACACTACATGTACAGTGCATTGGATGGTCATTGTTAAAGTCCTGGTTATCTTCCAGAAACACCAGGGTTGGTGTTTCAACATGATAAGTCCACTTTCAGTCTTTAGTGCAGACATGTTGCCACGATAACCTGAACTGAAATCATCCAGACAGAGATTTTAGGATAAAGAAACTCGTCTTTCACTATAGAAGAAATAAAATAACAGTCATGTGATGCAAAGGTTTATTGTAGAGTGTAAATATAAATCTTAATATGTGAAACGTTAAAAAGCACACATACTGTTTGGTGTACAGAGATTTCCAGAGTTCAGTTTTTACAGCTTCGTGTAGAAAACAATTAATTAATCAGAAATGGTTTGGCCAATACTGTAATCTGCAAGTGAGGCTGCTTTTAGAAAACAAATAAAAGTCGCACGGGAAAAGAATATAAGTGAAAGCGAAGATTAAATTTGATTTCACAATTAGTCAAGAGCATGTTTCACACTGAGCAAATGCGCAACAACCTCGTCTCTTCTGTACTGATCTGTGTTTTTTGTCTTTTCTTGTGCTGTCCAATTTTAGAATTGCAGACATCCAAGTAGATTGAATGAACTGTTTTTTCAGGATCTTAAAAAAATGTTTAAAAAAAATAAATCATCTGGGACTAGAAAGCTCTGAGGATCAAAAGTCAAAAAAACAGTTTCAGTATCTTTAAAAAGCACGTTTTTCCCTCCCCAACGTGACGCTTAAATCTTCTTGAGAATGCAGACGTGTTTTGTTGTTCAACACTCAACATTTATGGGTTAATACAGTTTCTTACTGTCTGCTGTTACAAATCACAGAAGCGAGGCATTTTACGACACGTATTTATTTATACAGGTTAGCCTCGTTGAGCCTTGCCATATAAAGCCATTTAAAGTTTAAGGTTTGAATTAAAAGAAGGATCTTTCTAAAAGCTTTAGAGCGAGCAGCCATCGCTCAGACTGAAGCTGCCTCATGGCGGGATCAGCAGCTAATTTCTGAAAAAAGATTAAAAACAAGGTGTTTGCTCTAAAGCTGCCTTAAGCAAAGAGTTATTAATAAAACAGACACTCGTTGAACGTTACCTGCAAACTGTGCTGTAAATCACACATTCATCATCATCATCATCAGGCGAGTCCATCTTCTTCACCCTGCAGGGGATGCAGTTGATGAGACTTTGATGCAGCTTAAATGAGAAATAGTTAAAAGCTTTGAAAAACTATCCCACATGTCGGGTTTTCTCTTGATAGTAACAGATGCATAAATGAGTTCATCATGTTGTTCCTCTTGTGCTTGGTCTTTGCTCATCCAGTTCATGTAGATGGGATTCTAATCAGAAACAGAACACAAGTTGGATTAAGAATCATCTCAGTGTAGGTCCTGAGGAACAAAAACATTTTATTTGGAGTCCAGTTTACAAGATAATCTGGAGTTTGCTTGCTTTTTTCCTAGAAATCAGCTCAATCTCGCAATATGGAGCGTCTTTCTGTATATTACTAAAAATATATATATGGTTACGCTTTAGGCAGTATTTATAGTCATACCTGTGTGTCCACCTCATAGTTAGTTTCAGGTGGTTTGGGCTTTTTCTTGTAGAATCTAAAAGAGATAACCAGGCTTTTTAAGGTCATTTATGTGAGCGGCGCATTAACGTTTTATTGTCTGAGTACTGCTTGCCTTCGGATGGACAGTAAAATGCCCGCTGACAGAAGTGTTGTGACAAAAGCAACAAGGATGAGTATATGTTTCTTAAATGCTGACGTAACCTCTGGAGAGAAAATGAAAAAAATAGTTTCAAATTAGTCCAATTAGAGCATCTATTTTATTTCTTTTTAAAATGTGAATTCAAACAACAAAACTGTCATTTCATTTGCATCTTTAAACATGTCAAGACGTTAAATTTGTACATTTAAATGCAATAACTGCTCTGTTCTAATCCTGTATTATTATTATAATTTAAACAAACATAAGGTAAGTAATTTCTTTATCACTAAAGTCATAATAACTTGTGTGCTATACTTGATTAAGTTAAGTTGAATATGTTTTTTTTTTAAGATTTATCAATTCAAATAAAAATTTATGAATAAAATCAAACATTTGTTATTAGTCAAGCCGCTCATTGATAGGGAAAAAAGTAGATCTACGGCACAAACTTTACATCTACAGCAAAAGGAATGATTAAAATGTTTCACCCACTGAGAATCAGGATTTAATTACTGTAAAAATGTATTTACCTTTGACCCTTAGCGTGACAACAGAGGAGTTCTGACTCCCATGTTTGTTGGTAGCAGTGCAAAAGTACTGCCCATAATCCCCCGGACGAACTTCCATAATAAAATATTCCAGCTTGTCTGCGACAGCAGTAATATTATTCTTGTTCATGTGAAACCAGGTATAATTCTTCACCAGGGGGTTTGCAAAGCTGCTGCAGGTCAAGGTGATGTTTCCTCCAGGGTTTATCTCTGCTGATGGAGTGACAAAAACTGATGTGTTCCTTGGACCAACTATATAAAAATTAAAAAATATACGTTGATGAATCTCATATTGCCTTTTTGTACATGCATATTTAAACTAAAGAAAATGTTCTCCAACAAAAGTAATGCTTCAGGACACCACAGTACTATTTTAGTTGTTTTTAACTATTGTTCCAGTTCAAGTATCTTTACTGTCATTCGCATCACATGTGGTACATGAGGTGGAACAAAATTGTGTACTCAAGGTCCCAGTTACACCCAAAAATAGAAAAAATATACAATGTAAAAAGAAACAGTATATAAGGATATAAGACATATGTGTCAAACTCAAGGCCCGGGGGCCAAATGTGGCCCTCGTTGACATCTTATCTGGCCTCCAAGATGATAGGCGAGACGTAAAATACTTCTATCTCTTGAATTTTTTCCAGTAATCGTTTATTATGATGTCGAAAGTACAACAGAGAACATCAAATGAGACCAATTAAACTCTTGTTGAGGAACCTGTGACCAAGAAAGGATGTTGGGTATCTGATTTGAATTAATGTAGTTTCTGAAATTGGCCCTTAGTTTGAAAAAGGTTTTAATTTTGGCCCCCTTTTGAGTTTGACACCCCTGAAGATATACCTTAAGATAAATGCTAAACGAACGCTAAATGATACGCTAAAAGATCTAAGATATACGCTAAACATTAATAATGTAAAATAATATGGTATATTCAACAACAGCCCAAACATGAGTCTGTAGTGAGTAGATGGGTATGAGTATGGGTATAGGTATTGGTATGGGCATGGGTATTGGTATTGGTATTAGTATTGGTATGGTATGGGTATGGGTATGGGTATTGGTATCAGAGTCAGAGTTTCTTTATTGTCATTCGCACCTCATGTGGTACATGTGGTGGAGCGAAATTATGTACACAGAGTCCCAGTTACATCCAACAATAAGATGTAAAAGAAAAACAGTAATAACATCTAAGATATGAACTAAGAGAAACATCAACTAAATATACACTAAGCACCCTTAACATAAAAACATTACGTTGAACATCAGCACATGGGTATTGTTATGGGTATATGGGTATTGCTACCATTTGCTTGTTTTTTTTTTTTGTTTTTATTGTAATTATGTGTAGTACTCACATTCAACATCAATGTGTTTGACTCCTGAGGTTGTTCCTGTGTGTCCTTTTAGAGAACAAACATAACTCCCTGAATTTATGGAAGACGCGTCTCTTAAATGAAGAATCCGTCCCTCGTGTACGGCTGTCCCGTTCTTGAGCCAGGTGATTTCTGATGAACGTTCCCCATCGCAGCTGTAGACGCAGGTAAGATTCATCGAGTCACCTTCCTTTACTGTTTTATTTCCATGTGTCGTGCGAATGTTCAGATCTGGAAGATCAAAGTGCAGCTGAAGTTTCCAACACTTGCAAAGCGGGTTTTCACAACCGTTCACGAGAAAAAAACCTACAGCTTACCAACAATTTGTAGCGTTGCACCTTCTAATCCGGTAAACTTGCCTTTTATAGAGTTCGTTATAAATCTGAACACGTATTTTCCTGTATCGCTGTGCTGAACATGGAGTATTTTAAATGAACAGTTGTGTTTTTTGTCTCCAACGTACTGGAATCTTGAGGATGTATTATTTTTTAAGTGACTGTCATAAATGAAAGGACCGGAGTAAATATCATTCCTTTCATGACCCCACTTTACACTCTGTACAGTCTCGCCTTCAGGGTAGGAAAATAAACAAGGAATAAAAACGGAGGATCCTCTGACGGCACAAATGTTCTGGTGCTGATAGTTCACTCTCCAGTCGCTACTGAGCACACCTGAAACAAATCAAACAGGACTTTATTTAGATGGCAGCTTGAAAACACAATGAAAAGCCTTTACCGGTACTTACCACCAAGAAGAAGTAGTGTCCGTATCCATTTCAGATGTGCAGCAGACATGTCATCTACAAGTTTTTAATCAGGCAGCAAAAGAATTTCAGTATCTTGTCTCCAGTCATTGCTCTAGATATTACAGTCCTGAAGCTGTGACCCACTTCACTCAGATTACAGGTTCAATGTGCACTTGAGTGGCACGAAACCGACTTTGAACAGAAAACGATGGCTTTTTATGTGAGCGATGGCGTCAAAGAGCTGTGGTTTATATGGTGGAGGCCACACGACACTTTCTGCTAGATACATTTCACAGTGGTGCTTACTGACCTAGTTGAAGGGCAAAGCATGATACTACTTCCTCCGTGTTCTACAAATGGAAAAGAATGGCATGCTGTTCATGTGTGTTTGAACTTTTCAGGTTTGATTTTCTAAACTTTTCCAACAACTCTTTTACCGAGGTGCTCAGAAGTCCCTTGTCCATGTGCATTTTTAACCATTTCTGTACTTTTAAATAAAACATGGCACCTCCTCCCACTCCACTTCATTCAATTAATGGAAAATGTCTTAGTTTCTCCTATATTTTATTTGTATATTCTAAAGGTTCACCTACTTCTGTTCTGTCACCAACAAATGTATCCAGGATTAAAGTCATATCGCCCATCTCCCGCAACGCCTTTTCAGGGATTACTTTTTGAGAGTTTCATAAAAATCTACCTCCTGATATGTGAGATATTTTACTCACAGACAAGCAGATAATGTCTTGTCTGTGTTTCTTAAGGTTGCTTAGCTGTGGCAGCCATTTTGACTGTGAATGAATGTCAAAAATGTATCTTTTGTTGACGTCCAGTGATTACTTTTTGGGTGTTTTGTAAAAAATCCATTCTCTGGTTCATAAAATATTTTGCTAAAGCTGCAGACCAATGGACATGCACTCACAGATGGGCAAAAAAATGGTCTTCCCTGCCTATGGTGGCAGGTAGTGTTTGGACCTGACCATCTTAGAAATGAATATTTCTATCTTTCGCCCTCTGTGGATGGCATTTATCTGGCCTCCAGCTCAAGTGTTAAAAATCTTGTGTTATTTTTGATCAGGACATGTCTTTTAACCCCCACGTTAAAAAAGTGTAACTAGAACCTCCTTCTTCCACCTGCGTACCATCGCTAAAATTAGAAACAGCTTATCTAAAAATGATGCAGGAAAAACTGGTTCATGCTTTTGTCACGTCTAGACTGGACTATTGCAATAGTTTATTATATGGGTGTCCAAATACTTCTTTAAAAAGTCTTCAGTTGGTCCAAAATGCTGCTGCCAGAGTCTTAACTGGAGTTAGTAGGAGAGATTATATGAGATAAGATAAAACTTTATTGATCACCCAGGAAATTATTGTGCCAGAGTTTCTATATATCTCCAGTTTTAGCTTCTCTCCTTTGGCTCCATATCAAATCCAGAATTGAATTCAAAATCTTATTTCTAACCTACAAACCTCTCAACAACCTAGCTCCATCTTATATTACAGATCTTATTGCTCCATATTTTCCTAACAGAGTACTTCGCTCTCAGACTGCAGGCTTACTCGTGGTTCCTAGCGTTTCCAAAAGCAGAATGGGAGGAAGATCTTTCAGTTATCAGACTCCTCTCTTGTGGAACCAACTTCCAGTTTCAGTCTGTGAGGCTGACACATTGTCCAGTTTTAAAACGGGGCTTAAGAATTTCCTTTTTGATAAATCCTATAGTTAGGGTTGGCTTGTTATGCTGCCTTAAGCTTAGATTACTGAAGGACAAATTGACCTAATTTCCTTAAATGAATTGTTAAAATTGAATAGTTTGCATTTGAAATTATTTCTATCTTAACATGTGATTCTTGACCTGCCATTGTGTATCTGTTCCTTCTTCCTGTTCCTCTCAAACCCAACTGGTCGAAGCAGATGGACGCTTGTCCTGAGCCTAGTTCTGCTAAAAGTTTCTTCCTCACGAGGGAGTTTTTCTTTTCCATTGTTGCCTTCATGCTTGCTCAAGATGAGAGTTTGCAATGGAGTGTTGGAGGTTTAAACTGCATTAATCAACTGCTATGAGTAATTCTCATCAGTTAATATGTATTTTACATAGAGGAGTAGTGACAAATGGTTGCACCATAAAAAAATGAGGGCCTGCTAAATGCAGAGGCCGTGTTGTTTGAGTTAAAGCTGAAGGAACGCAACAGGAGGAAGTGGCAGATGTGCAGCTCTCTGATAACACCGCGTCCCGTGTGATAACACCATAAAAGCATCTCATAGATTGACAAAGGTCTTCTGTTTAGCTCCTGGGAAAACAACTTGTGTGGATGGTGCAAAAGGTCGGAGGAGTGTCCTAGGAGGTGGAGCTGAACGACAGCTCAAGACCACAGCATCTGCACGTTATGTTCAGAATTGATTTGCATTTGGGGGTCGCTGCCATCATCGTCGATCAATTCTCCAGATCTGTTTGCATCCTGTTAACACATCTTTGCTGTTTAAATAAAGTGTTATAAAAAGTGTGAAGTCGTCCCTAGTTTCCCTCCAGCCAACGAACCTGGGTGAGCAGAGGGACAGCTCTTAACAGGAGTTCAACTCAAAGCGGTCTGCTCCTCACATAAATAATATCATTAACATACTTTTTATGTATATGAATGTTTCTGTTCAGTGCCCTGAGATGACTTCTGTTGTGACTTGGCACAATATAAATAAACTGAGTTGAAATTGAATGAAAGATTTGTCATAATCCTGAATTTAGATCAGATATTATAGAATCCGATCACCAGGTAAATTTCAAGATGAGCAGGATTCATATAAACAAGCTTTATTTCCAGGTTTTTGTTTAACAGACACTTTTCATTTGATGTTTCACTCTTTTATTGTTCATACTTTAATTGAACGTGTTTTGTATTTTTGAAGCATTAATAAAGACAATGGGATAGTCGCCTTTTAAGAGTTCATCAATGTGTGCGTCTGTACGGTAAAAGCTGCAGCATCAGCAGCCAAAGCATGAGGGTTTGATAAATGATTCAAACTGTTGAGTCCTGAAAAACAAGAAAAATGTCAGTACGTGAGGCAAAAATTAAAAATTTTTGTTTATTAAGTATTACCTGTGCACTGAGCTATAAATCACAATGTCATTGCCTGAGTCCTGCTGCTCCCTGCAAGTTAAACAGAATGTCAGTATTTGAAGATCCAAAGTAAAATTCAGTTAATTAAAAAAAAAAATTCAAGTCTCACATTATTGTCTTTGTTTTGTTGTGGAAGATGACAGTTGCATATATGACTTCTGCTGCATCTCGTTCACCGTCGTCAACTTGTGGCCATCGTCCACCATCAGACCGGTCTTCATTCTGAGTTCAGTCATGATTAATTATTTCACCATTAATTAATAAAGAGCTCATTTAACCCCCAACTACACAATACAACCATCTCTGTGTAATTTGACTGTTTGACTTGTTTACAGATTAGGTTTTATTTAACTGACACACCAGTTTGTGGTAAAGATAACCGAAACAGAACAAGACCACCTGCGCTTCCTCCTCGCATCCTGTCGTTTGGGCCCACAGTCTCTTCCTGGTGAGTCTGAAATAAATCAGAAAACAATCTTACTATCACTGCTGCTTTAGAGAACACATTATTATTTTGCCGCTGAGAGAAGAAAAACTGATTTAAGCCTGCCGTACTTCTTCCACCATCAGTTGTACACTATTTTAAATAATCAATCTGTAAAGAATACTATTTATTATGCCTGTTCTGTAAAAACTTTCCATAGGTTATATCTATCTCTGCTGTTAAGACACAAAAGAAAACTGCTTTGAATAAGAAGCATCGTTCCAGTGGCATCTGAAGGTGTTTAATATTAGTTTGGTGTAATTTTCACTCTGTTCTCAGTCAGTAACCCTAGTAAAGTTGTCTTTAAGTATTGATTTTCCTCACCTAACATTCATTTTACTGCCACTACAAGTTGGTATACAGTACAAACAGTATATATGCAGCTTACCTACAAACAGCTATAATAATAATCACAACTAGTAGCACAGCGATAACAATAAGAGACACGTCTCTGGGAAACGTTGCCCAAGAAGCTGAAAAACACAAAGAGTACAAGTATGCTTGTAAAGTATATTATAATATGTTTCAAAATGTGACATTTTTAAATAATAATGTTAGACAAAGTAACCCGTACAGTGAAAGTATGCTTCCTAATCAGCGGGTAGAAGGTGTTTTCAGAGACTTACGTTTCATTTTCCAAATGAAAACAGTCGAGTTTTGACTTCCATGTTTGTTGGTGACGCTGCACAAATACTGACCACCGTCACCAGGGACAAACACAAGCTGGTGTCCAACTGTCCTTATCTGTCCATCAGCTATTCTAAACCAGCTGTAGTTCAGTCCAGGGGGGTGTGCGTCGCTGCTGCAGGTCAGGGTGATGTCGCCGTCATCTGCACCCACTGATGACGCAATGAGCACAGACGTGTTCTTAGGACCATCTGGAAACGCACAAGAACTCTTAGGTTTGTTTTTACAATGGATAACTTCATAAAGTGCATTTGGCTTCTGGGCTGAAACATAAAGAACCTCAAGAGTATTTGGGGTAAAATACAGTTTTTAAGAGGGTTTCATGGATCCCACTTTGCTTGTGTTGCATGTTGAAGTTTGTGATGTTAAATAGTTAAATAGAAGTCGGATCATTGTGTGCATGCTCATGAAGCATTCACACTATTGTCATCCATTTTTCTTCTGTACGTTTTTCAGCATCTTTCTCGTTCCACAATTTTTGTGTTATTTCAACAAATCATATATTAAATCGTTCAGAAGGGTGCTACTTTTTGGTACTGGTGCAACTTTAGCTTTTTTAAATAGTTTGCCTTTTCTGCCACTTTTCCCTAAAACAAAATGAAACCTTTAGATTTGTTTACAACCTTTTACTGTTCCTTTCACATTTTGTTCTGGTTCAACTTCTTTCAGCTTAATTGTGCAAATTTAAACACTTTTTCAGCTACTTTCAACTAATTTCAGCTGTTTTTCAGCTGCTTTGTGCTCATTGCAGGATTTTTCTGCTAACTACAACATTTTTGTGCTTCTTCTAACTTCTTTCTGCTAATTTCAGCCTGTTATGCTCCTTTCAGCATATTTATGCGTTTGAACTTTTTCTGCTACTTCAGCAACTATGTAGCTATTTTTATGCAAATTCTAGCTTTTTCGGCTAATTCTACATGTTTTTGCACTCATTTAAACTTTTTTCAGCCTGATTCAGCAAAAATGTGCTCTCTCCAATTCTAGTAACTTAAGCTACTTTTTGCTGTTTTAACTACTTTTCAGCTGTTTTTTGGGTTTTTTTTTTTTGCCAATTCAGCTACTTTTCAGTTATTTTCTACCTTTTTGTGCTCATTTCTGCTTCTTTCAACCTAATTGGACAAACACATGTTTGTTCTGCTTTCTTCTGCTAGTTTCAGCTTGTTCTAACTTTTCAGCTCCCTTTTTAGCATTTTCAAAGCAAATTTCAGCTGTTTTCAAATAAATTCTAGTTTTCCATGTTCATTTCTGCTATATTCAGCCTAATTAACTTGTTTATTCTAATTTCAACTTATGCTCCTTTCAGCTTTTTTTCTGCCAGTGTCAGGTTTTTCTGCTCTTTCAGCTACCATTTAGCTCTTTTGATGCTAATTTTACCTTTTTAAGCTAATTCCACTTTTTTTTTTTGCCCATTTCAGTTTTTTCCACTTTCTTTAGTTTAAGCTTCTTTTTGCCTTTTCAGCTACTTTTCAGCCTTTTTCTTGTTGCTTATTTCAGCCTTTGTTTGTAGCTAATTTCCTAATTTTGTGGTAATTTTAGCTTATTTAAACCCAATTCAGCAAATATGTGTTCTTTGTGCTTCCTTCTGTTGATTTATGCTTGTTCTTCCATTTCAGCTACATGTTTTTAGGTAATTTCAGCTGTTTTTCAGCAAGTTCTTCAGCAATAAACATTCACACTGCATTTTCACAGGGAAATGCAATTTTTCTAGTTTGAATTAATTTCTTAACATTCAGTGGTTTAAATCTTTACTCGGTGTCTAATACTCACATTCAACATTAACACGTCGGACACTTGAAGTCACTCCACTTTGTGTTTTTAGGGAGCAGGTGTAGTTTCCAGAATTTGCAGGTGATACGTTTCTTAAATCGAGGGTTTTTCCTTCATTTATGGGCTCTCCGTTCTTAAACCAGCTGAAGACGGTTGAAGGTTCGTTGCCATCGCAGCTGTTGGTGCAGCTCAGATTCACTGAGTCCCCTTCCTTTATGGATCCATCTTCATTAGACTGGAAGAGCAAAACTCTCAGATCTAATGGAGTAAAACAGTGTTTTATTTCACTTACTGATATTACTCAAAACTTTTTAACAAGTGTTTTAAATATTAGAACTTACCAACAACTGTCAATGTTATGCTTTCAATGTGACATGCAAAATTTCTGTTTTTGACTCTGACAAAGTATTTTCCAGCATGTTTATGCTCCACCTGCTCTATGTTCACTGAACAGTTTTGATCTCGATCTCCAACGTATTCAATCTGCTCAAAGACTTTTCTAAAACTGCTGCCTACAACAAAACAAGCCTTTTTATTGGGCCTCTTGTGACTCCACAAGAATCTGTTTAAGTTTTGTCTGTCAGAATTAATAAATGAGCACAGAATGAGAACAGAAGAGCCTCTCGCAGCACAGATGCGCCGTTGCTTAAACTTCTCTTGGCACATGTTGCCAAGAACTCCTGCAAGAGAAGATTCAAGTTTTGTAAAATCTTGTGATTCTGATTAATTATTAATATACAAGATAATGCATTTACCTCCCAAAAACAAAAGCAGGAACATCCACGTCAGTTTTCTGCATCCAACAAACATATTGAAGCGATGGGAGTATTGTGTCTGCTGCACAGCGTCCTGTTCTTAGGTCACCTCAAAGCTCAGCTTCTCTGCCTCTGAAAGCAGGTCACCCATCGTCTGCCTCAGCTTTTCCCACACGAGGTGCAAAATTAGTGCAGCAACGTAAATCTCATGCACACGCAGAGCAGACTGACGCTGCTTCGATGTGGTCAACGCACGCTCTGCAGAAAAACTTTGACAGTGTGAGGAAACAACTGCTGACGATGCAAGTGATCATATGAATTTGATTTTTTTCCTTTTGCTTTTATATTGTTATGTAAAGGAATGGAATTAAAAAAAAAATAGCTGAGAATGAAACCCTGTCCGTTTCAGGGTTTGTTATACAATTAAAAACGGTTAACTTCGGTTTAAAAATAGCTTGGATAGACTAGTCTCATTTAATTATTAGGAGACTTTCTATATAATCCCATATATATTAAAAAAAAAACATAAGGGAGCAAATCAGGCCCAAGACTATACATGGTAATGTTAGGATGGCACAGTGAGGTTGGACAAATAAACAAACAAATAAACAAATAGCACTTGCTTTAGGCTCTGCAGAGACTTAATGAGGATTTGCTGTTTCATCCATCTCTTCTCTTTTGTTAAGACGAAAGTTAAAAATTCCAAGATATTCTTTTATTTCTCTTCTTAATAACTCCTAAATCAGTTCTAAACTGCATGTATTGCCATGTTGCCTTGTTCAATAATGTTATTGTTGAGGTCAAATATTCCAGATGTTCATGACCCATTATGTTTATCAGTGGTTTTGTCACTAGAGGCCAGAGCGTTGTTAGAAACACGTTCATCTGTGAAGGCGGCAGCTGTTCTGGGATCTGTGTTTGCAGCAGAGATCAAATGTTTGCTGCAACTCTTTCAGATCCCGAGTCTGTCTGCACAGTCTGAACCATGAGAACCCATGATTATGATTATCCAGAGAACCTTTGAGCATGGAAAATAAAGGCTGTCTAAATTGTTCAAATTCGATATGCTCTGTATTTTTATCTAAAAGTGAAAGTTTATTAGATGTCTAAGTTTTAACTAAATAGTTTTAAGGTAAACACAAGTCTGTAGGTTTAACAGACAGCTAAACATAATTTAAATTTAGACGTAAACGTTCACTTTTAGAGAAAATTTGGTCCAGTTTTCTCTTAAATAGATATTATATGTCTTATCGTGGATCAGCAACTTTGAAAAGTACTCAGCTTCCTCTCAAACTGTCAGATGAATTAAAAAAAATAAATAAATAACAGACACTTTTAGTTCAATGTCTCATTTTGAAAGCGATCAGAATATTTGCTCCCAAATTCTCTCCAACTGTCAGTCCTTGAGTGTTTGTTCAAGTTCAATCATCTAAAGAACCCACAGCAAGTGGATGAAAAATACTTTGACTGCTCCAGCAATTAGTGCGACCCGCATCATAATCCAACATAAACAAAGCCTTCAATCAAACAAGCCTGGGGCACAAACAGGAGATGATTTCTTTTCTGAGTGACTGATCATTCACTCCGGGTGCTCTCCAACCAGCCCCCCCTCTGATGATGATGATGATGATGGTCTATAAAACACCTGGCAGAGGGCGCAGAGGAGCACCGACTTGAGTCCACTTGGAAATCCAGCAGCTTCGGACTAAAAGCATTTGGAGCTCGACATGATGGAGGCTCCCTCTAAACTCCTGATCCCAGTCTCGGTGATCCTCGTGCTGGTCGCCTTCAGTCCCACCGAGGCCTGGTACAAGCAGGCGGCCGGTCCCAGCTACTACTCCGTGGGCAGAGCGTCCGGCTTGCTGTCGGGGATCCGGAGGTCTCCGCACGTGAGGAGAGGAGAGCCGGCGGACAGCGGGGAGTCTGCGGGGGACAGAGTCGTGTCTGAGCTGCTCTCACACAGCTCCGTCCTCAAAAGAATGGTCAGTGGTCTCCGTTTGTGAAAAATCCACTTCGTCTCATCTTTACGCGTTTGTCTGCACGAGAGCGCACGAGCGCAAATCCAAGACTGCGTCATATCATCAGGATTTAACTGTTTTTAGTTCATGGTAGGATTTTAAGCATCTTGAGTAGTTCCTGTTTAGTTTTCATTTTAATTAAAATGAATTTCGTCTCAAAGGAGATGCCATTTTAAGACTGTCACGCTTTTTTTTTTTTTTTTTAACCTGTGCAGTTTATTGCTTTAAAAGCACTATAAAAAGCATGCAATGAACATTTTCATTTTTCTTTATAATACACAATATATGCAGCTGAATTTAAATACTTTACATTGTATGATTATGTCCAAGATTATTTTAATACGTTAAGAAATTCCCTACTTTATGTTTGACAGTTCAGCTTTTGCTTCCTCTTTTGTTTCTCCATTTAGCCTCTTTGTATCAAAGACATCACACCAAACCTGCAGAGCTGTGAACTCTTCCAGGAAGTCAAGGGATCACTGAGGTGCAGAGCAGACATCTTCCTCTCCCTGGACTCCTCAGACTGTGAAGCGGACTGAGCAGGATGATGATGGAGCTCACTCTGTTCATGGACATTTTTAAACAATAAATACATCTAACTTGACGAAGGCAGCGTGCTTGGTCAAATAAGTTGATTTGTCATGTTCTATCATAAACTTCATCAAAACCGTAACAGTGATGCATTTGTACATATTTGGTTTAAGTGTTGATTAATAAACTGCATTTATTATTTAAAATGCTTTAAGGAAAAGAACATAACTGTGTGACATGATTTGTGCCAGTGAAGGATGAAGGTAGGATTAAAAACAAACAAAGACCAACAGCATCACCCTGAAATCATGCAGGGAAAAGTACCAAATATTCCGCCGTACACGTCGCTCCACCCTATAAGTCGCATCAGTTCATAATTGTCCAATAAAGTGGAAAAATCCATAAATACGTTGCATCTATTATGCGTCACCACTGATAACCCGAAAATGTGGGCCGGTGTTGTACCAAAAATCTATTGGCCGCCAAATGACGGCCGTGGGAGTGTGCACGGGAGGACCTGAACAAGAATTTAACAAGGTTAACACTTAAAATCAATTATTTGTTTGCTCAAAATTATAGTAAATGTATGCTAGTTTAACATTTTCTTAATAAATGCACTTTGAAGACCAAATCAGCTGCATTTCAAGAATAGTTTCGCTGCTGAGGTGCTCCCGGGAGCGCGCAGGGGGAGAGAGAAAGGAGGAACGTGGCTCGTTTCTCCAAAATGTAATAAGAAAAGCACCTAAACAATTATTTGTTTGCTATAAATTATAGCAAAGATGTGTCTCGGTCTAACATTTGCTTAATAAATGCACTTTAATTGTCAAATTAGCTGCATTTTGCCGGGGCGGTGCAGCTGGTTTGACCATCCGTGGAGGGAAGCCGATTGTATCATTAATAGCTGGTGAAAATTCTCAGTCATCCAGGACATGGAAATTTCAAAACTGTTCAAGAAAGAAAAATAATAATAATAAAGTCCAGTTGTTTTTGTCTTGAACTTTTTTGAATTTGTCATTATAGCCACGTTTACCTATTACATGACATATTGGCATGCCATACACTGCTGCCTTCAAGTGGCTGAAAGTGGTAATGCTCATTTTTTTTCCCAGTCAGAATGAATGCAAACTGTCATATCTCAGCCAAAAATTGGTTTATAAATATGAGGGGAAAATCCATAAATATGTCGCTTCAGCCTACAAGTTGCAGGGCAAGTAAATTATGCAAAAAAGTGTGACTTATAGGGCAGAAAATATGGTAATTTGCGTTTGTTTTAGTCAATTAAATTATCTTGACAATTTTGTTATGCTCAAGGACATGAGATATCCCAGATTTGCCCATAGTTTTTCTTTAAAGAAAACCAGATCAAAACATTAAGCGAGGCAGATTAAAAAGTTCAGGGAGCAGTTCAGGTGAAGATACCAAGTGTGCATCAAATATACAGTGTCCACATGAACAGAATGATTTACCAAAACTAAAAAAAAGAATTACTGCAGGGTTAGCGTATAGAACATTTTCAGTTGAAATGAACTTCTGCTTTGGCAGAAAGCCCCCAACACCTAAAGATAAAGCACCTTGCTCAGATGGTTGTACAATTTTTTTCTTCATATTTAATAATTCAAGCAGGAAGGTAAAGAACAAAGTCAACCTTCAGCAAATGTTACAGAACAAGAACTAGGATGCTTTGGAATCGGGTCATCAGGAACAATGTGTCATGACCTGACAATATCCTCACTGCTTTAAGATCATATTTTCCCCACAAGGCCTGTTCTTCATCAAGTAAGATTATTGATCGTAACGAGGTTATCAAACATTTATAGAATAACTTCAACACTAAATGAAAACGGCAACTTCTCAGAAGTCCTGATTGTCATCCTTCACTCAAACATTCAATCGCAGAAAATATTTTGTTTGAAAAAAACAAACAAACAAAAGTTCTCTTAAATTAAAACAACTTTCAATGAGATATTGGCAAACATTTTATTAAAAACAGATTAAAAACAACAGCCTTAGTTAAATAACAAATTAATTCAGACAAACATAAAACCAACGTGATCAACAAGTGATCCCAATCAAAGGAGTCCTGTGGAGAGTGGAGACCTACAGCAGCTGGACAGCTGCTAGGTTCTCCTCAATGATCTGCTGGACCACCATGTGGAAGACGAGCTGAATGCTAGCAGCGTCTGTGGCGGTGGTGAAGTGGTGGTACATGGGCCTGCTCAGACTGCTGTTACACACCAAGAACATGGCAGTAATGTGGTGGGCTGAGGCGTCCACATCGCCGTCTGCTCCTAACAGGAAGACATGTTTGAAACTCAAAGGCTTCCTTTAGTAAATATCAACAAAACAGCTGTCTCAGTCCACAAATGAACAAAACATCAGCTCCTGTCAGTAAGTCCTGATTATGAACAAGCAGGATCCAGTCTGAATAATATGAATAAAAGGACTATAAAGTATGATCATTTCTATACAAAAAATGTTCTGTTAAAACCAGCAGGGAAAACAGTACATCCATTAAAACAATGTTTAACTCGGTGCGTCCCAACACTGGTCCTTGAGGAACACCATCCTGCATGTTTTAGTTGTTTCTCTGCTCCAACACACCTGATTCTGGGATTTAATTACTTCAAGTTCCGCAGAAGCCTTTTAATCACCTATTCATTCAAATCAGGAGTATCAAAACAGGGAAACACCTAAAACATGCAGGATGGTGTTCCTCAAGGACTAGGGTTGGGAACCACTGGTTTTATCAAAACTGAGCAAACAGATCAAACAGTAAAAGGATTATTTAGATCCTCCACTGCTGGCCCACCATATGGAAAGTATTTGAACTTAGCCCATTGAAATCTCCTCTAAATATAGTTTATATACTGTCTGTTGAAAATGTGCTGTTAAATTCTCAAATATTTACAGTTTTATTAATTTTATTTATGAAAACTTTCCTTGTTATCTCATTCTTACATTCAGGCCAAAGACAAAAGGGTTCAAAGTGGTCTACCTCTTAAAATAAAACCTTTACAAAGTGGCGTACCTTTATAGCAGGGAAGGTAAAATCTCAAGTGCCTCCCAGAATGTAGAATCTTCTCACGGAAAAGATCAACTTTGTTCATGAACAAAATCTGTAAAATGTTCCAAAAAAAAAAAAAAAGCTAAAATAAAAGCTAATAAAAGCATGGAATCATTAAGAAACCTTAGGGATGAGAAGGTGCAGTAAACATACCACAGAGGCTCGTTGGAAGATCATGTTGGTGCAGAGGGAAGAAAAAAGTTCAAGACTTTCCTGCAGTCGATTCTAATAAAGCAACATGAATACGGTTAGAGAAAGCAGAGGAATACAGATTAACTTAATAACAACATAGTTTAGCATCATATGGATTAGAAACAACATACCACTGCGTGATCCTCCAACATATCGTAGCTGCTGAGGGCCACAACAAACAACACAGCGTGAATACCATCAAAGCAACTTAGCCACTTCCTCCTCTCACTCCGCTGGCCTCCGACATCATACAATCTGTTGACAAGGAAAAACCAAAACTCCCGATTCACTGAAGAGATTTGAGACACGCCATGCGACTGCAAGGATTCAAAGGGGGGGGGGGGGTCTGTGCCCACACCACCACTACAAGCACTAGGTTTGTCACCTTTTTCATCCCTTGTGAGTTTGCAGGTATGACACTAGTATTGAGGAACACCATCCTGCATGTTTTAGTTGTTTCTCTGCTCCAAAACACCTGATTCTGGGATTTAATTACTTCAAGTTCCGCAGAAGCCTTTTAATCACCTATTAGTATTAGTGCCATGTTAGTAGTTGGCATCTTACTGATTGTGTGGGGTGGACAGGTGTCTTTATGCAGCTGACGACCTCAAACAGGTGCTTCTAATTTAGAATAATAAGTGGAGTGGAGGTGGACATTATAGAGGCGAACTAACAGGTCTTAGAATTGCTGATTGGCAGGTGTTCAAATACTTATTTGCAGCAGTAACACACAAATTATTTTAAAAATCATACATTGTGATTTTCGGATTTTTTATTTTTTTTAGATCATGTCTCACACAGTGGACATGCACCTAAGATCAAAATTTCAGACCCCTCCATGATTTCTAATTGGGAGAACTTGCAAAGTCGCAGAGTGTTCAAATACTTCTTTTCCTCACTGTAGCACCAGGTGGAGATGAGGGTCTTTGTGACACAGGTAATGAGTTTCAATTTGGGATAAAGAGTTTACAGGTGCAGGATTGACGTTCTTGTAGGTCATTGGCAACAAGGCATTTATCCTCTGGGTCAGAAGGCAGTTTTAACAAACCGGCGGCAGCAGTTCTATGTCGTGGAGAAAAGAAAATCTATCTTCTGGTGAACTTATTTAGAAGTCTGATCCTGTCTGATGGATCTGATACAATTTTGTGTTCTATAAAGAAAACAAACTGTGATTGTTTTCCAGAAAGCAAATAGTGTTTTGATCCTTCAAGAAGCTGCTTCACAGTCAGCACGTATGACGTACATGTATGGATTGTTTAAAACGATGTCGGCAGTGAACAGGGAAGGAGTCAAAGAGCACCAGAAAACTCATTCCTCAAATCAGCCCAGAGGGGCCAAAGGAAGGCAGAGTTTGAATGAGTCACTGCTGTGCTGTCTCCAGATTTGTAAAAATATTCCTGGATAACCACAAAAATAGATAACATCAATCTTTCAGGTCTGATTCACCTCTTGGAAGTCGTCTCCCAGCTCACTATTGAAAACCCTTCAAGAAGTTGATGAAGAGAGTGACTCCTAAGTTCTGAGACGTCAGCCTGAATTGAGTGTCGAGGGTTTTTCCTTTAATAATGATAACTGATTTAATTTCAGACTGTACCATTTGAGTTAGTTTAGTTGATGTAAATCAGCTTAGCTGTGCTTCAAGATGACAAACCTCTGAAGCTTCTATTCATATTGACAGAGTGTTACAGAGGTTTCCATGGAAGATCCCAAGATAGACTAAATGAAGTTTTTGAATGCATTTAAAATATATATTTATTACACTTCAAGAACTTTCAAGATTTGGAGCAAAACTCACATAACCAAACTATATGTACAAATCAGTTTATCACACTGGTATTACTGGTGAGGTCTTTATCATTGGTTTTTATTCAGTTGTGATTTTTTGTTGCACCTATTTTTAAAATCTTTATCTTGGAAGACAGACTGTACTGTCTTCATGACATAATGTCAAAGTAGAGGATCAAATCGGTCTCAAATGAATAAAAAGTTAATCATTATTTAAATACAAAAACGTAAAAATGTACTTGTAGCTGTAAAATTATCCTCCTGAGTGGCTGAGTGTGAACTAATAAAAGTCATCACTTAAAAATGATGTTGATATTAGACATGTAATGTGTCAGACAAGTCTTACCGGAAGACGGTTTTGTTAACTTGAAACTGCGTCTCAATGATTCCACACGTCCTCACTCTGACTCTCAGGACATCCGTCGCAGTGGGAACATATTTTGGAGTGATGATTCGATCCATGTTCTCAAAGAAACTGCAGAGAAAAAACATATTTCAGTCAAATTCAACTGAGTTCAGTTTATTTATATAGCGCCAAGTCAAAACAGAAGTCATTTCAGGGCACTGAACAGAAACATTCATATTATAAAAAGTTAATAACATTATTTATCTGAGGAGCAGACTGCTTTGAGTTTAACTCCATCACAGAACTCTCATCTTGAGCAAGCATGAAGGCGACAGTGGAAAGGAAAAACTCCCTCATGAAGAAGAAACTTTTAGCAGAAACAGACTCGGGACAAGTGGCCATCTGTGAGGATCAGTAAGGAGGAACAGATACACAATGGCAGGTCGAAAATCACATGTTAAGATAGAAATAATATCAAATTAAAACTATTCAATTATAATCATTAGTTTAAGGAAATTAGGTCAGTTTGTCCTCTAGTAGTCTAAGCCTATAGCAGCATAACAAGCCAACCCTAACTATAGGATTTATAAAATCGTAAAGTCTTAAGCCAAGTCTTAAAACTGTACAATGTGTCAGTCTTACAGACAGGAACTGGAAGTTGGTTCCACAAGAGAGGAGCCTGATAACTGAAAGATATTCCTCCCATTCTGCTTTTGGAAACTCTAGGAACCACAAATAAGCCTACAGTCTGAGAGCAAAGTACTCTGTCAGGAAAATATGGAACAAAAAGATCTGCAATATAAGATGGAGCTAGGCTGTTGAGCACTTTGTAGGTTAGAAGTAACATTTTGCATTCAGTTAAAACAACTCGTGTCTGGTTTTAAGATTTGCTTTGCTTCTTTTTAATAAACAATTTCTAACTTTAAAAACAACCTGAAGGCAGAATAGTGACAGAAAATACGTTTATATAAATCATAAAATCTAAATTAAAATAATCAAACATTAACCAGGCCTAAAGCTAGAGTGAGACTTCAATACTAACTTTATGAAACCAGTTGTGTAATTTGTTATTTTGTTTTGACTGGTTGAACCCCAAACTTAAATACGTACATAATCATTTTAAAAAATGTGCTCCAAATTGATTCATTTCTCACAATGTCTGAAACAAAAGGGGGCAAAACATACTTGTAAGCATCTGCTATTAGAAATGTTACACGTTGGCAAGTGAATAAAGATTAATAACCAGTTCGCTTAAATGGTTTCAAACTTTACATCAAGTGATGAGGCAACTTCCTGTTGATGCGTCAAACTCCCTTTTAGCAACAGTAAATGTTCAGTTCAAGCCTGCGTTGCTGCCAGACAAGTCATTTTACACATTTAGCCGCCTGGGGAAGCCAAGTGTGTCACGACACAGTCTAATCCAACATTTCAGGAGGGAGAAAAATCAATGCTGGGTCCTGCAAGGTGAGACGACTGAAAGAGAGTCAGACGAGTCTCATATAATCCTCCAGCTCCCAACTTTATAGAGTTCCAATAATGAAGCTGTCACACCTCCATCTTTCTCCGTCTGGCCACCTGGAGTAGATTTTATCTTGACTGATCGCCTCCTTGTTGCCTCTAAGATAACAGGTTCAATTTTACCCATCGAGTCCACATTCATCTAAGGAAAGAAATCTGTTTTTCATTAGAAACAGCATGCAGCTCAAGACACGGTGGATTTTATTCATGACGTTTCTACCGAATCCAACAGGTATTCCAGCAGGTAATAGAAACATAAAAATATTAAATATGAAAAACGAACAATAGAGTTTCACAATCTCTTAGTCATTGGAAATAAAAAAATAAAATGTATAATTGGGCCAAAAAAGTCAATTTTAAGACCATTAAAGAAATTCATTAAACTAAATAACCAGTTTGCAAGTACATTTTTCCACATAACGCAATGAGCGTTAATATTTTAAACAAGTGCACGTTACTGCACACTGAGGGGAGGGACAATACAAACATCCCACCTGATTTGAAAACACGTTTTCAGTCAGTTTAAAAAAAAAAAAAGATTATTTTATTTCAACCGACATCCAACCTTCCTCTTTTACTGAAACATTTACAGTTTACAACTGTTCACAAACATTTGATTGTAAAGAGTAATTGTAATTTCGGATGACAAAACATTTCTGATCACAACATACTTTCTTAATCACACCCTTTGATTATAATAGTAATTATTATAGAGATTAAAACACATTAATTCACTTAATGTTTCTTAAGCTCATAAGAACCACTCAATAAATAATTTAACCCTCCTCCTTTGATCACAGAGTGTTACAACAAAGATTAATTATTATAGGTACATAAAAATATCTTGATTATTACAATAAGTTTTAACTTTGGACAGACATCATTCTTTATTCAACATTATCAAGCTTTCAAGCTTGCACTTTTCCTAGACCTGTCTAAAGCTTTCGATACTGTGGACCATGACATCTTGTGTCATAAGCTCTCAGAAACTGGTTTCTCAGATCACACCACTGGTTGGTTCTCTATCTTTCAGATCGGAGGTTAATCCCATTGAGCCTCGGGACCTCATTTACAAGAGAGACCTGATTTCTTAACAAAGAGTGATGACAACAATGGACAGTCATAAAATGGGCATACAAATTTAAGTTGATTTTTTTATTTATTTACAAAGCAAAACAAAATAGCAACCAAAAGGACAATGAAGAGGAATAGTAGCAAAAACAAACAAACAACAAAAAAAAAAACCAGCTAGATTTTAAGGCGATTTAGAAAACTAAAAACAGGAACATGTCTGCATTGGCTTTTGCCAGGAACTTTGTGAAGTGCATCAGTCCCTCCTGCAGTAAAACAACCCCACAACATAATGCTGCCACCCCTGTGTTTCACAGTCAGGATGGTGTTCCGAGGCTTTTTCCTCCAAACGTAACGATGGTCATTATGGCCAAACGGTTCAATTTTAGTTTTGTCAGACCACAGGACATGTCTCCAAAAATTAAGGCGTTTGTCTTTGTGTGCACTTGCAAACATTAATCTGGCTTTTTTTTATGTTTATTTTGAAGTAATGGCTTCTTCCTGGCAGCGTGGCCTGTCAGCACTAATGACACACTCTTACCAGCTTCAACCAGCATCTTCACCAGGTCTTTTGCTTTTGCTCTTGGGCTGATTTGCACATTTCGGACCGAAGCGTGTTCATCTCTGGGACACAGAACCAGTCTCCTTCCTGGGCGGTATGATGGGTGGACATTCCCATCTTGTTTGTACTTGCGTATAATTGTTTGTACAGATGAACGAGGCACCTTCAGACATCTGGAAGTTGCACCCAAGGATGAATCAGACTTGTGCAAGTCCAGTTCTCTTCCTGATATTCTGGCCGATATCTTTCAACTTTCCTATGATGTCACACAAGGAAGCAGTGTGTTTTAGGTATTCCTTAAATTACATCCACAGGTGGCTGTAATTAACTTAGATGTTATCAATAAACTTATCAGAAGCTTCCAAAGACACGACATCAATTGTCCCAAATTGTTTAAAGGCACAGTAATCTTAGTGTATTTAAACTTTTGACTTTGAAGAAAGTAATAAATATTGACTTAAAAAATTATCACTCATTGTTCTGGCATTGTGCAAATAGAAAACATTTTGATAATCCTAACTGACCTAAAACGGGAAAAGTTTATTTTGATTTCACGTCAGACAATGTGGAAAAAATGCATACGTGTCTTTTTGAACAGTGTATGTAAACTTCTGGTTTCAACTGTATCACCAAATAATGTTGTTTTGTTGGCGCACAGGGCATGTGATGGGACTTTCAGAGGGTTGAGGTGAGATTTAATGACACTTTACAGGCCACTGGTTTTCATTAGAGCCTAACTGCATTAATTCCAGCATCTGCAGTGTTAATTTTTATTGATCAGAGGCATCATTTCTAATCAAACCATCCCTCTCCATTCAAGCACTGCCGTTTGGCTTCTCATTCGCCAACAATTTAGTCTCTTTAATCACATTTGTTTATCCTGCTCCACCCTGCCACCAACCTGGAAATCTACAAACAAGTTTTATTTTTGTGGTCCTAATTAAGCCTCCCATTTCACAAATGTCACACAAACCTTTTTCCCGAGAGTTATTCTCAGCGCTGCGTTTAGTGTTGCTCTGCATTTACAACAACGCTTCCAACCGAGCAATTTACCGAGACATTTCCACCTTCTGTCATAATTGGGGGGTGTTTTGCATCACAAATGACTTCAGATCGGTGTACTCACTAGAGGGCAGAGTCGTTCAGCTCGTACTCGTAGCCTCTGGCTGCAGCGGCGCGCACGGCCTCGTCGCTCCAAAGTGCACAGAGAGCCTGCCCCACAGAATGAAGCAGCTCCTGGTCTTCGCCCAAACACTGGCTGCAGGACAGGATGGAGCAAGCGTGCATCTGGAGTTAAAATAATAAAACAGCGCACATTTTGTTTGAAACAAATCGCGCTCATCAGTTGCAGATTTTACCATCTAAATGTAGAAATGCACACGTAGGACTACGGGTCCAGTTCCACATGAAAAAGTTGATCTGCCGTGTGATTTGAGCAAGAAGCGTTCTTACTAATATCTGGGATGAATCCAAGCTATTCAGCTCACAGACCTGGCTGATTTAAGACTTAAATATCCTGGATGATTTAATAAATTACATGTACTCAACTTAATAAGACAAATTAAAACGACATGTAGTGCTTCAGACGCCAGTGCTGGTTCTGTCATTCAAAGTCTGACATCTAGTGTGATAAATAGGAGTTGCAAAAAGTCAGATCTTTTTCATTCATTCACCTTGTTGTCCTCGTTTGTGACATTTATTCGCAGCTGGCCCATTCCACGCAGAACAATCTTCATGGATGTCAGGAGGTTGTCCAACACTGCAGGCTTTGAACAGCACATTTCATTTTACTTAATGTTCTGGGAAAACAGGGTTTTGTGCCACTTTGATATCTTAAAAGATAAACCGTTGCCTTCTTGTCCTGTACCTTGAAGCTGATGAGCTCCGGTTGGGAAAAGCCATGGCTGTGTATTATCTTGATCTGTTTGATTACGGTGCTCTTTCCACTCTCTGCAACTCCTGCAACACAAAACAAATTTAAACACCAAAAGAATTCAGACTTAAACTTCTTCCAGGGCTAATATTCCTTGATGGGATGCATATCGCCTGTTGCGTTTCATTCCAGATCATTTTATTTAGAGAAATGATGGTGGTAGCCGTTTCGGTAAAAACCTTGAACGTTATGCTCATTATAAGACGTCATGCTCAGACTACATGTTGTAAATGATTTTCAGCTACTACCACAATAAATTGCAGCATAAAGTCTGTAAAACTGACTTTATTACAGCCACTTGTGGGTTGGCTAATGTCAACTAGCCATGGCAGCCATATTGAACTTCACTCTCAAAATTAATCAGTTAGAAGAACCGTCAATGGTTATATTCTGAATGTTTCTGTATAATCCACAGTATATTTTTCCAACAGGGAAACTGGGTTGACTCCAGCAGTTAATGTCAAATATTTGACACAATGAGCACTTGGCTGTATGAGTTGGGATCAGTCTCCGCTACTACCACCCTGACAGAAACGTACCCAGCATGAGGATTTTGATGACGCTCCTCTCAGCTTTGGCTTGTTCGAGAAGTTCTTGTTCAATATTAGAGCTCTTCAGTTGGGCTCTTTTACTTTCTTCTGTGACATCCTGCCCAAGGCACATCCCCAGACAGATCTGAGCAAAATAATTGAATAAAAAGTGGATTTTATTCCAAACGACATGAAACTATTAGGAAATGATATGCAGCGAGACCATACTCTAGTACTGCAAACATTTTACTATATTTAAAATGTAAAAGGGGGGAAACTTTAATTTTTTTTAATGATTATGCAAGACTATTTTAGTGATTCTAGGGGGAATAAAACCTTAAAATTCTTTACAAGTATTAAAACGTGCCCATAAGGAATTTATAAGATATATATACACATTATTAAATGTAAAATTTATTCCCTGCCATAGTTTAAATCATGATAATGTTCACTTTTTACGAGTTAGCTCTAAGTGTAAACAACAAGTAAGCAATCCTATTTTTAAGAACATTTAATTTGGGAGACAATTAGTTAATTTATTTAGATTAAAAGTCGCTTTTACCTGCAGCGGAAGTGGAAGTATTTTTAAACAACAAAACATTTCTTTGATGTTTGGATTTCCCGCCGTTTGTTTTACATTAAAAAGAAAATCAATTACCAACAAAAACTGAATTTTGTTTCGTTTTGGGTCATTAAAGCGAAAAGTGCAGAAGCTTAATTAAAATCACGTGTGTACGGCACTCCTTCAAAATAAAAGCGAACGGAAAACAGGAAACTGGATCCTTTCTAAATAAACTTCCGCTTTTGTTTTACGTAATTGTCGCCGTCTTTGGATCCTTGTGAGAAAAATGTTCAATCGTTTCTGTTTAAAAAAAAAAAATTAGTCACAACTCTTTGTCCCTGTAATCTGCCTGATGTTTGTTAACAAACATCATTTAATCAAGTTCTAAAAATAAACTCTGAGCAGAAATATCCTGAAGCACGCTCAATAATCCAGGTAGAAAAATCTAAAAAAGTTAAATCTGGTCCTCTGGACATTCAAAAAACAAAACAAAACAAAACAAAATGTAGAAATGTTTCGTCTTTCATCCGAGAGACTTCCTCAGCCTGAGGTGCTGTATTCAGCTCAGTCTCTTAAATAGCACCTTCTCAGAGTGGATCAACCAGTTTTGCTGCTGACAACCAAAACCAGCTGATCACATGCTCAAGAAGGACCATCAGCCTAACAATGGATCATTAGCACACTGATGGCTGTTTACTATTCACAGAGTGATACTAGCAATCACAGCATTGTAAGAGGGGGACAGTTGAACACGGAGGCCTCCACCCCTGTTTAATGATGGTTTCTTTTCTCTCAAACCATCGTTCCTCTCTGTCCAGGATGTGCACATCTTCATCCCTGAAAGAGTGACCGCTGACCTGGAGATGAGTGTAGACCGCAGAGTCCTGGCCTGATGATGTTGATCTTCTGTGCTGGGCCATCCTTTTGGCCAGTGGCTGTTTAGTTTCCCCGATGTAAGACTGATCACCCTCCTGACACTGAACAACATACACAACATTACTCTGTTTGTGCCGGGGGACTGGATCTTTGGGATGAACCAGTCTTTAATGTATTTTGGGGTTTAAAAGCCACTGGGACGTTATGTTTAGAAAATAAACGTCTCAGTTTCTCTGATACTCCCTCAACATACGGAATGACCACTGGTCTGGGTCTGGGTTCCTCCTCAGGGCAGAAATGTGTTTCCACTCAAAGGTGCTCCACTTTATGGAAGCCCGTTTCCGCCAAGGAAAAGAAATATAACGTTCAATCTTGCATTATATTATGAGATACAACATCAAAATTTCAACTTTTAAAGTCATTTGACATTAAAAGTCAAAATTTTGACTTTCAGCATCATAATTATGAGATACAAAGTCTAAAGTTTGACTTTGTCATAATTATGAGATACAAAGTCAAATTTTCAACTTTCAGTCATAATTTTGACTTTGAAAGTCAAAGTTGTAATTATGAGATACAGTCCAATTTGTGACTTTCAGTCATAATTTTGACTTTCACAGTTGAAATTTCAACTTTCAGCGTCATAATTATGAGATACAAAGTCAAAAATTTGACTTTCAAAATCGTAATTATGAGATACAGTCAAAATTTTGACTTTGTCATAATTATGAGATGCAATTTTGACTTTCAAAGCCATAATTATGAGACACAAAGTCAAAAATTTGACTTTCAAAGCCATAATTATGAGATACAAAGTCAAAATTTGAACTTCGTCATAATTTTGACTTTCAAAGTTGAAATTTAAACGTTCAGTGTCATAATTATGTGATACAAAGTCAAAATAAGTCATAATTTTGACTTTGAAAGTCAAAAATTTTTACTTTCAAAGTCAAAATTATGAGACAAAATCAAAAATTTGACTTTCAACATCATAATTATGAGATACAAAGTCAAAATTTCGACTTTCAAAGTCGAAATTTCAACTTTCAGTGTCATAATTAAGAGATGCAAAGTCAGAAAGTCGAAATCTTGACTTAGAAAGTCAACATTTTTACTTTAAAAGTTAACATTTTTATTTTGTATTTCATAATTATGACCATATTACCATAATAAATAATTATTACCATTTTTAGTTTTATTAATTTCATTGGCGGAAACAGGCGTCCATACCTTTAAGTCCAAAACACAGACTTGCTTTTCTTTGAATCCTATGAAAATAAATAAAAAATGACACTTGGCATACATCTTCTAAGTAAAATCAAGACATGAAACACTTTCTGGCAATACCTTTTTATTAGCAATAATATACTGTAAATCCAATCATTTCTATATTATATGTCAACTGGGAGCGATCAGTAACAACACATCATAATCTACAGTAAACAGCTTGACAAAGACACGTGGGAACAGCAGTTCACAGAGTGGAGAGGAGTAAAATACACATCTACCAAAAAAAAGGTATATTATTATTCATTCCATCTGATAAAGACACAGAAGTTAAATTACTCTGGATTTAAGAGACTGTATGAAATGCGCTCCATGTTCAAGGCAACAACACTTAGCATTTGTTAGGTTTCTTTAGTTACACCATGGAAGTTGCAGGTCAAACATGTAATTATCTTTATGTATTAACTCTAAGACAGTCGTACTCAAAAGGTCAAACCTTCAGGGGTCAACAGTGTGCATCTTTGAGTAAGAAAAACAAGAATAGTTGTTTTGAACAAAGTACAGAGAAGAAGGGAAACGTCTCCTCTGATCGTCTAGTGGTTTCTACAACCTGCAGAGAGCCTATAGTCACTTTCTAATACTTCCATAGATAGATGCAGTATATATACACATGGATTAGATGTGGGATTAGGCTCATCGCTGTACAAAAAGCAGCAACAGCCTCGTGGAAATGACTACTCACATCACTTCCTTGTTTTATATTTAAAAGTTTGACCAACATCTCAAGTCTGCACACAAAAGTAAATAATAAAAGTTGTTTTTTTTTTTTTAAGGCAAATAATAATAAAGGTTTAAAATGTCCAAAGACATAAAATATAAATTTCAAGATATGTATTTATATTCATAACATCTTCTTTGTTCTGCCTTATTATTTATGTTGCTCCACCAACACACATGATGGGCCCACAGCAGAACATCCAGGTTTAACACTCCACTGCTGTTGTTCACCAGCATCATGTGGAGAGAGCGTTGGTTTTCCTGTACACCAGTTGAACTTAGCTGGTCAGTGTTGAGTTAGAAGCGCAGACGTTGATGCCTTAGAGCAGAGCTTGGGCTCTTTCTTTACTCTTGTCCTCCTCTTGTCGCTTCATGGCCTGGATCACAGCCATCTCTTTGGCTTCCTTCTTCTGGTTTCTCGCCTCAAACAGCAACCTGAATTGAACCATTGAAATAAAGGGAATAACCATTACATGACTGCATGTTTCCAATATATTGTAAGCATTCCTTTAAAGAAAAGCCTGGCCTTTCCTTGCACCTGTTTTTGATTATTCTTTGCACAATTGCATCCGTTGTAAGGCTGTTCCCACTGTCGACAGTTCGGAGTATCCCTCTTCTCCTCGGCTCCTACGTATGAAGAGAATATGATCCGAGCAAACTGTCAGTAAAGTCTCATCAAGAGCTTCTAAAACAAACGGGTGCACATGGCAGTAACTGGATTCTTACAGCGTAAGGATCAGACCCATCTCTATCGGGGTATATCGCTGTCTTCCCGTGGCAAACAAGATCCACCTGAAGACACGAAGCCATGATGAGTAAACAGCTGTTTGTTTTTAAACGCTAACCACACGGACGTGTAAGATCAGTGTATTTTCTTGCCTTGAAATGATCCAGCAAATCTTTTGTGACCGCGAAGGGCGCACCGATCACCACTTCTGATACATACTGCAACGAAACAGATCAGATCAATTGAAGCACAGCATTTGTGCTGGCGACAAACGATGACGAAGAAGATCTTACTCTGCAAGCCAGGACGCTCAGTGTCCTCTCGTGGACATTCATGATGGGGTAGTTCTTCCTTTTGTAACGATTTACCTCCTGAAAAGCACGAGGAGCCGTAGAACAAACGCCCTCTCAGCGAAGAGGTGAAGATCTTAAATGAGTATATAAAAACCTACTTGATCAAAGTGCAGCCCCACTATGATGTACGGCTTCTCTGCTAGCTTGTGCACCGCTTCCAGGAAGTCCACGTGTCCAATGTCTGGAAGGAGAAGAGTCAAGGAGGACAGGGACTTTTGTCAAGCTGATCGTTTTGGTGCTTTCTTCTGAGCTGAAACAGTTCATGACTGTATGAGTTTCATTGTTCTCTTAGATATCCAACAATGTTTAGTCAGGTCATCTGGGCAGTTTATTATTTTGTTGAAACGTTTCGTCTTTCATCCGAAGGACTTCATCAGTCTGAGGAGCCACAACAAACTCAGTCCCTCAAGCAGCACACTCACATAGTGGGTCAACCAGTTTGCTGGTGATAAGATGGTTTCTGGGGCCCGCCCTCTCCCCTGTCGACTCCTCTGAGGCAGCCATAGTCAAAGTGGTTCAAAACATCAAAGTTCATGCTCAATAATCCAGATTTAAAAAATCCAACAAAGTTCAGTCATGTCCTCTGGACGGTTTCATTTGTTGTTGAGACGTTTTGTCCTACACTAGTGGGATCACAAACTGGCCCACTCACATAGTGGGCAACACAATGGCTCAGTGGTTAGCACTGTTGCCTCACAGAAAGGAGCTCCTGGGTTCAATCCCCGGTTAGACCCGGGGTCTTTCTGTGTGGAGTTTGCATGTTCTTCTCGTATTTGCGTGAGTTTTCTCCGGGTACTTCGGTTTCCTCCCACAGACCAAAAACATGCTTCAGGTCCAGGCCTCCTTTGCAAAAGAGATCTGTGATCTCAATGGGATTTGTCTGGTTAAATAAAGGTTAATAAAACAACTCTATGTGGCTGTAATGCTTGTGGGACTGAGTTTGTTGTGGCTGCTCGGACTGAAGAAGTCCTTTGGATGAAGGACGAAACGTCTCAAAAACAACAACAAAAAATCTGTCCAGATGACCTGACTGAATTTTGTTGGATTATTTTTTTTTTTTTACCTGGATTATTGAGCATGAACTTTGATGCTCTTGGATATATTTTGGTTATCTGTTTTTAGTTTGTTATAATTTGTGAAGCGGTTTGTGAATGTATTGTTTTAGTTTGAAACCCAATGCAAAGATTGAATTTAAAATAACATCTGCAGAAAGTTAAGGTTCGTTTCTGAAAGGATACGAAAGAGGTCGAAGGCTCCTGCTACGTAGATGATGGTGTCTCCCAGCTGAGGTTCCTGGCCTGAGGCAAACTGAATGATCTTCTGAGAAGTCTGCAGGAACTGCGACACTCCTGTCCAGGGACTGTGGCCCTTCTGAACACATTAACCAAACTAAATAAGTATAAATGAATGGAGCAGCAACAGTACAGATAAACTCCTTGATATTTCTGAGGAAAATTCATCTTTATGTATCTTTATGTAGCATCACTGCCACCTAGTGGTGAAAGTTGTTCAAAGCAAACTGAAAGCTGGTCCAAAAACCCTTGCCAAAGTAACACCATTTACTCTTCCTGTCCTAATTGTTCAAGCTCTTAACTGTTTGCCAGTGAAAGTTTACTGGCTCTGCCCATTCAGGAACAGAAGTGGCATTCACAGTTTGCTGGCAAAGCCTGCTAAATGATTACTAAGTAGGTCTAAAACAAAGACCTTTGCTCAATAACGGCTGACATCTGGCCCAAAGGGCAACTTTTCCTACTTCAGTGTCAGAACTATGAGGAAAGAAGAAGAATTAATAGCCAGAATTGTTCCACACAAATCCCACTGGCAGGTTTGGCTGCGAGTGGAGGGTTTTATATCGCTCCGATTCAGCTTTACCTTTCCAAAGTTGTCTTTATGCTGCTGATAGTCTGAACTGTCCTGGAAAGAAAAGAGGAGAAAATTTGGTTTGTCCTGTCGAGTGAGCGCACAAGTAGGGAATTTGGCAGAACTCACGATGTTGCTGTGGTGTGCTTTGGTCATGAGCAGCATCCTGCCGACGAGGTCTGTGGTTGAAACTCCCTGCGTCCTCTTACACTCTCTGCAACAACGCAACACACTGTGTGAGTGCATCCAGAAACCTCAAAGCCAGCTTGTTTCTCTGCACATTTGAACCGAAACGCTCACCTGTAGCGTCCCGACTTCTTCACCTCTTCGTACGTGTCTTTCCCATCTACAGTTAGAGTTATATCATCTGAAACAACACGACACACTCGCAGTTGTTCATAACTTTAATATTAGCCTAACTCAAAGCAGCGCGATAATTTCCTACCTCCGTGCACGCAGAAGTCACAGCTGAACTTGTCGAGCGTCTCGAGGGTTGTGACGTACGGGGCTCCTTCTACAACTTCGTCCACCCATTTGATGGCCCGGACCATCTTGTATCGTTCTTCCTGAGTGAAAACTGGTGGGCCCTTGTGCTTAGCAATCTCACCTTTAAAGCAAAATGAAGAAATCAAGAAGAAAAGGTGTCCCGATTATTCCAACTGCAATAAAAGGGTCTACCGTACTTGCTGTCGTACACGTCATATCAGTCCAAATATGTCCAATAAAGGGGAAAAAACATAAATAAGTCACTTTGCTGTATAAGTCGCATCTGTTATGCGTCACCGCTGACCACCTGGAAATGTGGGCCGGTGTTGTGCCAAAAATTGATTGGCGGACAAATGGCGGCCGCAAGAACGTGCACGGGAAGACTTTAACAAGAATTTAACAAGATTAACACTTAAAAACAATGATTTTTTTGCTCGAAATTATAGTAAATGTGTGTCTCAGTTGAACTTTTCCTTAATAAATGCACTTTAATGGTCAAATCAGCTGCGTTTCACCTGGGCGGCGCGGCGAAATGCAGCTGATTTGACGTTTGCTCCATGAGTTTGGATGTGAGACGAAGGTGGCTTGGTATGGCAAGCCAAGAGTCTTAATTAATAGCCACTTTTACCTATTAATGAGACACTTGGCTTGCCATATTGCTCGAGGGACCTCTAGTGGCTGAAAATGGTAGTGTTCTATATTTTCAGTCAGAATGAATGAAATTATCAGATCTCTGCCAAAAATTGAGTTATAAATTTTGGAAAAAACATGTATTAGTCGCTTTGCTGTATAAGTTGCAGAACTCGCAAATTTATGCAAAAGGTGCGACTTATGTAGCAAAAATACGGTAACTTAAAATAGAAATGCCCTCGACTCAATGGATGTGCAGCAACGCGAGATGTAAGGACGTGATCAGTGACCTGCAGTTCACTAAAATGATGTCTGAGTTGCTTTAGATGGAGAAAAAACTTCCTTCTTTGGTGGCCACAATCTGATTATTTGTTTACTTGACCCACAAATCTTTCCAGCCCCTCATATTGAAGAGCACACTGACCTCTGTTCACGGCGTGTACTCGCTCCCTGCAGAGAATAAGAATCAGCATGTGCAGCATGCGTGTCTCGAGACAACAACATGAGCAGCAATCACGAGCAGAGAAGTGACTGCACGCCCCGTAAGAAAGCTCATCACATTTCTGAATCTTTAGGTAACGACATCACATGGTTCTAAGACCTAAAGCCTTACTGTCTGTGTGCACTCCAACGATGAGGTACTCCCCCATAGCTTTGGCCTGTCGCAGCTGGTTCGAGTGGCCGTAGTGCACCATGTCATAGCTGTGAAGGAAAAAAAAAAACGCTTAAGCGTGTACAAAAGTTACATACTGTAGAAACTTGAAGGATTGTTTTTAAAACCTTGAGGAAGTCGACGATAAGGAAAAAAAGCATTGGCTTAGTGCAGAGGTCTGCAACCTGCGGTTCTGGAGCCACAAGTGGCTCTTTGGTCCCTCTGCAGCGGCTCCTTCAGACTCTGACCAAAACTAACATAAAACTGAATTTTAATTAAATTATTGCCAACAATGAAAATGGCTAGGTTTAGCAGATTTCCTGTCATTTTCAAGTATGTGAAGAATAGTACAAATCCAAGGCGTAAAACATGTGGACTACGTCATGCTAGTAGGTTGTTAGCCACTTTAAGTCTCACAGCGTGATCTTTCTCTCAGAACCACAAGAATGCTTTGGAATATCTTCAAGACAAGTTGATGAGAAGGAATATTTGATGACACAAAGAATAAAACACAAAAATCAAAGTCAAAGTAAACAAAAGTGTTTATTTTGCTTCAAAAATGTAACTGGATATCCAACAAACTGGCCTAATTTTATACTGTCTTTAACTTTATGCTTTAAGTAGGATATTTAATTGTTCAACAGTTAAGAGAACTCACATCAGCCTGTAGATTTCAGTGTTTTAAGTTTTATAAAATTGAAAAAAAAACTATATATTTTTTCTTTCTTTACATGAATCTGGTCTTTTCTTTTGCATTAAAATGTAAAAATATTAATAAATGTTCATAATAGTTAGACATTTTTCGTTTTATAATATCACCCCCACTGGATGGAAAAGCCATCTCGAACCAACTACCGTATTTTTCGCTGTATAAGTCGCACCTTTTTGCATAAATTTGAAAGTCCTGTGACTTATACACCGAAGTGACTAATATACATTTTTTCCCAAAAAATTTATAACTCAATTTATGGCTGAGATCTGATGATTTCATTCAATCTGACATGGGAAATATTGAACACTACCATTTTCAGCCACTAGAGGGCTCTCGAGCAATATGTCAAGTCAAGTGTCTCATTAATAGGTAATAGTGGCTATTATTGAGATACTTGGCTTGCCATACCAAGCCACCTTCGTCTCACTCCAGAACTCATAGAGCAAACGTCAAATCAGCTGCATTTCGCCGCATCACCCAGGTGAAATGCAGCTGATTTGACCATTAAAGTGCATTTATTAAGGAAAAGTTCAACTGAGACACAGCTTTGCTTTTACTGCGAGCAAACAAATAATTGTTTTTAAGTGTTAATCTTGTTAAAGTCCTCCCATGAACGCTCCCGTGACTGTCATTAGGCAGCCGATCGATTTTTGGCACAACACCAGCCCACATTTTCGGATGGTCCGAGGTGACGCATAACAAACGTGACACATCAGCGGTGATACAATACATAATACATGCGACTTATACGGTGAAGTGACTTAATTTATGGTTTTTTTTTTTCCACTTTATTAGACATACTTGGACTGATGCAACTTATACGGCGGAAAGTACGGTAGTGGTTCACGGGCCACCAGTTGACAGTACAGAGTTGTAGCAGGTTTTGTGGCTCCTGACATCATAATTAGTAGGCAAAGTGGCAAAAATGGCTCTTTTTATCAAAAAAGGTTGCAAACTTCTCGTTTAGTTATACTTAAAAAAGACTTGGCAGTTGCCCACAACTCAACAGATGCCAACTTTACCTTCAAAAATTACAACGCACTTTGTTTATGAACAATTTTTTTTAAACAGAGCTTTATTACATTTACACTGTTCAGTGAGTTTGACTGGTGCACTTTTTATGATCTGACAAAGAGTCGACCATAAAAGCGTGACAGCTACAAAACTGACTGTGGATAATTAGATTAGCGCAGATTAGACTGAGGTTGCAAAGCCATAATCTCTCAAAGTGAGAACAGATGCACATTAGTCTCCTATCAGGGCCCCAAGCAACTTAATATTAATAATAACTTAATATTTCATTTCTTCTCTCTGCTTTGACCAGAATCCTGGAAGGAAATAACTACAGGATAATAACAGTGTTGTGACACCATACATGTGAGAACATGTAACGGTCACTAAATGCCTCAGCTGCCATTTTCACCAGTAAAAAACCTATCTGACAAGACATGACGTGCATCCAGATCATAACCCGGATTCAAAAGACGCTTGTTGCCATGAGCAGGGAATCTTGTGTTTGGGTTCCAAGCTGGAGGTGCTCTTAGGTGACGGAACAGGCTGAGAAGAATGCAAATAAGGAGCCGCCAGAGTGGAATGAGAAGAGATGAAAACTTATTGGGTTACCCAAGAGCGGGAGGCTTCTGTCTTTCTTTGGTGGTGGGGAGTTTATTTATGCCAGTGAGATACTGTTTTGCTCCTGTATTTTTTATCAGGAATAGATCATGAGCGTATCACTGTGAGCTGATGAAACTTTAATTAGGGGAGCCTGTTAGCAGACACCCAAATGGCACCGAAGCCTCTGAAGGGCAGCAACCTGAAGACATCTGTGTGCGCGACGACGCAGTGTGAGGGGAACGTTAACTAACACCAGGAGTTTGAAACCGAGCTGAACCCTTGGGCTGATCCAAGATGGTAAACTTGAAATCAATGAGCGATACTCTGGTGTGTTGACACTCTGCAGTGGACTTTACACTCCTCCCTGATGATGCTTCTCCTTGCAGTGATCTTTAAACCCTGTCACGCTTCAGTGTGACAAACAAGAGCATGCATGGAAAAAGCCCACAAGTTCATGTGACTGTGATCTTTCCTTGGAATTTTCCTCTCGAGCCGCTGACAAAGCAGGAACCAGCAGGAGCACCGGGAGGTAGCAGCCGGAGCAGGTGTGGACCGGAGGGGTTAGAGGGGTTAACGGCACAAGCTCTGTTGACATTAGCTTTCTTTGCATGCTCACCCCACCGATTAATATTTAGGCATCCCAAATATTCCTTGACATGCCATGAAACCGTAGATACGCAGCCACACAGAAATGGCAGGAATTCTGCGAGAGAAAGGCCATAATCCTGGTCTTCATATACAGAAATTCAAACCATGTGTTTGGAAGCAGCAGCACGCCACATGCACCAAGACCTGGCCTTTTCACTCGCAGGACACTTTGAGCTAAACTGAGGATTATTTTCCCAGGTTATTCATAGAAAAACTTTTGTTGAAATATTTCTAGAACTCCCATAAAACAATAAAAAAAAATGCATGATTTTTCCAGGAAAAAAAGTAAAATATAACTAGAGAAACTTTATGTGAAAGTGTAGCGTGAACACTGAGAGCTAAAGGACAGCTGAAATCTGCTGAAGAAGGCAAAAGTGAGTTGATAAAGCTAAAAGGAGCAAAAACAACAGCTGAAAGCTAGAAGTAAACATTACCTAAAAGAAGCAAGTGCTAGTTAAAGTAGCAAATAGCTAACTAAAAACTATATACATTATAACAAAGCACTAGATAAAAGTAGCAAAGCGATAGCTAGAAGCTAAAAGTAGCAAAATCTTGATTAAAAGCAAAAAAAAAAAGGGCATCAAGTAGCTAAAATCTAAAATTAGAAAAATACTATTTAAAAGCTAAATTTCCCAAAAGACTAGCTAAAAGCCTATTGTCGAGGAGGCTAGTTAAAAAGCTAAAAGTAGCAAATAGTTAGCAGCTAAAAGTAGCAAAGACCAGTTTAAAAGCTCAAAGTATGAAAAGCATGGGTAGGTAAAAGCTAAAATTGCAAAAGTTTACCTAAAAGCTAAAAGTAGCAAAAGTCTAGTTGAAAGCTAAAAATAGAGATGGCTAGCTAAAAGTAGCAAAAGTCCACCTAAAAGCTAAAAGTAGAGATGGCTAGCAAAAAGCTAAAAGTAGCAAAAGGCTAGCTAAAAAATACAAGTAGCAAATGGTTAGCTAAAAGATAAAAGTAGCAAAAGGCTAGCTCAAAAATAAAAGTAGCAAAAGGCTAGTTGAAAGCTAATAGAGATGGCTAGCTAAAAGTAGCAAAAGTCCACCTAAAAGCTAAAAGTAGAGATGGCTAGCAAAAAGCTAAAAGTTGCAAAAGGCTAACTAAAAGATGAAAGTAGAGAAGGCTATCAAAAAGCTAAAAGTAGCAAAAGTCTACCTAAAAGAAGCTAAAAGTAACAAAAGGCTAGCTAAAAGATAAAAGTAACAAAAGGCTAGATAAAAGTAGCAAAAGTCTACCTAAAAGTAGAGATGGCTAGCAACAAGCTAAAAGTAGCAAAAGGCTAAATGAAAGCTAAAAATAGAGAGGGCTAGCTAAAAGTAGCAAAAGTCTACCTACAAGTAGAGATGGCTAGCAACAAGTTAAAAGTAACAAAAAGCTAGCTAAAAGATAAAAGTAACAAAAGGCTAGCTCAAAGATAAAAGTAGAGGACAGTAACTAATCCAAAAGGTTTTATAAAACAAAACAACTTTTATTCTGTATCTGACTTCAAAGAGAACAATGTTTCTGAATTACAGAGATCTCTGCGTGTTTCTATGGGAAAATATTTTAAAGCTAATAAAACAAATTTAATGAAAACTTTTAATAGTTCCAAAAAACCTAAAGTTACAGCACAAATCTGAATGAGCTGAACTTTTTCTATTTATTTTTGTCTAAAATATAGAGGGAGTCAGCTTGCCAAGAAATGTATGGAAAAAATAAACAAGTAAACAATTGAAGCAACTTTTACACAGCAGGGCCTTTTCCTATGAAACCTCATGAAAGTACCAGCATTAGGTTAATAAATAAATCATATGAATAAAACAGAAATGACAGAGTGGAACATTTTCACCTGATGAATTCAAAGTACTTTTAACTCTCACTAATTCAGCTCTAAATCCTGTTAGTGGTGAATGTTCTTTATCAAACCTCATGAAGTGTTTCTGACACCAAGCTCAAAGTCAGTTTTACCAAAAGTTTGTTTGTTTGCAAACTATTTTACAGTTGTCTGTAAAACAAGTTATGCCAAACATTAAACTGGACAAAGCAGATTAGTTATTACTTTTATTGCGTATGTTTGTCCTTTTGTCACATGATGCAAACCCTGCTACATCAACCGCATCACGTCCATTGATACTTTCCTTTTTATTTCTGTGTTTAATTAAGACGTGTCGGGGCAGTCGTGGGTCTGCAGCTCAGACGTTTCAAGCCTCAGCAGAACGAATCAAGGTCCTCTTATCTGTTCCAACAACGCCATATTTGATACGGTAATCTGGCTCCAGCTTCCTGTTTCATGTGTAGAAAATGAAAGATGTCCCAAAGTGAGGTCATTTAAAGGAATAATAAAACTTCCTCGCTGGAGGAATTGTGTTGGCAGTGATTCAGGCTGATTGGAGCGATCTCTGTTCACCTGCAGCTGGCTTCATAAGAAAAGGCCCAAATACGAGCGGCTGACTTTATTTGCTTTTTAATAAGTGAGAAGACACATTTCTTCATTTTAATCATTTAAAAAATGCCAAAAAATAACCAGCCCAATTCATGGACTTAATGAGACGCATCTAACAACTGGATTACTTTTATTTATATGTTAATGTCATAAAATGTAGGGAAAGTAACAAATAAATACACAGTTACAAATGTATCAGAGTCACTTGTTCAGGTAAACAACTCAACGGCTGCAGAGTACGAGTGAATGAAGAGTTTCAATCTACCAACCAACTCCTAAAGCAGGGGTCTGCAACCTGCGGCTCTGGAGCCACATACGGCTCTTTGGTCCCTCCGCAGCGGCTCCTTGAAGCTTCGACCAAAACTGACATAAAACTGACTTTTATTGTTGTTACAACAACAAAAATGGACTAGTTTAAGCTGTTTTTCTGTCATTTCTTTTTATCAAATATGTGAACACTGGAACATGTACAAGGAGTAAAACATACTCACTTTAATTTGATGCTTTATTTCTATACTTAATTAATTTTTCCACAATAAAAAGAATACGTAGGTCTGCATAGTTCATAGTTTTTATTAATTAATTAGTAATTAATATTCAATTATTATTATTATTATTTTATTAATTAATATTATTCATTATTATTAATTAAATTCAGGTCTCTCTTGTAAATGAGTCCTCAAGGCTCAATGGGATTAACCTGTCTAAATAAAGGTTGAATGAATTTAATTTACTGTTTTTTATTCTTATTTTTAATCCTCAGACAAATAGTGTTAAGTTATTATTTTTATATGAACGTTTCTGTTCAGTGCCCTGAGATTACTTCTGTTGGGACTTAGCGATGTATAAATAAATTTAATTTAATAATAAATTGTAAAAAAAACGACCCCCCCCCCTCTTTACAAGAATTTAGTCTTTTCATTTGTCTTAAATTGTAAAAATATAAATTATTAGATATTTTTTAGCTCTATAATGTCACCACTAGTGGCCACACAAGCCCCTCCAGCGAACCTAAGGAGGCCCATGGGCCACCAGTTGATAATCCCAGTGGTAGCAGGTTGTTACGGCTCTGAACGTTTTTAATTTAGTGAACGACTGTGTACAATGGCTCTTTTGATCGTAAAGGTTGCAGACCCCTGCCCTACAGACAGACCCCCCCCCCCACACACACACACACACACCAATCATCAGCAAAGATGCATTCTGTTCTTATGTAATAGCAGAGCTGTGCTCCATGCGGTGCAGTTACAGTGATGCAGCTGATGTGATGGCCTCACATTAAATCCCTTCAGAGTCAGGGGGCTGCAGAAGGCTCGAAGTTTAGCCTGAACACGAGCTGATGGGGGGTCCTGCAGGGGAGGGGGGCAGCGGGCCTGTCCTGGTGGCAGCTCAGACCTCACACCTCAACATGACTCACCAGCCGTCGCACCACACGCGGACTCTTCTCCTCCTCTTCTCCGGGCTGCAGGCTGCAGCAGCCGGGGTCCCGCCCGCCTCCCTCCCGGGGGCCGGGCTCTCCTGGTGGAGGTGCTGGTGATGGCCGTTCTTGATCATTCTGCTCAGCTCGCGCGCGCCTCTCTCCGAGTCAGGTGCTTCTGCTGCACCGTGACAGGTGTGCGCCCCCCTCCTCCCTGACGGCGGCTTTCTGCGTGTCAGCCGTGGTGGTGGTGCGATGCGCCAACACCTCCTCCTCCTCCTCCTCCTCCTCGGGTCGACGCAGCGACGCACGCAGCGCGCGGCGGAAACGAGCGCGGACTCCTAAATCCCCTCCGTGTTCATTTGGACTCCTGTGAGTTTTATTTTGAAAACCTTGAACCGAGCTCCGTGTTTACAGCTTTACAACATCAGAGAGGCGGGGCCGACGTGTTGTTACGTAATGCAGCCGTTTATCCAAGGTCACGTGACCCCACTGGCTGTATATGGCGGCTCGTTTGATGTGACTGATGGGAACTGCAGTTCTAATGAATGTACTGAATCCCTAGAATCGATTCACTATAAATGATTCGTTCACTGAATCCTTCTGTTCCTGCAGTTTATTCCCAGGACATCCTTGTAAAAGAGATTAATAATCTCAACGGATTTCTTTCCTGGTAAAATAAAGGTCTCAGTGTTCATGAGTGACACAAACTCTACAGCGGCAAGCTGCACATTCACTAAATATAAATGTGGGTCCTCTTTTATTATTGTTGTTGTTGTTATTAAGACTTCAATAAGGGCACAGAACATTTGGTTATAGGAAAGACTGAAATAAAGATTGTGAAGTTTATCAATTAATGTAAAAAAACCAAAAAAAGCTGGATTAACATAAATACATAAATATTGCAGCTGTAGCATAAAGGCCATTAAATTGTGTCCAGACAACACTTCTTCTTCTTGACTCGCTCATCTTCATTCACTCACTTTCTTTCAGACATTTTTATTTTTTTTTATTTTATTTTGTGGGGGTGTGGTGTGTGTAAATGGTACTTGTTCTTAGACACCCCTGCATCGCTGCCGCCGCTTGCCCTGCTGTGAGTCCCACTCACTCTTCTTGTGTCTCCTCTCCTCATGTGTGTGTGTGTGTGTGTGTGTGTGTGTGTTTATTTTGATGTGGCTTGAGTCAACATTAGCCTTTAGCTTGGAGAACGATGTCATTGCCAATGGCATGAGAGCACATCCACATGAGGAGGAAACTGACTCTGTCCTGAATGATTTTAATGGAGTGTTTCATTCACTGACTGATGCATGCATTTTATTTGCAGTAAACGAATCACGTCACATTCACTCTGACGTCAACAACAGTTCCTCCCCGCCCACACGCTGCCGTGTTGTTCTGATTCACGTCACGAGTGACAGAATGTGGAAGTTCCACTCCTGACCGTCACGCTGGTGCCGAGCTCAGCTGAACTGAGAAAGGAACGAATCAGTTACTAAAATGATTCGGTTCAGTTCGTTCAGTCAAAAGACTCGTTCATTTGAACGAATCGTTCATGAACAACACTATGGATGGAGCTCAGAAACAGGCAGTTTTTACCAACTTCCTGTATAACAAGAAGGGTATTTATTTATTTATTAGCTGTATTATGATATAACTATAGCGATGGACTTGCGACCCGTCCAGGGTGTACCCCGCCCCTCGCACAGCGATTGCTGGACATGGGCACCGGCGACCCCCGTGACCCAAAATGGAAGAAGCGGATAAAAGATAATAGATGGATGGATATAACTATAAAAATTAAGATGATTAAAAGTTGTTTTTTTTATCATAACTTTACTAATTGGCTTTTATGTATATGAATGTTCCTGTAAAGTGCCCTGAGTCAACTTTGTTGTGATTTGGCGCTATATAAATAAACTGAATTGAATTGAATCAACTGCAGTATGTAAACACATGGATACATATGTAATACTATGTCAAAGTTTTAAAGCAGATCAATTGTTTTTTTAATAGCAAAAAAACCTTCAGATGCTGTAAGATATATGCACAGAACTAGAAGCATCAACAATAGTTCTTTCCTAATATATATATTTTTAATCTGTGTCATTCTAGAAAGATGCCAAAATGAGAAGAAAGTTACAAAGTAAGTCATGAAGAGCCTATTACTCATTTTTTAAATTTACTCTTTGACTTTAGGAGCATTTTTAATCCTAAATAATTCACAAATCTGGTTTAAAGTGGTAAACAAACAAACAAACAGAATCAGGAGCTAGAGTAAAATATAAAAAAAAAAAAAGACATGAGTGATGACTCAAAATCTTTGCACAGTAGCAAACAGTAGAACAGAGACATTGATTCCATCCACTTTGAGACTCTTTAAGATGTGCTGTACTCACCAGCATAACTTTATTTTTGTAAACAAATACACATATACTGTGTGTATATACTATATATATATATATATATATATATATATATATATATATATATATATGCATGCTATAACTTCAGTAAATTTAAATACAGTACTACAAAATGTGCCAATAAAACTAAAGAGTCTGCCTTCAGTTCTCAGTTAAAATCTTAATGTTCAAAGTAAAAAATATGTGAGATTTAAAGACATGTTCTCGATTAATCTGTGACAAAGTATATAAATAGTGTAGAAACGAATCAAATCGTGCAACTTGTCAGGCGATGGATCGGTGAACAACAAACCGTGTGCAGAGAATGTTTCCCTTCTTGGTTTTGCACGTGGGTGCCAGCAGAGGACACTGTAATCCCACACAGCCACTTCCTGTCAGGCAGTTAAAGGGAACATCCTGATCTTCTTTGTCTTCACTTGCATCTTTTGTCTGAACAGGGACCCACACTGTGCAGTGCTCGCTCTTTAACAAAAAACTGAATGATTCTGAGAACAGTCACTAAAATTCTTCACATCAGATCTTGGCGACCCATTCTTGTTAATGTTTATAATAAAGTAAACAAAGGGATTAAACCTTTCCCTCATGCTAGAACGGAATGTGCAGGATGTAGCCCAGTGTTAAACTTTGAACGGGCACGTCTGCTGATGGTTCACCCGTGCTGATGGGGATGGCAACATTAATTGTACGGCAGGTTGTGGTCCGAGAACTGGGGCAAGCACCTGCTGCAGAAGTGGGTGAAAATGAAGGATGCTGTCCTAGATAGCCCACCGGCTCACCTTAACCCAACCCGCCAAATTAATCAACTCTTCAGAGGCCACTCGCTCGTCTGGGGCAGGCGTCCAAGGAGAGGAGAAGCCTGTTTTTAGGCACAGGTCACACAGACCTGTAGAAGCGTTTAATAGAACTGAGGATCAGCGGCATGCTGCGTGCATGCTGCGTGCACGCCGAGGCGGCGGGGCTTAGACTTGCCCTGCAGGATGAAGTGGCGAGATGGAAGTTGTCGAAAGCCATCTGTCTCTTTGTTTCCGGGAATTCTCTCATGAGATGCGTTTTGAACGCGCCGGGGTTGAAACGCTGCTGTGGAGGCTGATGTTTGATGAGGTGCACCAAGATTGTGGGGGGAGTAGGAGCTCCACAGGGAACAGAGATGACTAACTCACAACTCCTCCTAATCTAGGACAAGCACACCTAGACATCCTTCATGACTCTAATGTTTTACTCGTGTCGGGCCAAAAATACGTCCGCTGAGGTTAGCCAAAGTGGGTCGCCCAGCAGCTTTTTTTGGATCACAGAAAAAGAAATTGTGCCATCTAAATGATCGCTGTCTTCTAAAACCCACCCTGGCCGGCAAAAAGCCTTCCCAGCCAGTTTATTTTTACAAGTATCAAAGTGGGTCAATGACGCCACAGAATGTGACAAAACCTAATTTCGAGAGTGTTCAGGAGACCCAAATTACCAGCCCTGAAATCATTTTCCAAAACATTTTATTGATCTTATAGAAAATAAAGTAAGCTGTATTAACAAACATACAATATATACATCAATAACTTATGACACCTCAAAGAATCACATTGAAATCCACAGCTGATACTGTTCATGAATACATAGTGCTTATCTACAGATTGCAAAAAAGTACAATAATTTAATTTATAAATAGTTACAATTACCTATTGTCTGGTTTCATACAAAGTACTGCAATATTTTATTACAACCCATACAGAAATATAACAAAACAGATTATTAACTTTGTGTTACTCACTTTAGGCAGATTTAAATTCCTTTTGAAACACAAAACCCACTCCATACAGTAAGAAGAAAAAAAACCTGCACAGTCAACCGATTACAAAAAAAGAATAAATCCACAAAAAAAAAAAAAAAAGCTTACGTTTTGAGAGCTATTAAACTCAACTGCCACACAAGTGCTGCTATTATCCTCTCTAACATTTTTTTTTTTTTTTAAGCGGCTATGTTCAATTAAAAATTAGATCTGCAGAACAAATTACAGTGTTAAGATCAATTAAAAACACACCACGGAATGAGAAGAAAAGTGCCGTGGAGGACGTAACAGCAAACAGTGCGCATTAATGACTGATGTAGCAGCAGAACCACACTGGAACAACCACGTACACGCACACATGTCCCAAAGACGACAAAATAAATATTGCATGAGGCCCTCGTGACAGAATCTATCATCCACTTAGTGCACAAACATCTCTACAACAGCAGAATCTTTCAGTGAATATCCACGTTCAATTTATAAATGGGTAAAACTCATCAAATAAGGCTTTAGTGCAGCTGCTTTATGGTTCCTTTAAATTACCACAAACTAAACAAACAAGGGCCAAATGCTTTTACACTTACCGAAGCTAAAACAAAAATAAAATACATTTTACAACTAAATAAAATCAACAACAAAAAAAGTGACATTTAAATTATATAATCTCACGACATTGACAATACTGATTAACCTTACACGTCTCTTTCACGCGTTGCCACTGAGTTGCATATTAAGGGTCACTTTTTCACAATGGTCATCAATACCTACTGCAGCTACATACTATACACCAGTATGTGTGATAACGAGTCATCATCTCGAGACGAGATGCAAAGATTGGTCAACAGTGCCACCTTAAAAGACACTCGACACATTAAAAAAAGAAATTAATAAACAAAAAGAAAAACACTCTACAAGACTGCCACAGCAAGAAGGACGCCAACATCAATACTGAGCTATGTCAAGAGTCACGTATATATTTTTCCACAGTTAACCAGTCACTGCAGATAGCTAAGCATGTCAACAAAGTCAAGACAAGACACTTGCACACAGACAGTATGACCAGCACCCAGATCTCTGAGATGGGAGTAATAGAGAGTGACTGCAGATACGCGTCCCTCCCCACCAGCCTGCATGAGGTGCATTGTGTTAATGTCGTTACACAACTGCTTTCACCTTGAGGTGCACAACTGCCTCCGTGTTAAACTCCCTTTACAAGACCAGGAGATCCCACACTTGGCACAGAGGAAGCGCTGCTGGCAGCTGCTCTTGATTGTAATTCTACATCGCCGTGCTGTGGACTGAAGCCCTTTATGACAAGGAAAAAGAAAAAAGGCGAGAAAACAGAGCTGCCGCTTTGCTTCTCGTCTAACACGGTTTGTCCATTTTTAGTGGCCTGTTTTGTCCTGAGCAAAACAAGCACGAGCTTAGTGCATATATACAAACCCCTCAGCCAATCCTTTCCTTTTGTATACCGAGGAGAAATGGGCAAAGGTACGGAGGTGATGCTAAAACCTCCAGCGGCTAATCTTTGAACGTATTTGTGCGATCTCCGATACTTAAAAACGTATCCAGCGTCAAAATGTTTCAATTCCGAGCTGGAACAGTGAAATCTTTACAGGGATCCATCACCAGGCGTAACCGCTATTCACAATACGTTTCAGATACAAATGCCTTTTCTGTTCACTGATGCTATTTAACCGAGATCTGTCTTGCACTGCTCAATGACGTAAACTCTTCATGACGATATGATTTGTAACTAACACCAAGGAAGCGGAGGATATCACAGATGCCAATACGCACAGACAATTGACCTTGTTTACACCACCTAGTTTAGCTCTACAGAGTTGTTTAAAATAGCACAGCATTGACATCTATACAGTGAACGACACCGCCGACTTGTCACTTACACGTCACATCACGCGCTACCCCACTGTACGCGCCTAGTCACTAGAAAAAGCTATCAGACTTCAATAGTAAGCCACTTTTGGTACAATTGCAAAAATGATTTCACAGGATTTTTTTTTTGTTTGTTTGTTTGTTTGTGTTTTCCTTTTATGCATTTCTATAAACAATGGAATCAAAACTACCAAGTAATAAAAAACAGGAACTCAACATTAGACAAAGTTTTCTACACCTTAACAATTCAAACAGTAAAGCTTGTGTCAGCACTTTTTTCCTATTTCTTTCTTTTTTTTCTGGAAATATATGACGGCCCTGTTAACAAGTAAATACAAAAAGAAAATTACAATACATATATATATATATATTTTTATCTTTGAAAGAAAATGTTTTCCTCTGTGATCAAAATGATGTCTCAAAATGTTTGTCCCTGCAAAACACAAGGGTATTACTGTAATAACATTCAGGTTTTCAGATATTATTGAGGAATGGCACTCAGCTCTGGAACAATATCTGTGAGAACAGCTGATCATGGTTCACTTGACCAGAAATACTCAGGATCTTTTTTTTTGTCTTTTAAGTGCATACACATATTATTGCATCTACCAGTTATGTTGATCATGACAACTTCACTGAAGCCTTTCACAAATGTTGGAATGAAAACTAATCATAGGTTGTTTTGTATCTTTAAAGGAAACCCAACAGCAAAAAAAACAGGAGGAATTTCTAGTTTTGTGAATGTCGGGTTTCTTTGAAGACGTCGTACTAAAACCAAAAGTGTGATCGTTTATGTTTTAGTCAGTGCAGAATAACAAACCTTACGTAATTAGATGTTTTCCTCCCGTCTGTGCTCTGGAATTAGAAAGGAGTCACATCTATAATTTATCGTTTTATGGATTGTTACCACCTGTGAGACTCTAGAAATGTCAGTTCTTCAGAATTAGTCCCTTAGTCTTATAAAAACAAGCGTTTATCACTCTAGCACGGCCACAGACAGCTCGACGAGCAAACGCTTCTGAGTCATACTGTTAAAGAGAGAACTGGGAAGCATTTTATGAGTTAGTGCCAAAGTAAAAGTGAGAACTTACACAGGAAATCCTGCTCCATGTTACAATGCACTAATTAGTTAAGTTTTGAAAATCTTCTTCCTGCTCTTTTGGCTACTATGACCTAGCCTCGGTTTTGGATTTGACGATGGTGATGACGCTGGTGGCGGCTACTTTACCAGGGATGAGGGGCCCTATCACAGAGGCCATAGGTCCCCTTGCCGAAGTGACGGGATTGCGGGCCACAGTCCTAGCAAAGCTTTGGAGGGCCTCGTACTTTGAACGCAGAGCGTCCAGCTCCACCTTCATGCTGGCGTTCTCCGTGGCCAGCTTGTCCACCTCTTGTTGCAGCTGAGCCTTTTGCTTTTCCAGCTCTTCTTTCTGGGTGACGCGCTTCACCCGGCAGCTTGCGGCGTAGCCGCGGTTCTTCAGCGTGCGCCGCCGCTGCTTCAGCTGCAAGATTTCTTCTTTCGTCAGCCCCCGTAAATGTTGGTTCAGTTCGCGCACAGACATGGAGACGAGCTCGTCATCTGTTAGGCTGGTGCCATTTTCCCCAGGCTCCCGCTTCACCTGCGGACGAGGTAGTTTTTGCTTTGTTTAAAAAAAACGACACTTGCATATTACAGCCGTCATAGCTTGGAGCCATATTTGTTCGATTGTTTTTTTACCTTTAAGGCCTTGTTTCCCTTGTTTGTGGTAGTCATGCCACGAGAGCAGCGTTCACGTGTACTGCTGGTTGTTCTGTGAAAAGATCAGTCATAGATTTAGAAGAAGAAGAAAAAAAAACACAGCTGTCAAATAACATATTTAAATACAAAAAACATATTTCTGGAAAATAGGCTACAGCGTGACCATGTTCCAAAAATATAGAGTAGGGCAAGGACTTAAGATTTCTTGTGATGTGATACCAGTTTTTAAACAAAGTGTAACGTTCGTGCATCTGCCGCCAAAAACTAATAATTTAAAGGTTTGTATCCTAAATAAAAACAGGAAATACTAATAAACAGCATTGTGGTGAGCCACAATGAGGATGGTGTTTTTAATTGGCTGAGTCACTTGTTTCAAGTCCAGCCTCTCACAGAGAAAACACTGCTGAGCTTTTCTATTGTACATCCACCCTCTGCTAAAATACATTCATTAGAAGAAACACGGTGCTCCTTTCGTTTACTAAGCAAGCTACACAGTCTAGACAGTCACACCTGTGTTGGCCAGAGCTGAGCTATAATCCCATAAATCAATTAAAAAAAGATAAATATTTTGTTAGTGCGGAGCCTAAGTACCACCCAGGATAACAGGGCTGCATTGCAGTTTAATTCTGTCCCGTCAGTACTGAGGAAATTCCAAGAGGGGATGTGCAGGCGAGAAAATGAACCTGCCGGTGTTGAGACAGACAGGAGGTCGAGTGCCTTCCACTGAGCGAGCTAAGTGCACACAAACACACACACACACACACACACACACACAGTCGTGGCCCTGGGTGCTTTGCACTGCATGCAGCAAATGCTGTGTCAGCGACACAGACACCCACCACACTCAGCCCACCCAGCACATTGCCTCGCTAAGCTGATTTACACAGCCAGCACTGTGTTACTATAAAGCACACAAACAAACTCATATTGGCTGTTACAACGTTAATCATCAGGAAACGATGAAGACGCAAAGAATCAAAGAACTCCTGCCTCTGTGTGTGTGTGTTTGTTTATAGCCTCCGTGCACATTACGGTACTCATGTATGATGTGTGCAGAAAAGCTCAGCGAGGCAAGAAAAGAAAAAAAAAAAAACAGATGAGTTGTCCGTCTGAAGTGCGCCAAGAAGGCCAGGATATTTCCATGGCAACCAAAGGGTGTTACAGGTGGACCGGTCACCTGAGCCAAACCGGGAGAGACAGATGCTTGTTAAAAATGACCTGAATACGACACTATCACAGAGGCTGGGGACATAACATGAGGTCAGACTGTGACTGGAATTCTTGATGTTTTTACTTCAAAAACTCCTCTGGCTCCCCCGGAAAACCACGACGCGTCACCGCGCTGCAGATGCTCATATTAAAAGCCTTTCACGTTCTGCAGAGGACGTCTTAAATGTGATTGTTTCATCCCTTATGGGCTGGCTATGAATAGCCTTCTGATAGTAACACCTACCTTTCACAAGCCTTTGTGGTGACTCATTTCCAGTAAGCATTTGGACCACAGATGCAAAACATAATGGGATAATGGTCTACCTGATGATGCACAGATGATAATGGACAAATAGACTACATTATTAGCCACTGGGAGGAGAGTAGAAAAAAAAAAAAAAGCTTGCGTCTTCCAAATTTCATATTAAGCCTATCATTTTCTCTTGGCAGCTGAGACCTAACAGTCCACAGCAAGTGTAATTCTTGATAACACAGAGAAATATTATTTATATTTAGAAGTTAAACTGTATGTTCTGTCACACATCTGTGTAGGGTAAAACAGAAACATGGCCTGGCATTCTGAAAGCTCAACATATGACAGAGTAAAAATTGCACCCGGGCTGCAAGCCTCCAGCACAGGCTGCTGCCAACAGACGGCTACCAATGACAGGCCATGGCAGAACAACACAGACAAGGTCCAATGCACAGCTGCTCCCTTCCACTACCGGGCATGTCATACCTCACAGAGACAAAGACGCATCTACAGAAATAGAGAAGCAATAAAAAAAAAAATCTGTAAGGAAATGATGAGAAAGTGTCCAAAATGCGGCTAACGACTAAATTACTTTCAATTTGACAATTCAAACAAAAACAAGTACATCACCTCACATCAATTATTTCATGCCTTTAGTAAGCGTCTCGCCAAAAGAGCAGGAGGTGAAAGACGCAGCTTGAGCACAGGGGCACTGGAGGTAGGGAGCAAATGCGAGGACACAGACATCTTTTGTAGATGCTTGCTGAATTTTTATGAATCGCCTGGAAGAACGCTGACAAATCAGAGCTGATTGCTTGCGGAGGAGAGACATCACACCCACAGGAAATAGAAAGCGCTGAGTGTGGTCACCCACAGAAAAAGGAACAGTGAGAGACATATAGAGAAGGAGAGGCAGGGAAAGAGAGGGTGAGATGAAAAGAAAAAGAGAAAGGAAAAAGCCTTGCGCAAAATGCACGGTCGGCACATTTAGAGGAGCTTGAGTAGAACAGGTTGAGTCAAAAATAATAAATAAAATTGATCTCACCATAGACAAAATGCAAAGTGCCAATTAAGAACCTGTGTAGTTGAAGTAATGCAATCCTAATAAGAAGCATTCGAAACTGTCATTGTTCCCATAAATATACGGAGGGAACATCAGGTTGGTAATCAAGAATAATAATAAATAAATATTGACACTGGTGCCATAAATGCTGATTTAACATGATAGGTCTGGTCCTAAGCCAGTGGCCTGCTTTAAAGATCTTGTCCCCTTCAAAAGTACTCTCCAGAGGGGGATGCCAAAGATGGACACTATTAGCCATGGGGTTCTGTTGAGGGGGAACTGAAGCTCCAGCTACCCATGCACTGCGTCCTTCTGATGAATATTTATCACTGTCGTTTACTGCCTGAGATGGGGGTGGGAGACAGAGCGAGGGTTGGAGGCTGAATAAAGATGCTCAGGAGGTGATTCTTCAAGGATAAATCCAAGGCTTTTCCGTCAACAACTGTCTCAAAATGGTGGTAGGCTGGTGGGGGTGGGAAGGGGGACTGTATTTCTGGTAGTGGAGGTGGCCCACGCAGTGGTTCAGGGTTGCAGGGAGGACCAGCTCCACTTGACAGCAGTGTAACAAGATTATCAGGGCCATAAGAGCAAACAAAAACCCCAGCAACCTGCCTCAGAATCCAGATTACGACTGCACCTGCTGTCTGAATGCTAAGCATGGCTGGGAAGGTCTAACAGGATACAAGGTTTGCGGAGACAGGGCGGGGGATTGCACATCACACAACTAATCACACACAGACACATCTCTAAACACACAAAAGTAGAATAAATGTAAACTGTCCTGATCGATTTGTGCAAATTGCTTCAGAGCACTTGGTGCAGACAGGTTGCTCAACAAAATGAATACAATTAGACAGCAAAGATTATATATATATGAATAATATTTATATATTTTATTTATTTCCAGGAAAAATGTAAAGAAGAACTTTAGTAAATAGTTAACACATTTTCAAATTTATCTTAAAAACAAAAGAAAAGTAAATAAGGCCTATAATTTTTTTTCCTTCCACCTAGTTTTAGACTTAAGATCGTCTCATGTTGAGGAATAAAAACCATAAACACATTGTATGAAGTCTCAAAAGAAAAGACTATTGTGAGATGTAAGGAATAGACTATGGTATTGTGAATGACTCTCAGCTACTACCACACCAACTTTCAGCAGAATATCTGTAGAATTGAGTGAATTACAGCCCTTTTTTTTTGTTTTCGACAATGTACAGTGCTGTGGTGATGGACTTGAACCGAGGTTGACTCAACAAGTTAATGTCGCCGTGCCTCCAAAGATCACTCCCTGTACGTTTTGTTAAAATCCAGCCAGTGGTTCATGAGATATTTTGATAAACAGAAACACACGCAGACACAGAAAAAAGATGCATGTCCACATTCAGCTTTTAGCAACAGGCTAGAAATGTCTTTCTCTACAAATTGCAAACTAACAATAATAACCACAAATATATGAATATTTAGTAAGAATTGTGCATGAAACAAAAAATAACACCCACGTCTCAAATACATATCTTATATTTATTTGCAGTCTCATCTGCTTGATCTTTTACTGTTGAGCTGATTAATGCAATCAGCCAACAGTTCCCCCCTGTATGCCATCAACAGCTCTTCTCAGGAATTCATGCCTGAGCAGACAGAGGCACTACTACGTTCAGCGCCTCCCTTCTAATTCAGATTCAAAAAGATCACCCAGATACTCAGATCTAATCATTTCTCCCGTCAGCTGAGCAAAGTCAATTATCAAGCAAGCTGCATGTGTCGGGCGGCATTTAACTGCAAATTAAAAAAAACAGACTGCTCTGATCGCTTTGGTCGAGATACGGGATGAGTGGTGTAAACTTCTGGATGGGGAAAACGGCATCCGAGTGTGTCTGAGTAACTGAAAGGTACGATGGGAAGAGAGGTGGGAAGCCATTAACTACTAAGTATTCAGAGCGTGAAATAATAGTGACAAAAAGAGGCAGAGGAGGAATCATTCAGCAGCTTTCAAAAGAAAATGGAATATGCTTGTAGTGGAGGGGAAATACGAAGCCATGTGCTTTTGAACGTTTGCAACGAGACTGAAAATAGCAAACTAACCTAAATCTGAGGCCACCTGTTTTCGCAGACCTGACCCCTCTTACAGCCTATGATAGCATACTATCCCCGAGTATGACACCCGCTTCAGATGTTATCAGCTATTAAATGGCCATTATTAGTTGTTATCATCTCCATATGTAGCGGTCAGTCTGCCCCTCCTGTACCTCCTAGTGGGTTTAAAAGGTACGTTGTTAGCGATGATAATAGGCTCTGTTTTTAGCTTTGTTAGTGCTCATAATAGCTCACGTGGTTAGGTTTAGAGTAAAGGGTCTGGCGGTTAGGTTTAGGGTCTTGGTTAGGTTTAGGCACAAGGGTAAGGGGGTTAAGTTTAGGGTTGGTCCTCTGGGTCAGGTGTAAGCTTAAGTTTAGGAGAAGGGTTACATAAGCTGGAAAAAAACTAAAAAGACGCTTGATGATTTACCCCTGTGCGACGCTGCCTACTATCAGCAATAATAACGATAATAACGTACCTTTAAACCTACTAGGAGGTAGGTGGGACAGTTTCACCGCTACATATGGGGATGATAACTAATAACGGCCCTTTAATGGACTGATAACATCCGAAGCCGCTCCGTATGAGCAGAATTTCATATAAATAATTGGTGTAACTGTCAATCTCTGTTTAATTTCATGCCAAACATTAGTTTAGTCTAATTCCATAATAAAGAGCAAACCGACAGTTGTTTTGAATAATCACAAACATATGACTGAGTAATTATTGTGACAGGCCTGAGAATGGCTGCCAATTAAAACAACACTGATCCAAACCACAGAATAAGGAAAATAACACTGAGTTGATGTGTACAAATATTTTTTTTCCTACATCTTTTGGGTTGCTTTAAAGATATTTGGTTATTTTCTACTTTAAATTCTAGATCATATTTTTTATAATGCTTTACCTTCTGTTTCATAAATGTAGACAACATTACACCTCTGTTCAAATCTTACTCCTTTTTAGGATTCTGGGATAAAGTGATGCATGAATCTGGGCCAGTAACCTACATGTTTCAAGGGTCTAAAAGCAGCAAACTAATACATCATAAAATAATAAACAAAAGAATTACGGTTGAGTAAATTGCAGTGACAGTACTGACACTTGTGCATCTTTTTTTTTTTTTTCAGATCCATTGTAGGAGGGACCTTTACAAGAGATCCTTCCTGCCTACAGCCATCAGTATCTAGAACACCTCTTAACGAAACATGTATAAAGACTTACACAACATTTAATTTCCATTTGGGTTTAATAAAGTATTATTGAATTTGAATTTGAATGATTGTCACATTTATTTTCAAAACACTTTTAAATTGATAAAAGTGAAAAGTTTAAAAAAAGGGTATGCTAAAGGTTTTTGTAAAGTTTCATCAAGTGTTCATGTTTTTTAATATTTAAAATGAAATTACAAATACAATTTTACAAAGCTGTTTTTAAATTCTGCTCAGATTTTAGAGGCCCTTTTGTTTTTGTTTGAATCAATAGTGCTGGTCAGGGTCACTATAAATAGCTCCCTACGCAATATGTGATGTCAGCAAGTACCCGGATGTCTGGCAAACAGAACTTTGAGTACAATACATTGGTGTATTGTAGTTTGTATCGTGGTTAGCACCAGCAAAAAAAATTAAATTAAATTTAAAAAAAACACCAGCAAAAAAATGGTATTCAAGAAGCACTGTTGCTATGGGACTTGAATAGTGACGGCTGATATGCTGACAAGCCTCATACGCACGGTATTTGATTCTTGCCGTTTCTAAAGTCGATTACTCAGGGAGAGAAACGTAGAGGATTCGACTCTGTGGCCGACCTCAGATGGCATAGACCAAACAAATGTCAACAAGAATACTTCAATTATAGTTCTAAACACTTTGTTGGAGGGAACGGGACATTCTTTGTGGCATTTGCATATTCTCTGTGTGCATGCGTGGGTTTTCTCCAGGTACTCCAGTTTCCTCCCAAAGACCAAAAACATACATTAGGCTAACTGGTTAGGCTAACTGGTCAGGCTAACACCTAAACTGTTCCTAAAGCACTTTGATAACAGTTTATCTGTTTTAAATTGTGCTCTACAAATAAAGATGACTTGACTTGACTTGACTAGGTGAGTGAGCGAGGGAATGGTTGTTTGTTCCGATGTTTACCTGTGATGGATTTGCAACCTGTCCAGGGTGTCCCCCGCCTCTCATACAATGACTGCTAGATGGGCGCCAGTGACCCCCGTGACCCGTAAAGGAAGAAGCGGGTAACGCCACACATACGCTTATCAATTCGGCCTAGTGGCTGACACAGCTAGCACCCTGCATTGTAGCCGGCGCTTGAGTTGTACTTTTATGTATCCTTCGATATATTCCAAGTCGATTTTGGCCCGAGAACATCATCATCGTTAAAAGTTTGCATGGACAAAAGCCTGGGAGGCAGCCATTATGTGTGTGGCCTGCTGTGTTGTTTGCCCGATCTGGGACTTTGGGGATTCCCTACAATTCTTGTGATGTCCTCGCTGATCAGCTACTGAGAAAACTGTACACAGATTATCCTGATGCATGCTCAATAATCCAGGTAGAAAAATCCAAAAAAGTTCAATCTGGTCCTCTGGACATTCAAAAAAAAAAAAAAAATAAATAAAAATACCAGACACAGATTGTACACAGATTAGCCTTTCAAGACAAACATAGATTTTTTTAGAGTGATATTCCTTTGCTTTGTTTTTTTTTTAAGTCAACTCTTATTTCCATTTTTTTAATTATTCTAAAAAGGATGATAATTCATCAACAACAACAACAACAAAAAAAAGCCAGCATTTGTACCATTCTACATCCATTTCAAGTACCGTACTTTGGTTTTGTTATATTGAGGCAATATAAATAGCTAAAGGAAGATAATTGATATCACAAAAGAGAAACATTTTCTTTCAAGGCAAGAAAAAAAGATTCAACTGTAAAAGCAGATCACATATAGAAGCTACTTGCAATGCAAAAAAAAAGTGTGGCACGTTTATGTCTAACAGACATAAACAGGATGCAAAATCTAAAGTGAAAACATGAATCACAGCCCCTGAGGGATTTTTTTTTAGAAGTAGTTTATAAAATGAAGTCTATTTAAAAAAGGAACTAGTTTGTATTCACCAGTGTTTCCTTACTTAAAAAATCTATTTCCATGCTCAGTTGCCACTATTTACTCTTGGAGCTGTTAGTACAAGCAGCAAGACAGGAGGAGCGACTCTACTGGCCTTCACAGTATCTGCCTGGAGGACTTGATTAAACAGAAAGAGAATAGCTCCTGATAGCCTAACACTGGCTGGCAGAGGAAGTAAGGGTTGAAGACAACCAACACACTGGCAGGATACCCAAGAGCTACAGCCGCAGCGCTTGCTTTGTTTTAAATGCATGTTGCAATGACCTAACAAGATCCAAACGCAGCCTCTGCAGAACACAGCACAGCAACATGCATTTAAAGCCAAACAAGTCGCATGTTTTGTTTCATTAGCAGAACTGCAAAGGATGGATTCTCCTCCGTTTTCTGTCAGTTTACACACCCCGCTGTAATGAGGGCTGTGAAGTATCACCAAATAAAAAAAGAAATGCTTCATCTTTTCTTTTCTTTTTGTTACCCCTAAATAGCTTTGATTCAAATAGATTTAGTCAGCACTTATACGCAAAAAACAAAAACATTAATTTCTGTTAACAATAGTGCCCCTGCTCTGTTTAAATTATGGTTGATGGTGTCTGCCTGCAGGATATCACATTGATGAGATGGTCAAAAAAATAACTATTGTTCATAAAAGAAGAAGAATGTTTACAAATACCACTGGCATCACATCACGTCAGGGCATATTCCAAAAGTATAAAAAATATTAATTAGGTATGCCAGATATTTTATTTTTTTAAAGGACATAACCGCACAGTCTCATTTACTTTTAATGTATTCCTACACAAACATTTTGACCTGCTCAAAAACCAGCACAACAAAGCATAAAAATAATGATTTAGCATTCCTTGAAGGATTGCATAATATCACCTGCCACATTTCATGCCAAAGTATCTGACTAAAAACATTTAATAGTGAAAAATGATGGAGTTGGAGACGTTTTGGTCAAACCAGGAAAAGAATACGAGCAGACTACTACATCAAATTTGAGCTCAGTTTCTGTAAAAATGACTAGATTATAATCATCAATGTGTTGGCTAATGTCACTTAGCTGTTGTGGCATTCTTGAACTGGAATTACTGGTATATCCAACAATTCATTCCTGAAAGTTCCATTAAAATAGGAGCAGTAGTTCACGATGTTTTGGTAACGGACACATCTAATTTCTAGTTGTAAACGAAAATCCTATGTAATGCGTTGTGCTTGCATGTGCGTTGGGTATGACTTTCATCTACTACCACAGCAAATGTGAGGCCGGTAAATGTAAATTGGCTGAGTTACAGACATGTTTGTGTTTGTTAAAGTCGATTAGCTTTCCTAGCCATCTCGATACGGGCCGACTAAAAATTATTCAGTTTAAGCTGCAAATCCAAAATTACTTTCTCTTGCTAACAGATAAACAAACACACGTGCTGGCACACAGACAGGCAAAAACATAAGTGTCCACCTACACCTCTCAGCAGCAGGCAAAAAATATTCACAATCAAGACTTTCTTGTTGTACACAACTTAATTATTCTCAAAAGTCATAATTCAGCGAATACTGGCATTATTGAACACACATTCAGCCTGCCCGAGCACCTTCACAATGTAGATTATATTTATGAACAAGCTTCCACCATCTTTACCTCTCCCCCAAAGTAAACATCTTCAGCTCAGACATTTTAGGACCTGTCTCAGATGTATATCCTAAAAAAAATCCTCAAAAAACAACTTCAATAGCTTTTATCACGTTGTTTCCAACAGCATTAGAAGGGCTTGTTTTTCCTGTCAGTTTAAAATTGATGAGATCCACAGAGAAATTAGCCAAGATGAAAATAGGTGGCAAAATATTAACAAAACCATAAAAACATTGTCAAGAGTCGTACGTTTACTCATCTAAAATCTGAGTAAACAGATAGCACAAATGAACACGGCATGTCTAACTCGGGTTCCAAGAAACTCATCAAACACACACTTGCAACTATCTGGATGAAAGTATTACTTTGAGAAGCGGAGCGGGCATATCGCAACGCTAAGCAATCGTAATCCGCACTACACTTGCACGAGGTTTCATCACCAACATTCCCTCCTTATTGCAAAAAGGAGGGGAAAAAAATTTATTGATCTTTTCCCTTCCTTCCTTCCAGGCATTTTTATTTCCCTGTGCAGCTTAAGCAGCACTTTTGTGGACAAATCCCACATTTGTGTTCCTTTCTGGAGGCTAGTAATTGTCCTGAATAGGCGTAACTACTCCCAAAACACAGCTGTGTTGGCCATACAGAGGTGTCGGTGGCCAGAATGTACTGTGTGCAGCGTAAAGTCTTGCTTCATGTTTCATCAACCTCACATATCCTCTTCCACCAGCACTGCCTGCCCATTCTAAGCAACGCCACTGGGTATGAGTTGTGCACTCAGTTCACCTTTATGGTATTCAGCCTTGTTTTATCTCTGCACCCTCAATGAAAGATGAGATAAATCTGCAGCGTTCCCTGCCTTCATCTCCACAACACTGTCAGACGCTTATATGGACAATCATCATTCTTCCTTGTTACCTGCAGAGAAAGGCAGAGATGGGCATTACGCTTTATTGCAAAGCCGAGCTTCTGACGTACGGCTGCCCTGTCTGCTAAACACACTTCAATGCCCCCTGCTCGCATGAGCAGAGATGATGAAATAAGTTGGATATCTGAGCAAGAATAGGCAACTTCTTCCTCCTTAGCCCTGCATGTGTGCGCTCAACAGTTTCCAAGGTGACTTTTCGAATTGCACAGGGAGTCTCGATGGTTAAGTCATTACCTGCGCCTTCTATACGTCTAATAGGAAGAAAATTTCACGGGGAGACAAGAGCTACGCAACATATAATTTTAAGCGTTGCACTGCATTAAATTACGTCACGACTTACTATTTCTTGTAATTATATTGTATTGTGACATGTCTGCTGCATTTGTCTGGCGTGCCACATTTACCCAGATGTTAAAAAGCTGCTGGAGTCAGCGGCTGTTTGCATCTCTCTATATGCATTCAGCCCAAATTAAACATCCTCTCACTCTGAGGTGAACCACATTATCACAACACACAATATCTGCTTATCGTGCAAATTTCCCCAAATGGCTTTGACATCTCAGTTGACACCTAAGCACTCAGTCTAAACCGTGTTTGTTGATGTACAACCCTGACAGCCGCTGCAATAAAAAATAAAAATAAAAAAAGAAGACATCTCTCTCTCAGCTGAATGATGATGAGCCTATTGATAAATGCTCATCACTTGATGCTCATAGCTTGACTCGCACGAGACAGATCAGCAGCTCTGTTTCGATCCATCTCCCTTTATTATTAACGACGGCTCGGTGATAAACATCGACCCTCATCCAGCCAGCAGACCTTTTGTCCGGCGGTGCCATATTATTTCAGGGTGGATTCTGAGGATCATTGTGATGATTCAGCATGATGATGATGATAAGAAAAACAAAATCGCCTCTTGCTTGTTTGCATTATTAGTCCTGCCACGATGAACTTAAAGGCTGAGGTGTTAAATATTAAAAAAAAAACAAAGAGGGTTCGATTTGCCCATTGTTGCAATTTAACTAAACGAATTGTCACTTCAGGTCTGAAAGCGATTTCCTGGAAGATCAAAATAACGCATGCACACAAAAGGACATCACCAAGCCTGGATTTGAATGATCACATGAAAAATGACACGAGGGGGGAAATGTAGCAACAACCAACCTGATCTCGTGAAACCGCTGGCTCGACTCGCTCTTCTTGCTCCTCTTTTTTTTTTTTTTTTTTAAACAACGAGGTGATGAAGCAGCAGGTTTGACCAGCAAGAAGAAAGCGCATGAGTTGACACACCGCGAAAAACAAAAATAATTATTTCCCTCTGACAAAAAGACGTACAGAAAAAAAAAAAGGAACTAAATTAACACAAACGTAACCTGCTCAGGTCTGCACGCTTTTTTTTCCCTGACATTCCTCGACTCAACCTCTCTCCGCGTCAGATTGTGAAAGTGGCAAACAACTCCCCGCCTCCAAAAACAAGCAAGTGAGGAAATCCCCGCAGCTGCTGAGCCTTTCTACAACTGGCTGACTGTGGCAACAACAAGACATGCTTCCTCACCTTTTACCGGGGGGGGGATTAAAACCTGAAATGGATGCTAAGCCCCGCTATATAGCCCTGTGAACATGTTTTATTCGCGGCTAGCAGCTCATCCAAATGCCGGTTTATCAGGTAAATTATAAGCAGCACAACGCTTTCAAAATAAACCCCTTTAACGAGTAAGGTGTGTATAAATCCCCGCTTGGGTGAGGCGGAAACTTTAGTTTGAAATCCGTTCGTGGTGTAAATAAAGCTAGCTTGACAAGCTAGCCATGCTAACAAAAAAAAAAAAAAAAAAAAAAAAAAAAAAAGCTAGCCATGCTAACGCATAAGACAGGTGAAGGCATGCACGCGCAGCACAACGCCGCCGACCGTTTGCTTTCCACACTTACCGGACTGAAATGAATCGTTTCCTCAACTTAAAGCGGCCAAACGACTCCTCTCGTCCGCTCCTGCGAAGGACCGAGCATCTGAAGCGCGTTTAATGTCGGTTTCGCTGACAACAAAAAAAAAGCAACGTCCATGTAGCGGCTCGCGCTCCTTCTTCTTTGATCGCGCTCGTGTATCGAAGCCAGACGTCATCGTGTTTGGTCACGTGCCTTCATTCATGAAGGGTGTTGTGGCAGAAAAAGTAAATATCTGAAGCCTGCAGCCAACACTTATTGTTGCAGAGCAAGCTGAAATAGTTTAAACTGAATTTAAACACACAAGGCTGGAGAAGAATGGCTTAAATGCAGTCTATTAATTAAGTTTTAGTAAAATGCTCCTTTCTAAATTTACACGAGTCCTTATAAGAATTGCTAAACATGTTTAAATTAAGCGATTATTTGTATATTTTGCAAATGTAATTAAGCAATTATGGAAAATAACCAATCAAATTGTTTAATTAACCTGTTATGTCAGTTTTTCATAATTAGCCTTTTCTAACATGCTTAAATGCACAATAGCAGAAATAAACTGCATGGTTTTTTTTTTTATTCATACAGTTTTAAAAGTAAAAGCTTTGGCCATCCATTTATTAAAAATAAGCCTTACCATATTTTGGTACAATCAAATCTTTGTGAAGTGTCATTTCTACACACAGAACAATCAGCTTTGCACTAGAATACCAAATCCAAAGTGAGTCGCTTGCTGCTTTATGTCACACCGTTACCTTAAGACAGCTTAAAATTCTACATTAGAAAAAAAAACTGTTCATGCAACTTTTTCTTCAGGACAATACCACAACAAAAAGTTCTATTTTCTCTTCTTAAAGTCTTTTTTTGTTTATATTTATGTTTATGTACACAACCAGCTGTTAAAAGTGGTTTCTATTCAATGTATACAACATCAGCACAGATTTTTAGACAAAAAAAAAAAATCAGTTTTTCTTGGTCCTTGGGTTGCTGCTGTTAAAAACACTGATCCCATGAGATCTGACTCCAACTGCTTCTGGAGTGACTCCTGGCTGCTGGAGGACTTTATCCAGAGTGGTCTTCTTGATGGCAGCAGGCGAAATCTTCTCTTGGTCGGCCAAAAACTGAAGCTCCCTTTCAAAAACACACATTTACGTCACAGTTTGTAACATATATACTCGTAACAAAATAACACTGTTGGGTAATAATAACAATTAAATCACTGGATTAAATTGTAACCATGATTAAAAATGTATTTGCACATAGCTCCACCTGCTGTTTAAAATATAAACTTTACAATTAGTCGTCTCGTTTTGCGCTAAAAGCAGATGTTCTGCGTATTTGTGAAAGGCACCAACATCTTTGTTTGTGTGTTTTGCTCGACCTACCTGGTTCTTACGCAGGAGGCCTCCACAGCGTTGATGAGGAGGCTCCGGAAGCCGCCGCTCTCCATGACGTGCAGGGCGTGGATGGTGGCGCCCCCCGGTGAGCACACGTTGTCTTTGAGCTGCCCAGGGTGTTGCGCAGAGTCCAGCAACATTCGAGCGGCACCCTTCAGGGAAACACAACGAAGGATACGCTTATTGTGTCACAGCGAAACAGGTCTGTGTCTTTATGCAGGCGCTCGAGTCAGAATGTGACCAGAACCAGAAAACGCAGGTTGAACGAATCAGCACTGGACCAAAAACGTGCCCGAGTGAGCGCAAGCAACAAAACTTGACACCGTGTTATTATTCCATTGACCCAGTTGAAAACAAGACGTCAGCACGATGCTGAGCCAATGTGGCGACTTATACGAGCCAATAAACGCTCACAAACCTGAGGCAACTGTGTACAGAAGGGTGGAGAAATATTCCCTCTGAGAAACTGATGAATGAATTCAGGACAATAATTTTACATTATTGGTGCTAAAGCTGGTTCTGCAAGCTGCTACACTTGTTAAATAAATAATTGTGTATTATAGTAGATATTTTCTACGGTTGTATGCATTTAAGCAAGTTTTAAAAACTTGTAAGGAACACATTTTCTTTCGTTTTTGTGAGGTTTATGAAAAAAACAATAGCGTTGTTGCGCTTCGCTTTTACATACCCTGACTAGATAAAACTTGGGTATTAGTTCAATATGAGACTCTTACCAGCAGGGCCTGAGCTCCGAGGTGAACAGCGAGCCTCCTGGGCAGGCCCATTTTCACTCCACCATCAGCGAGAGCATCAACAGCTAAGAATGCCTGCAAGGCAACAATCCAACGCACATATTCAGAGCTGGTGAAGCAGTATTGCTAAATGCACTTGAGACTGTGAGGAAGAGACGAACATAAGCTGGGCCACTGCCACTCAGGCCTGTGACAGCATCAATTAGATCCTCCTCCACTTCAGTGCAGTAGCCGACGCTTCCCATTAGCTGTTCCAGTAGCTTTCCGTCCTCCACCTCTGCATGCGTGCCCGTGGCATAGACAGTGGCTCCTTCACGCACCACCACAGGCGTGTTGGTCATGCAACGCATCACCTTTGGAGAAGTTCGATATTGCTGCAGCTTCTGAAATATGGAGCAAAACACTGGTTCATGGACGGTTTTAAGATTTCAAAACATATGTCAAAAAGTCTGTACTTTTTAATTTTTTTTTAAATTTTTTTAGTTCAAATGTGTTTTCAAGTGAAAACATTCTGCTCCAAAACTAACTTTTCAAATTCAAGTTGCAATTTCTGAACTTTTGTTTTGTGTCAAAAGCAATCCTTTCTGGTTTACGGAATAACCTGACTGAAGACAAAACTCGACAAAGAAGCTTGAAATGAAAATTGCAAGGTATTTTGGGAGAACGTGGGAAGCGTTACAAGCAGGATAAGCAGCTGTGATGAGATTTAAGTTTTAATGGCACCATTAGGTTTTACTTTACTCGTACGATCAATAAACAAATGCATGCACCAAATAAGCGATAATGTTTTTGCCTGTTTCCTGTTACCAAAATCTGTCATGAACAACTGGATAGTGTTTGATGAAACTTGCAGAAAGTAATTGTTGAATGTAGGGGTGCACTGATTCATCAGCCCCGATTTCCTTAATTTTGGAGATCGGCCGATACTTGCATGAGAAACCGATTTTACTGATTTTTTTTTTGTAGTTTTAACTACAATTGTCTAAACATCATTTATATTTCAGAGCACCACCTCATGGCCAGTTAAAACAAGTTTGTATTGTTCCTAGGATATTGTTCAAGGGTATGTTTTTCAATAAAATAAGATTGGAAAATTGAAGGTGCGTTGTGACCTTATAACACCGGACAGTGTCGCTTATAAAACTAAATCGGAATCGGCAGGTCAGACTTTTTAGAGATCGGTGCACCCCTAGTTGAATGTACATCTAAACTGATTAACTTTTGGAGTAAACTTGATTCAAGATAACTGCTTCAGCTACCTGAACTTAGAAAGCACAAAAATGGCTATAATTCAGTCAATGTAACAGACATTGAGCTAAAAGTTGTAGCGGTTGTAGCTGAGAGTCATTCACAACACATACTCTGAGCATCCCACAATATTCAAAGTTTGACCACAGTGGTTGCAACTCCCATTTCTTACCAAAAAAATATCTTCCACTAAACTCTGGCATGAAAGACGATGAGCAGGACCTTAAATATCCATTCATACAAATAACCACTAAGTTCAAATGTTTGTTGTCTGCACCAAAACAGCACCTATCAAGGACTCGGAGGAAGAAAGAAAATCAAATTTATCTTCCAAAGGTTATGACTCACCTTCTCTATGGAGCTGATAGTGACACCTGCAGCACAAGAGACAATCAGGTGACGGTCCTCAATGTCTGGTCCAATCTCATCGAGTACAAAGGGAATGATGTGGGGCTTCACAGCCAGGAACAGGACATCGCTTTTGCTCACCGTCTCCTTGTTGCTGGTGGTGAAATTCACTCCCAATTTCTATTTTAAAGAAGCAGACGCTTGTGTGTAAAAGATTCGTTTTGAACATGAAAGATGGCTTGCCAAACAGAATCCACTGACTGATTATAGCTTTAATGTCCATTTAAAGTGTCTACCCACCCTCAGCTGCTGCACTGTGGTTTGGTCTGTGTCTGGAGAACTGGCTGTGATTCTGTGGGTGGCAATCACGCCTTGACCGTGACAGATGCCCAGAAATAACTTTAGTGCTTGATTCTAATCTTTATATGTCAGCAAGACAAGTCAGAATTATTGCACAGATGGTAAAGTATAAAATCACCTGCAACTGAGAAGCCTCGAACCAGAGCATGAGCCAGCTGGCCCGCTCCAATAAAACCCACACTCATGATGCCTGTAAAAAAATACAGTCAAAAACAGCCATTTTTAGATGTATTTTTACGTTTATTGCCGACAGAGACGGATAATTTGCTACTACGTCCTACAGCTCAAGAGCAACGTGTCATTTTTCTTTCAGTCGTGCAGTAAACAAACTGGTCCCACTTCCTGATCATCCGAAGCAACGATATATTTTGGCAAGCATAATAATGGTAGAATTTTTGTTTATATAATTAATACATATGATTAAAAGCACTTACTCAAATCAGAAGAATCCTTAAACTTGTTAACTTACTGAAAACTACAGAAAATCACACCAACGTTAGCATAAAACAACTTCCTCGTGTCGCGAGCTCCAGTACCTACCTACACATTAATGGCAGAAGAGCTAGCCAATGAGCTTGGAGCTTTTTACAAACACGTGACCTGACTGACCAATGACAGCGCGAAACGAAAAGATAGGCGGGTTCTGCACAGAAGAAAAGCCAGGAGCATCACACGACCAGTGACCCAAATACAGAAGATTGTTTATTATAATGTGTCTCACTCTTTGTTAAAACAGTCTATAGATAGATTATTGACATCACAAATGACTTCAGTTTTATTTCAACTTTTTGAAAGCAATTGATAATGTATTTTACTACGGAAAATACAACTTATTAGTGTTGATACGAAACCTAATTCTTCCTTTGCGGAGACAAGCAAATATACTAAAGCATTGGCATTGTATGGCAAACTTTGTTTTTTTTAGATTTTAAATGTACTAATCGCAAACTATGAAATCAATCAATCATGCAAAAGATTATACCATACCAAATGGTTTAGTCTGAGATAAACTACTCCAGTAATTTTGCAGACATACTGCAAGTAATTCTGAATTGCAGGTCCACGCTCGATGTAAACAAAGCTGAATCTGCTGAAAACCATAAGAAATTGACCTACAAGAAGCTGGTCATGTGTTGGTTAACAAGTTTTCGGCAGCATTAACAAACACAGGGCAGTTGGCATTTCACTTGCAATTTTTTTTATTCAGGGAATGGGGGTGGGGGGTACCTTTTTTTAAAGAATGAAGCATTATCTTCAAACGATCTATAAAAACAAGCAATACTGCACAAACTTTTTTTTTTAATGTTAAAATCAAGTCGGACTGAAAGTTGATCCAAAGGTTCTCTGAAAAGCTGTTTCACAGGAAGACACAAAACATGAAAAGTTCAAACTGAGCATCAACTCTCAAGTTGACATTTCATTAAACACGAAAGCAAACATAACACTGAATGAGGAATGCTACTCAGATTCAAAGTTCAACATGTGCTGTGCCAGAAAAAGGAAAAGTTGCAAACACTGTCATTTGCTTCTATCCAAACAAAAACTTATTTATAGGCACAAAACCATTGAAAGTAGGGGAGCTAACTGTGCTGCAGCACCCCCTGATAGATGAAGGCTGACGTGAATATCTAAAAAGTTTTGTAAATCTGATTAATAAGTCAGCACTGTTATTGCATATTTAAATTATAACCTCTTAAAAACCACACAAACAATGAGCAGAGCAGCATTAGGTCATGATACCAATTATAAAGAGCTTGCTGATCCAAAATAAACATCAAACTGTACTTTTTGTGTATTTAGATAAGACAACATGCACAGCCAGAGTGCATTTCACTGCAAATATTTGATATACTATTCTTCGCAAAGGTGTTGAGACATACAAATTTACACAAGTACTGTTGATGTACACAGAAAGCCCCTCCCCCAACTGAACCACGTTCTTATGACTGCATTTAAATACGTTTGCAATTCTGCAACAACCACAATATTTTATATAAAGGATTTATTACAAATAGGATAAAATAACTGTAACAAAATTGTTTTTAAAAAAAAAATCAAATGAAGAAATTCAGTGCATTCTAAAGACGTCACTTGTTTTACATCTCTAAGGGCATTCTTTTTACTTACTTAAACGCATTTGAATAAAATACTTTGGTTTTGCCAGCATAAAAACACGAAAAAATACAAGAAGTTAACTGACAGAAATGTCTCTCATAAATAATACCATTAACTTTGGAGTAGGGGTAGTGGGTTCTTCACAAAATCTGTAATTGTCTCCAATGAGCAAAGTATTTTTTTCTTACGCAGCAGAACTGGAAACAAAGCGAATCCTTTGGGAGTAAACAACATCAATAAAATACAACACCAGGTTGACATTGGTGAAGACGGCCACAACCAGCTTACTGTCCCAGGGACACTGTCCACGCGGGCAGTCCTCCGGACGAGTGGTGTTGCCATATTTCTTATCGAAGCTGAAGATGGGCCAGACGAGTGCTGTGCTCAGGTAAAGGATCACAGCAAAGAAGGTGTAGACCACTACAAAGCGGTCAAACGGGAACTTCAGCATGGCGGTTCTACCAGATACGGTCAGTATGACAACAATGACAGTGATGGCAAAACACAGGCTGTACACCACAACGCAGTACTGCGTGGCAATGTACAGGTTGTACTCACTGTCATTAGCTAGGGCCCCAAAAATAATGCAGGCCACAAAACTCTGGACCACCTTGAGCAGACCTGACACAGTGGCCATGTAGCCCACCACAGCCCCTGGTTTTGCTCTTGTTAGGAATACCTCCACTCCGTACGGGAAGATGCAAATGCTGGAACAGATGGTGACAACAATACGGAAGATTTGGACATCGACGTCTTCATTGGGGTCATCTGTTTGGAGGAAGTAAACAGGGTAGACCACAGAGGCGGTGATGTACATGAGTGTCGCCAGCATGGCAAAAGCCACCGTGAAGTTATCCCAGGAAATTGGCATGCAGGTGTGGAGCCGCGTGATGTCCATCGTGAACACCACCAGCGTGACCGCGAAGCAGAAGCACCACACGAACATGCAGAAGGTTCCGTAGTTTGCACTGTAGCCTGCTCCGTGGGACACCAAGGCCATTATGGTGCAGCCGAGCACCAGCTGGCAAATTCGGGCTGCACCCAAAGGTGACAGCACCGCGTCTTTGTTGAGGTAGTGTCCTCCATGAGCATCCATGATGTCTTCCAGAAGTTTTCTTTGGGGACGATCTTGTTCTCTGCACTGGTGTTCTTGCGGCCTATGCTCTTCTTTCACATGGACCTCACCCCTTTTTTGGTTTCCTTTTGCAGATGGCCCTTGATCACAAGTGGCTGTAATTCCCAAGCACGCCTTGTAATTAGAGGAGTGTGCGAAAGACCAAGTTACACTTATGCACAGCTGCGAATAAGTTTTACAGCAGTCTAAGAAACAAAAGTTAAACGCTGAAAAGGTGTCGCTTTAACAAGCTCGGATTTGTTGTCAACCCTTGTATCGGAGACAATCCACTTGTAGACGTGTGCAGAGGAATCAAACAGTATTTATCTTACTTTGTAATAAAAGGCACTCCCTTTTAATGTTCTTCCCAAATTGCTTGTGTCCAGTGCATCTAAAGGTCAAAGTCACGGTCTCCTCCACGTAGCTGTTTGATCCAAACATCAGCGTTCCAACAATAGCTCTCAGTACCGACAGGTGGAAAAGTTTCTTATCCTGCAGACCCTTAAATGCCCGTTTGGGTTCAGCCTTGCTCTTCGTCTTGCTGCTTCTGCCTCCTTTTGCCTTTCAGATTGGGCTTTCCACTTTTCTTGACGTTAGCGAGCACATCCTGTCCCTCCTGTGTTGGTGTGTGTGTCACTGTGCGCTCGGTGGATTTCTACTGGTGGCTGTTTAAATGAAAGTTTGTGACGAGCCCGGGGTTGCAGGTCTTGCCAGCTCTATAAATAGGGGGTCTATATTCCACAGACGGGTGGGAGGCTGCATGTGGCCGGCAGGATGGGAGTCGTATTTCTAGAGAGGCTGACTCAGAGTTCCCTCTGTAAGAAACTGGCATTTACACAGTGTGTAATGACAGGGAGGGATGTTATAACTTCCATTAGAGGCATGAATTACACATGACTTGAGAGGGATGATTATACACAAGCAATGGCAAATTTAGCCCCAACATGTGACAGGGAGGTAGAAGCACTGTGTTGATGTCAAATATGCGTGATTTTAATTTATAAATCTTCAACAAAGACGGTTCTTTTTCGTCCACTGCTGCGTGTTTTTGGAAAGTCCGATGTAAATTTTTTGTAGGAAAGTTTTTGAATGAAGGTCAAACTGCGGCGTGTATTTCTGTTACAGTAAACACAGCCTGCACCAGACGAAGCCACAACAAAACCAAGGTTGGAATCAAAGTTTGCATCAAAGTCTTCACGATGGATAACTGAGTGACTTTTGTCCGGGCAAAACTGGTTTCTCCTCGGTTTAAGATTTAATCTCTTTCTGTATTCAGGAAATTTATAGTATTTCTTGACATTTTAGGTTGCCGACTTGCATCGAAATGTCCATTTTCAGTTTTATTTATTTATCTCTTCTTTTATTTAATATTAATTTACATATACTTAAATATCTAATCAATAGATTTTTGGAACTTTTTGATGAACCACTTGTAGAATCCTTTTAGTTTTCACATCTTTTGTGTTTTTTTTTTAGTTTAATTCTTCATGTCTTGTCATTTCAAAATGATATAAAGGACTTTTCTAGCACCATTGTAACCACCGTTTCTTTTGAATATTATAATAAATAACGAGGAGACTGGTTGGAAATAAGTAACTTGTAGTATATGTAATACATCTTTTTCCTTTCAGGTGTGATACAAAGACATGCAGTCGACACACAAAAAAAAAAACAGCAACGTATTTACAATTTACAAAGAATCACTTCTCTGCGAAGAAAATAGCACTTATAAATATGATTTACATAACAAAATAAATATGTAAAATTACCAATGTAGCTTGAGTTAATATTTTTCTCACTTAAAAAAATATGTTACAGAATAAAATTACATTTAGTAATACTTCTTCTTTTTTTTTTTTTTCTTTTTTTTTTCTTGGCGTGATGCAAAATATGGAAGTTCCTTTACAAACATGATTTAAAAAGTTATTACATACAACATTGTCTTTATATTAATGTGTGATCTCTATAATGAAATATAAGAAGGGAGTTACAACGATGAACACTTAAAAAAAAAAAACACTATACAAGTACTCAAAAAAAGAAATACAAATACACAATATTTGTCTCCCTTTAAATGTTCAGTGTGCGCTGAATCTGAGGACCGAATTGCTGAGGGGACCTGACAGACGTGGATCCTCCAATCAGGTTCGAACGTTCCTCTAATGACAATATCGTCCACGAGAAAGAGGTAAAGACCAAAGACTGGATATTGAATATTAAATTGATTATCCAATATGAATGTTTGAGGTAAAGACTAGCTGTAATGGCACTATATGGTGATGATGATGATGTGTCTTCAGGCCCACTTTAGCACCATTTCAGACAAAAACTGATTTTATGATACATTTGGAGCCACCTGAAGTAGATATATCTCAGTTGGATTGTTTTTTTTTTTTTATTATTATTTCTTAAATATAATAACTTAAAGTTATCTACTTACATATATATTTTATTATTTTAGATTCGTTTTGAAAGGTAAGAAGTAGTTCTGCCTTTGCGTTCGTTTCAGAGCTATAAAAAGTTCCTCTTGAGTGCTTTCTTCATCACTTTACCCTGTTTCTGCTAACTGCGTCACTTTATGTCCTTTATTTTATTTAAACCCTTAAAGTCCTGAAAAAATATGGTTTTGTTATCGATTCTGCATGAACTAAATCTTATTTCAGGATTTAGGATGAAATAAACACAGAGGAAAATATCAATTAGCATCCTTAAAACTGGAATACATTCGTTGTAGTTTTCTTTTACAAAACAAAAGATTTTCCAAGGAGTAGCAGAAAATAGTGCCTTGTCGTGCAGCTATTGGGGGATCAAACTGAAACGTGGGCTGACAGAGGTCAAAGGTGAACAGGCAACAGGTAGGAGTGGATGTGAAGTGAGATGGAGGTATTGGTTATGGGAGACTGGCCCAGTATCCAGCTCTGTTTAGCTTAGCGTGTTAATGCGTGCCCGCTTTAGCTGCCGCTGCTGAGCATGCCCAGTAGCTTGCTCGGGTCCATGCCCTGCTGCTGGGCCATCTTCTGCACGTCGAAGCCCATGTGCATGAGGAACTGGATGACGTTCATCTCCTGCCCTGTGAACTGGTCTCGGATGGTGGGGCAGGTGGGGTTGCAGTGAGGCCAGGGACAGTTGTCGATCAGGTGCACGGGGCAGGCCCTGGGCGGCGCCTTGTTGTTCCTGCTGTCGTGGAGGCTGCGGTCCCAGCAGTGCAGAGCTCGGGGCAGAGAGGTGCCTTTCACCTGCACATCGATCCAGTAGCTGGAACCCAACACAAGAGGGCGCTGTCAGCTCAGGAGTGGAAATGTGAACTTGTCAGGGAGCTTAAAACGTGACACTAGACTTACCTTCTGGTGATGACTTCATGTGAGAGACAAGCTGGAGCAAACATGGCACTGAAGATTTAAAAAAAAAAATTAAGTGAATTACTGAAGATATTCCAGCTTTCTTTTTTTTTTTTTTTCTTGAAATAGCAGCGACGCAGCCTTACGGGACATCTTTGAGTGTGTTCCTCAGCTCAATGCTCAGATTCTGGATGTAACGCCACTGGCCTTCCTGCACAGGCTGACCCGTCAGCTGGATGTTGTCCACCGTCAGCTGGGCCTCATCAAACAGCCACTGAACCACAAACACCGGGCCTGCCCGGGGACAAAAGAGTAATTACATACAATGTGGCTCAGAGGATATAAATGTGTGCAAAGATGATCCTAAACTCACTTTTAATAGATGGGAAAACTCGATATCCAAAGAAGCAGTTCCACTCCTCCCCGTCGTGGGTTTGTTTGCACCTCTCTGGCACCACACCTCCCCAGTATCTGATCAAAATGGCAAGAAAAGAAAAATGAATGCTTTTGCCCATGTCTGTTAGCAAAATATCTCCCGTACCGGCACCACAATTTAAATGAAACTTGCCAAACGTAATTATTGGATGTATGTCTGTATCTGATTAGCTTTTGAATTCAACCCGATTCAAGATGGTTGCCGCAGCCAAATGAACTTAAAAAGCACTTAAATGAATTTAAGACAGTCCATGTTAACAATGTCGAGCTAAAATTTAGCGAGGTTATAGCTGATGGAATTTAAAGCAAATACTCCAGCTGCTACTTATTGCAAGTGATTTTTAATAAAACTTTAGCATTAACTGCTTGGGTTAACTGTGTTTGTCCGTTAGCAAAATAACTTGTGAACCACTGGACAAATTTGAATGAAACTTGCAGAAAGTAATCATTATATATGCAACTACAGTTGTTTAACTTTTGGAGTCAGTCCAATTCACGATGGTCATCCCAGTTATTCAAATGTGACCAACACAAAAATGAACATAGCTCAGATTACTGAACAGATATTGAGCTAAAATTTAGCGAGGTTATAGCTGAGAGTAATTTAAACAAATACTCCAACTGATACTTATTGCAGGTGATCTTTGATTAAAAACTTTAGCATTAACTGCTGGAGTTAACTGTGTTTGGCCGTTAGCAAAATAACTTTTGAACCACTGGACAAATTTGAATGAAACTTTCAGAAAGTAATCATTGTATATGCATCTACAGCTGTTTAACTTTTGGAGTCAGTCCAATTCACGATGGTCATCCCAGTTATTCAAACGTGACTAACACATAAATGAATATAACTCAGACTACTGAACAGCTATTGAGCTAAAATGTCATGTGTTCGTAGCTGAGAGCCATTCACAGCACAGCACAGACTCTGGGTGTGACAACTTGCTAAATTGCATTTTAAAGCTTTGATCAAAACGGCTGCATTCCATTTCTTAACATAACACGATCTTAGTCTAAAACTCCGGCAGGGAGGAGAGACTTTCAAGGCTTTTAATGAATGATTATGTTTCTCCCGTACTTGATTCCTCTTTTGATCGTCTCCGTGGGGGTGCAGCTGGCCGTGTCCACGCAGTCGGCGCAGTGGTACTGCTTGTTGTCCAGGAACCAGCCGGAGTCGGAGAGGCCTCGCACGTGCACGGCGCCGTGGCCCAGCTCCTCCAGCAGCTCGGACACACGGTCCACGTTCAGAAGAACGCCAGTGCCGCCCGCACTGCCGACAGAAACAGGTGCACAAAGTTAGAGGAATTGGATTTGACGCGTGGATGAGTGAGCATGAACTTTGACGACTTTAAAAGCCGATCGCACGAAACAAACCTGCTTCCTGCCAACAGGAGGACCCTGGCGGTGTCCAGCCCTTTGCTCAGCAGATCTTTCACAACCTCCTGAATGATCAGTGAGCCCATGAAGGCGTAACCACCTGCAACACGACGTCAACAGAGTTCATCTTTGGAACACAAGCCCCTGATCATCATGAGCATTTTTTTTTGCAGTTTCTTACTCTGCTCTGTTTTGGCCGCGGTGCCGCTCCACACATCGCTGGAGCAGTAGGGGAGGAACCTGCACAAACAGCATCAAGTTCAAGCTCCTCGCAGGGATTCCAACCATCAACCGAGCGCACGAACACGAGTACTTACACCATGTTTGCATTCCACCAGTGAGGGTTTTCCTCAGGCAGCGGAGACAGGATCCCCGTGCCTGCAGAGACACATCACCGTGTATCATTAGCCATGCTGGCTCCCCTCAAACACATCCTCCTCTTATTTATCATCATTACCAGACGGATTATAGTTATTACAGCGCAGTGACAGACGGAGCCATCTCTGCTGCTTTAGCAGCGGGCGCCAGTTAAATATTCGGCAGTGAGGTTATGACTGGGTGCAGGTCTTAATAACACCACAAATGAGCACGCATCCATCTGATCTCTTTTAATTAAATTGCATTCAAGTCTGCGAGGCTGTTGTGACGGGGCTACAGGTGAGGGAGGGGTGGGTTGTGGACGTGCACAAACATGGCTGACCTCTTTTAGTCTGGGGCCACTTGGAGGAGCTCATCAGCCTCCTCATGGTCTCGTAGCGGCTGTCGCAGTTCTCCTTGTTGAAGCAGTACCAGCCGCCTGCAGAGGCGAACAAACACACAACGTTCGCATTCTATGGGAATCTATTCGTCTCCCACAACGAGCAAAAATTCCTCAATTGCAGGATGAAAAGAAAAAGAAAAGTAGACCAACCTTCAAGGAATATCAACCACCTTCTGCTGCCCCGAGACTCTTTCAGGTAATACCTGCAGGAGCAAATATGAAAGTTACTATCCGATCATGATCTATAGTTTCACAGCATGAACACTTGTGCGATGCGCTCTCATAAACTCTGCGAAGGGAATCCCTGACATCAGCAACGCGCACAATAAGAATGCGCCGTCATTAACATCTGTGCAGATGTTGAGATGCAGCCTGAAAATAAGTTGATTCAAGTAGGATCAAAGGACATGTGCTGTTTGTTTTCAGTCCAGAAGAGGGCAATCTGAATCTCACATGCTGATATAATTACTTGTTGCATAAAGGTGTGTGTGTGTGTGTGTGTGTTTAGCTTCTATATAATTTTTATTTGGTGCATTTACATTTTTCTGCAGTGAGTGTTTGACTTGATGGAATGACTCAACTCAAAAGGCTGCCAAACACATTTTGCTGCGTTTAAAGACACTTGGCTGAGCCGCTCAGCTCAGACACTGAATCACACTTTGGCTCTGCTTTTGTGTTTTATATGATTATTTCTGGGAGTTACGCTCAGTGATGCAGGCTGGATGTCCTTCAGCGCCATTTAAGCAACAAACACATTTGTTGAAGCGCAAGACGGAGAGGCTCCTGTTCAGTCAGTTCAGGTTTTATGTTTGAGGTGATAAGTAGCTCTCTGGATAATGCTGTTATTTGGATTAGCATCCTAACTGATGGCAGCCACCGTGAATACAAAAAGGCCACCTGCCAATCCTGTCTGTAAAGAGCTAAAAGCTTCACAGCAGCCAGATGTGTCAGGGGGGTTGATTCTACATCCATAAAGAGATGTGAGCATCAAGCATCACTTCAGTCAGTCAGGGTGAGCCAAGAGCAAAAGGTTCTCCTGCACAGGAACAAGACAACATGTGACACATCTGACACATATGAAATAATATCCTCATTCAAATGGGACTATTGCTTGGATCAGACTGTGGTGTTTAAAATAATTAAATAGTGCACAAATTGTGTGAAGTTAATTGCTCGTATGGGATATTTTTCTCAGAAACTCACATTTATTTTAAGTTTTTTTTTTAGTTTTTTTTTTTTTATTTAAACACAAAGTTTGTTTCTGCATCACTGAGTTGAAGAGGCTCCAGCTGTTTGCTGTTAATATGAAAACCTCCTGAAACATGCCAACTTAAAACAGATCAAGGATCAGACAGAAAGAGATGGGCACGGGGGGGGGGGGGGGGTGTTGAGAAGCTCCAGTCCAAAGTTTGTGCGGAGCAGACCGTGCATTCTAGTTTGAAGCAGAGGAAATGGAGCGTGGACCGCGCGGCTCTCCGCAAATTTCACGCTCCGCTGACGCAAAGCAGCTGTCCAGTGTCCGCATGCTCCTGTCCTGACAGAGGCCGTCGTTGCTTTTGTTTTCTCACGCGTTCTCCCTCTTTTCAAATGTTACTGATCACTTTTAAAATAAGTAACTCAACTCAAAATTAGACTTTTATTTAAAGGGGGGGAAAAAGCCAACGAAGAGCTCCAGGTGAGCGCGCTCTCATCCAGTCATGTTTATAGAAATAAAAATTGATTAAAAATTGATCCCTCTGATATTTTTATGTTTTTTTCCCCCTATGAGTTGGTACATACCCAGCAGGACTCCCGTCGTTGCAGGTGACCGACGTGTTCAGCAAAAAGTTCAGCTTCATGTCGTGGTCGAGCTTCTGCGCGGAGCACGGGTACAGGGACTGCGCCAGGTTCTTCACCTGCGTCATGAAGTTGTCCATGTTGTCCTCCACTGCGGTGAAGTCCAGCGGGAAGCTCTCCGTGGTGTCCCCGCGGTCCGCCCGGTGCGTGGGAGGAGGCGGCGCGCGCCGCTGCTGCTGCGGGTTGCGGCCGCCCCGGAACCTCCGTGCGTAAAACGCGCCGGACTGCACCAGAACCAGCAGCAGCACTGATAGAACCATCCTGAGCGCCTTCATCTCAGATCTTTAGATCTTCCTCTGAGTGATTGAGGGGCAAATGTCGGGAGGAAAGACGCAAACAGCAACTGCGCACGAGTTTTGGAGACGCCGCGACACTTGTCCGCGCCTGCAAGACTCCAACTAAAAACAAGTTCCCTTTGGTCGAGCAGAATTATCCGATGGAAGTGTCTAAATCTGCTTCAAAGACTGAACTCTCTGCTCTTCTCTGGTTGAGACAGACCGAAGTGCTTGCGGGACAAGCGCACGAGCTTGAACGACAACACTGTGCCATGCTCTGGTATTTTATTCAAACTTTCCCCCCATGTGCGTCGGTCCAGCCAATCACACGGCGCGGGGCAGGACTCAGGGCATGATCAAGCGTGGCAGACTACTACTACTACTACTACCCCCCTACACACACACACACACACACACACACACACACACACACACACAAACGCCCTTTTTAATATTTTTTTTTTTTTTGTGGAAGACCCCCCCCCCCCCCCCCCCAAAAAAAAAAAAAAGTTCATGCGTTGGTTTTTTTGATCCACAATGTTTTATTTGATGTGGTGTTTTTTTATTTTTTTTTACTGGCCTTGAAATGTCCATTTCCCATCCCACCACAAATTTCCCACCACAGATTTATGAAGTGAGAATGTGCATCTTGGATAAGACTCAGACGAGAAAAGCAACGGGAGGAAAATCACTTATATTTGTAGGGAAAATATCTGGACTCTTCCTTTTTAAACGATTCTTGTTATTATTCAGAGGGATTCCTGAGTTGTTCACATTTTCTTAAGGTTAAGAGAAAAGGACACTTCTTCTTCTTTTAATCCAGACAGGGCCTCCAGAGATCAAAGCAGACATCACTCTTTCACCCCTTTTTGCCTCCTCCCTCTTGTTTCAGCCTTTCCCAACATGCTCTCCTGTACATCTGAAGTGGAGCAGAGCATCCTGATGGGAAGGCTGCGAAACCGTTGAGCCAAGCTTCTCTTGAATTAACCATTCAGGTTAAGTAAAAGCAGCTCAAAGGGTGAAAAGTGATTATTTAAAGGTGATGATCAGTTCGAATAATTTGTCCAGCGCTTCACGAGAAAAGGTGATTGATAATAAACTCTGTTGGACACATTTCTTCCTTTACACCAGTTTCAGTGGATTTCACTCACTGCATGTTCAACAGCTGCAGTTTCAGGATCAAGCAACATATTGCATTTATACAAAAACTGCAGGTGTCTGAGTTCATGCAGTCGTGCAGCTTTAGCTTCTTCATGTTCGTCTTAATCAAATCAGATTTTGCACAGATAGGATTTTCTATGCAGGTTCTTGTTCACTCTTTACGGCTGCAGAGATTTTCATATAAAACGTGGTCAAGTTTGAATTTTTGGGATGAGCCTGGCTATAATTTGTTAAAAACCTCTGCATGTCTTCTCACAAAGGGCAGGTAAGATGGATATAAAGTCCCCCAGCAGGACGGATGGTGTTGGCTGTGAACTTCAAACACATGCTTGCAGAGATTAAAACATGTGGTACAAGCCCGGGAAAAGAGGCTCTGTCACATATTGAGTCTATAGTCACTTTGACCCGTACCTCTCTGTTTTATCACACATCATCTTCAACAATGGAACCTGTAAATCACTCGCAGATGGATGCTGGCCTCTGACACGCTCACTACCAGGAAGAGATGCCCGGGCAGTGAAACAATCTCCCCAAAAGGAGCGGCAGATATACATCAATAGATCTACTGTAAATCTTTAGCGGAGTCCCCAAATGGCAGAATGGGATCTGGATCCATATTTATAGTTAAATTTGAGTAAAATCATTATATTTTTTTCTTTATTTGCACGCGTTTACATGTATTTACATTCATCGTTTTAGTCATTTTACGTTAATTCAATTTAGGCGCCACAGCTTTCCTAACATTTACAGTTGTTCATTTGACGTGGCACAACTTTCCCCACATTTATGGTAATTTAGTTTAAGAGGAAAAGTTATTTCTGTATTAATTTACTTCATTTTCAATGTCACGACTTTCTCTACATTTATGGTGATTTGTTGTAGACTGAGCTACGTTTCCCCACATTTATGGTAATTAATCTCTGGTGGCGCAGCCTTTACAGCATTTACGGTAATTTCCACTTCTGGTTGTGGTTTCTCTCTGCAGAGTACTGGCACCAGTCAACATAAAGGTACAGGCCTGGTAAATCAATATGGTGCGTGATGAAAACTGGTGTGGCTGTCACTAACTGAGAATTGACATTTATATGTCCATATATGTTCCATATGAATGTCAGTTCCATATGGATATATATGTATATATATATATATATATAATTATATTAACATATAATTATATGTTCCATATGAATATGTCAATTCCATATGAACTGACATTTATATGACATTTATAAATACATTTATATTTATGCACAGTCCTCACCTCCTTCAACAGTTGTGGAGAGCATCCTGTGCTCCAGCATCAACGTGTGGCATGGAGGCTGCACATCTGCAGAAAGAAAAGCTTTGCAGAAAGTGGTGAAGGCTGCACAGAAGACTGTTGGAATCAGTCTCCCCACCATCACAGACATCTACACCTCCAGATGCAGGAAGAGGGCCACCTGCATCACGAAGTACCCCACTCACCCAGCACACACACATTTTGCCCCACTCCCCTCAGGAAGGAGGTTAAGGAGCATTAAATGTAGATCCACTAGACTGAGGAACAGCTTCTACCCTGAGGCTGTTAGACTCGTGAATCTCTAACCAGAATGATCAGTGAAAAATCTCATCATGTTGCTGCTGATCTGTTTCATGTTGCTGCTGATCTGTTTCATGTTGCTGCTGATCTGTTTCATGTTGCTGCTGATCCGTTTCATGTTGGTGTTTTCATTCGTGCTCATCTGCTCACACAGACTCATGTTCGTGCTGCTGTTCGGCGTAATGTTTTTATGCTACTAGTGCTTAGCGTATTTTTAGTTGATGTTTTTATTAGTTCATATCTTAGATGTTATTACTGTTTTTCTTTCACATCTTATTGTTGGATGTAACTGGGACCCTGTGAACATAATCTCGTTCATGTGGTGCGAACGACAAATAAAGAAACTCTGATATATTCTAGACCTTGGATTTTTTTTAGACGATCATCACTGAATTATAACAGAGGAACAAAGTTCAAGATTATTACTGTTTTAAGTTTTAAAACAATGTTTAAGATGAGGGTTATGAGCATACACGACGGGATGTTTTGCTTTTCTCTGTGCACCTCGTTTGAACCCCAAACTTTTCTGGCCTTTTTGTTTTTCCGCCACCTTTTCTTTACTTCCCATCCTCTTTGGTGTGCACAGACACACATTTAACCATGCACGTCTGAGTGGATTAATCTGAGAATTGGGTCATTTGAAAATGACCCAGCTGTTCTGATGGCAGTCCCTCAGAAGTGCCCCCTCGCAGCCCCCCCAATCCCAGGCCTCCTGTGAAAGTCAAAGCTTGTCTTTCATCTCCGATCAGTTGCATGTGCCCTCACAGATCCACAGGTTTTACTGCTTAAGTCTGGGCTGGCAGCATTGATCATGTGACCGCTGCCTGCATGGCGTTCAGACACATCGCAGCTCCCAGTCGCACATCCCTGTCGTCCATCCCCCCTCAATCTTTGCCTGCTAGCTCTGATTTTCACAGGCTGTTGTTGCGGGTCTATCCATGATCACCAAATCCCGCTAGTTGGACCTGATAGGTCAGGTTACATCAAAGAGATCAGGAGGGATCAGCCTCTTGAAAGGGACAAGCTCTGGCTCACATCATCAGAAACAGGTGGAGGTCCTCGTTGGGAGAACAAAGGGAGAGATCGCCAGCTATAAAACTTTTATAATTCATACAAGAGTTTCTTAAAATTCCTTCAAATTGCCACTCTTTCCCCGCACGGTGAGCGGAAAGCGCGCGGCAGAAGCGTGAAACACGTGATGACAAGTATGAGGATTGTGGGACTCGACTGCAGAACTAAATCTCACAAAGGTCACAATAGCAAAGCCCCAGATTTAGTAGTATAACCCTGCACAGTGTTTAACTGTGGAACTCTGTTCAGATCCAGGTTAAACATGGGGAACCTGAACATGTCAGGTGTGATGAATTAGTTTAAACTGGTTGAAAGCTTCAGATGTTTATGGCCACCTGCAGAAGGTGAGGGGAGATCATTTCTTTTATGCCTGTATTTGTCGGTAACGACAAAATACCTCATGGACAGATTTTGATGATGCCATCAGAATGTAATCAGTGGGTATACCTCTAAAACTGATTAACTTTCAAAAGTAAATCCATTTCAAGATGGCTGCCACATCATGAGAATCACAGAAATGGCTGAAACTCTGCCAGTTGTACAGCCAGAGAGCTCAAATTTGCTGTGGCAGTGGCTAAGCATTATTCCCAAACCATACTTCATGTTCAACACATATTTTTGCTTAAAAAGTTGGCATTAACTGTGGGCGTCACCTCTGTCAGTCTGTTAGCAAAATATCTCACGAACCACAGGAAAGATTTTAGTGAAACTCTCAGAAATCAATCGTTGTCTGTGCGTCTTCAACCGTTCAACCGATGGAGTTGCCCCAAGTCAAGATTGGCCACGATAGCTAAAACATTGTTCAACACAAAAATGGATCTAACGGTCAATTTTACAGATACTGAGCCAAAACTTGGAGTGGTAGTTGCTGAGGGACATCCTTTATACATACTTCAAGCACTAGCAAATCATACAATATAATTAAATTTAACATTTTCCCTTCTTCAGAAGAATGAAAGGTGATTCCTTCTAAGAATGCTAGGCCATTAATATGTATATGTTGTGTTTCTGTTTTATTTTATTTTTCTCTTTCCAGATTAAAAAATTGTGCTTTTCAACGAGGGATTTCACTTAATATGATTATTGTGTCTGAGGGTTTTGGCGCTTGAGGTTATTTGCCCCTGTGGAAAGATTTAAAGCTGCAACTTCTGCTCTGTGTCACTTTGTGGAAAACCTTCGGAAGCAGGTCCCCTTAATTTTATGTCTTAGCCCTTTGTTGAAAACCCCAAAACAAACTTGTATCAAGGCTTTCTGGGTGTTAACGCACCGTGGAACTCCTTTCATGTGCCCTCAACACATGTTCCTGATATTTCCCAGAGAATCGGTAAACAACCTTGATCCTGACTGAAGTCAAGAGGTGCCATCTAAGACTTGGACGTAAACGGGGAGTCAGAGAGAGCAAGAGAGGCAGAAGGAGACATCTGTCGAGCAGGCTCTTATTTCGTAAGAGGAGGACGTCTATTGGTTGCAGATGATGCCCCGTTTGATAAAAATGAGCTCTTTTAAGATAGGACCGCTCGAGTTTGGGGTCTCTTTGTCGCTAATGGTTCAATCGACTTCTCAGCTGTTTGTTGTTGATGGTCACAAAGTAAATGCTGCTGCCTGTAAACATCTCTGTCACGTCATGTACTCTGAGCAAAACAGATGTGTGTGTCTGTCAGGGTACCTGCGTGCTTTGCATGTTTGCTTGCATGTGTGGAGGAATGTGTTGGTGCATGACTGAGGTGGACCCGGCTGTGTTGGAGGTACTGGTGCGTGAATGCGCTCAGCCGTCCTCCAGACGTTTTCTGTTCATGCCTGGTGGCTGATTCACCTTTTACAATGCCCACAATCAGGTAATGAGGAGGAAAAAGCAGGAAAGGAGACCAATTACCTTTCAAAACGCGCTATTATTATCATCAGAGAGGCGGCAGGCCTCCTGCCCACGCGACTAATCTCATCTCCAGCGAGACAGAAGGAGAATCAGGCTCCTTCAGTCTCAGAAATGTTTATTTATGCCACAGGTATGCCAAAGGATGCGGAGAAGGCCTTATTACAGGTCATGACAGCAGAACCACGACGCATTACTCACTTTCTGTCCTTTAACCTGCCATTCTCTATGGGAACACTCTTTGAAGCACACACCCTGCTGTAAAACATGCTCATTATTCACTCGTGGGAACTGTACTTAAAGCCCTTTTAAAGAGACAAACTTAAAAAAAAAATGCTATTATTTTCTTATGAGATGTTTGTAATTTCTGTTCTGTGCAAAGTTCAAGTAATAAGCAGGGAGACTTGGTAGCATGCAGCATAATACTAATGTGTTGAAATTAAATCTAAAATATAAGGAAAAAACAGGAACTAAGACAAAACTAAAAGGAAATGTCTTCCAAACAAAAAATACCAAAAAAAATGTAACAAAACAAACAAAATAAATAAAATTATAAGCAAGTGTAATTTTTTTTTTTTTGTCTTTCTCTCTTAACACCAAGCAACCATTTGTTTTTCTCAATTTTCTCATTTCACCAAGATGATGAAGCAACTGTAATTAAAGACGACAACCATCAGTGCCAGCTTCTTGTCCTGGACTACTTTGAAGTCACATTTTGTTGTACAGTGAGCTGAAGCCGATGCCAGCGAGCACCCGTCAACGCCAGCTGCCTGACAGGCTGTCTCTCATCAGTATGACATCACTTCGCTACTTGATTACTTTCCACAGGCTCTTCCAGGCCCGGGAAGGTTTTCCCAAGGATCTAAAATCATTATTTCTGCTTTAAACACTTTGTTAAAAAAAAACAAAAAGTAAAAAAATAACTTTAGTCTTTTTGGGGTACAAATAGTTTAGATAGGATCGGTTAAAAACAAAACAAAACAAAAAATTCTGAAAATGCATATTGATTGTTTCAGAAAAAAGCTACCAGAGTGCTGAAGAATCTGAAACTGAGCTGTTATGGCCAAAAAGAAGTAGAACACTAGCTAAAAGCTAAAAAGAGCAAAAACCTTGCTAAAAGCTTAATGCAGCTAATGCTAGCAAAAAGCTAAAAGTGGCAAAAGATTAGCTAATGTATTAATATAGGGGAAAAATAGCTCAAAGTCACAAAAGGCTAGCTAAAAGTTAAAATAGCAGAACAAAATATAAAGGATAAAAGTTGTCACGGTGTAACATAAAACATGGAAAATGTGTCAAGGAAACCAACGATGCCCATCTGACGATGAATTAGAAGTGAGGTGATAAAATGGGTGGGGCTAATGAGGGAAGTGGCTGCAGCTGTGGCAGGGGAAACAGAGAGCAGGTGTAGATGGGCGTGGCAAGCTGTCTTTAAAAAAAAAAACACTGAGAAGACTGAGGAACAGAATAACAAACATGATAACCAAAACAAAAACAACAGCAATAAACACAAAAAACTAAAGATATAAATCTTGATTAAAAAAAGCAAAAGACTAACTAAAAGGTTAAGTAGCAAAAGATCAGCTAAACGCCAGAAGTAGCAGGATTACAGTATAGCTAAAAGATAAAACTATGAAAAAGAACAGAAAATGATGAAGTGATAAAAATGTTAAAGAAAACAATGTATTTTTTAAAGAACTGAATATATTTCAGTGCATTTCTGTTAGGAAAATATTTATAAATAAAGCTATATATTTTCACAGCTATAATAGTTACAAGTTCCAAAAGTCATGATAGCCATCTCTTGAATGAGCCGAATGTTTTGAAACAAACAGTTAAAATAGCACAACGTGTTTGGAAGTAGTTAGATTGCTCATTAGCATCTGCGCAATAAGCAGCTCAAAGACACAAAAAGAAAAGTAAAAAATAAAAAAAACAACTATTCATTTAGCAAACTAAACATTTTCCTTCACTTCCTTTCCCCTCAACAGAGCGAGAAGTGTGATAAATTATAAGGTAGCATGGAGGTGTTTGCTTTTGGAAGAAACCAAGGAAACTGCAACGTGGGGTGGATGTTTATAACCACCTTCTGTTCCGATACTTTTGCTTCCCTTTACAGGATCGGCTTCACAGGACTGCGGTCTGTCTTCACCTGCGGGCCTGGCGCAGACTCAGCTCTCCACATCTTACAGAGCGGCCAGCTGACGTCCCGAGGTTCAAGGAGTGTGCGCTCCTCTGACCAACACGGGACTGGAAACTTAGGATTTTCAAAAATAAGATCAACTGTATTCAGCTGGGTTCAAACAAAATACATGCACTGTCTTGCTTAGATCTAAACAGAAACCCAAATAATAATAATAAAAAAAACACTTTTCCTTAAATGCCATGTGCTCCATATGTGTCACCTCACAAAATTCCAAACACTGTCTTGAGGTCGCCTACGCTCAGTTTTAGTAACATTTTTTCAAAATAAAGAAACTTTAGGAATTGTTTAGGAATGTACAACGCCCACTTCCCCTTCTCCTGTGTCCGGAAGATGGTGGTCATTTGTGGGAAAGAAGAAAGTGTTACTCAGGATTAACTCACAAAGGTTTACTAAAAAACGTCCTGACTGGAATACATCATATTTTTGTGATGACTAATAGGGAGATTGCTACCAGCATTTTTTGCTTTTCATGTTCTGATCATTACATCATCAGACTTCCTAAAAACAAACAAACAAACAAAAAAAACAATAGGAAAATAAAGCAGGTTGTTTTATAGAGAGTTCACCCTTGTTTTATCAAAAGTAGTACATTTTGGATGTCCATAAAAGGATGACAAAGTAAACATCCTCACGTGAGCTTTAGACAAATAGGACAAAACATCAGGAGAAGAACATGAATTTCCCATGAAGTGAAGGCTGTCACATCTGGAGGACAGGTGTATGGCTCCTTTGTACCAACAATGCATCACAGAAATACTAATTTAAGAATTTGAATAAAAGCACAACTGAACAAGACAATCAGCGAAACCAGTGACGGTTATCTCTGGAAATGTATTAGGGAGATACTTTCGTAAAAGGACAACCGTAATGCGTCTGAAGCGTAACCTGTTCTCCGGCCCTCACTTTGAAACCCGCTGCAGCCCTGAAGTCATTACACCTTCAAACGTAATTAACACATGGCTTTTGTTTGGGTCCGATAGACCCCGGACTATGTAGCTACAGATGGTCATGGGGGGGCAACCACAGATACCAAGAGCAAGGTGTGCCTCGATGCGCTTTCATGTCAGCAGGAAGTGCTTGACCTTTGGCCCCTCTTGACCTCAAATCGAGGCTGTCAACACCACTTCCTCGAGTGGCCTGTAAAGTTAAACATGTGGACAGGAGCAAAATGTTCTTTGGACCTTTTGCTTGATGAGCTAGTTGACCCAGCTGGCATCACTGCTTTGATTTTGCCAGTTATGGAAACGCAGGTTTTTGTAAGATCAGAGACTTTTTTTGTGTGTGTGTCAGTCTTGAGAGAGAAACAGAACATTAAAAGGTATGAGCACCAGAACTTGTGTAAGAAATATATATGCTTTTATCATAAAAAGAGTTTGTCTGCCTAGTTTTAATGTTTTGAGTGTCACTTTTTCATCTGCGAAAAGCTGCCAATATCACGTTGTATAATTAACAAGATACCCAGAGTTCAAACTGAGACTTGAGAGAACAAGGTATAAAAAGGTAAGTGTTTATTTATAGCACTTACCAGCTGTCATATGCCAAAGTGTCCTTGGGCAAGACATTGAACCCCTCATTGCCTCTGATGTGTGTCCCATCGGTGTATGAATGTGGTAAAGCACTGCTTATTCTTTGTATAGAAATGGTAGAGTGCTGTATGAATGGGTAAATGAGGGCACAGATTGTGTTGTAAAGTGGTTTGAGTTAGGGATGCACTGATCCACTTTTCTTTTCTTTTTTTACTTCCGATCCAATCCCGATACCTAAATCTTGATATCGGCCGATACAGATACCGTTCTGATATTATCACCATTATTGATTTTATATGAGGCTGTAATAATCTCTTCTCTATAGGCAAGTACAATTTGTACAGATATATGCATGCATGTCGAAAAAAGCAACTTGAGGCAAGTTTTATTAATGTTGGATAAGTTTCAAAGTTAGAATTAAATCCTGCCAACACAAAACATGTTTTTTTTTTTTTATTCAAGTGATTAAATGGCTTCAAACATCTGCTAAGTTCATGGCATAAACCAACACAGACATGTTCCTGTTTTTAATATTTTACATCACATTATAATGTAGATGTTTGTGTTTCGTTTTTTTAATATATATATATATATAATTTGCTTGTAATTTTCAATTCATATGCTTCTTTATGATTGTCTGCTGTTGTACTGATAAATATCTCCTGGAGGGTAAACTATATCTTGGCTGAAAGTATTCAATCAAGTTGCTCAATCCTTTATTTTCTACAACTGATAGCGGTTGATCATGAATTACGATGAAGTTTAGCAACTTCTCGGTAAACATTCGAGCTCCGTGGCTTCAGCGGTGTGTTCTTCTCGTTCAGTCTGAAGCAGGCAGTCTGATTTTGATCAGCCACGCTCAGTCTGCCCTCCTCTGAGACGGGCAGACTGAGCGGGGCAGATTGAACACGGCTGACCGAAATCAGACTGCCTGCTTCAGACTGAACGAGAAGAGCACATCGCTGAAGCCACGGAGCTTGAATGTCCAACGTAAAACTAACTTTACCGCGATTTAATGTGGCGCTATGTTTGATTAAGTTTGTTGTATTGTAGGTCGCGACAGAGCTTCCTCTTCTCAGGACAGCGGCTCTGCAGACATTGCACGTTGCTGTCTTGCTTTGTGGTGTTTCGAGTGTAAAATATTTCCACACAGCGGATGTTTCGATGAAAAGTTGGTTAGCCATTAGCAACAGTGCTGCTCAGTGCTCAGCCCTCTTCCCTACTTTGAGTATCTTGATAAGATAGAAAAGCGCTGTATAAGTACAATCCATTTACCATTTATAAAGTGGGTAAAACAGAAGCACTGGAAGTAGTTGTCTTTCTATTATTTGCAGGTCTAAGGTTTCTAAGGTTTGCAGGAGAGGAAGGACCAGGGGATTCCAGGCAGAGCAGACCAAGGTATGTGGTGACGGAGGAAGAGAGTGGCAGGATGGACCTCAGTGCTGGATGGCGTGATGTTTAGTGGTTCTTATGGTTGTTGGTTGTAGGTGGCAGTTTCAGAAAATTGACTCGGGTAGATTCAAGGAGTCTGACAGAGAATGATCACAAAGTGGATCCAGGGAGCAAGGAACTGTGGAACAGGATGAGAAGCACAAGGAGAACAATGGTTAGTTTAATCTTGGCTACAAAACAAGATCTCACTAGGCCCAGGTTGAACAATGGTCCAGCGAAGTCTAGTTGGTTCAGGCAGCCCTAAATACTGAGGATCCTCATCAGCAGACAGGAAACGGCTGAGGGTGATTGGCTCCACCCTGCCACGCAGGAGCTATAAGAGGTGTTAGTGGATGAAGAAAAAACCCAGAATCCCCACGGCCAAATGACTTACCTCTAGAGGCAGTCAACAGCAACACTTTTTCCAGGAAAGGGGAGGTTTCTTTTTACCCTCAAACCACACAAAGAAGAACACTCAGATATCACTTTTCCGTTCGAGTCTTCTGATCAGTCCTTTGCTAAATGGGCATCATGTATAGAAATATAGAACCAGCAGTTGCCTGTAGATAAACTTCAAGTGAAATCAATTCTGTTTCACCAATCTTAGTATTAAAAATGTATTTATATTTTAAATTTGAGATCAAATTTTTATTCATCCCATGTATAAAACACAGTCCTAATCCCATCTCAGTGTTATGTCTTCTTTTAGACTATATGCAAAAATGACTAAATCCACTTCTGACTGCTACTTTGAAAACTCATGTGAAACTCCATCTCGCAAGATTTCAGCAAACAGTGGAACATGTAGATGCAAATCAGAACTAACTTATAGACCATAACAAGAAGAAGAGAAAGAAGAAAAAACAATGAAAGCTTTTTCTCCATCTAAAAAAGCTTATTTCTTTATTGTTTAACTTTCAGCTGCAGCCTTTCTCCACTTAAAAATATATGAAATAATCACTAAATTACATGTTGGGAAACACACAATGCATAAAAAGTTTCATAAAAGTGACAAACTTCTCCTTTGGTTGTTTTATTTTATGAAGAAGTTGTTCTGAGCTCTTGTCAATGTGTCGGAAGTGTCTGCTCAGGCTGATAATTCTATTCATTCCGCACATTTACTTGAATGATAATGTTCTTAAATTTACAAACACAACAAAATAAATGAATGACTGCTGTTGTTTTATGTCATTAGACATTATACATACGCCCGAGTTGCTTCTTTGTGTTTCTTGAAACTGAATAAAGATAACATTTCAGTTGACTTTAGAAATTGTAATTGAGTCCTTCCATTCTGTATGGTTTCATTTAGACATCACAAATAAAGATTGACTGGTGTAAAACGTAACTAAAAATGTATTATTTGTTTTTTACTCATACATTCACATCCATGACTTTGAAATGTGATGACACATATCCTTGGTTTCTAGAACTGAAACATCCAAAGTAATTCAAATAAATGAGTAACTCATGGCAGAGAGGCTTCTGGGTTAGATGGAGACAACGTTCTCATGGTGGAAAATATGGCTCCACATAATTCATTTTGAAGGATCAGAACTGAAGCAGCAGCTGTAAACTCCACGGCACATGATGTCAGTCAGAACCATCGGACTGCTGCAGCTTTATCTGCGCTTCTGCAAGCATCAAACACGCACTAATCTCCTACAGTTTCATATGAATTTCCTAAAGACATATGGATCTGTGGGTCAGCAGCCTGTCTCAGGAGTGTGTTTGATGATGGCATTTTATTGTTCCAGAAGGTCAAGATCTTCAAAGCTCTCCTTCTGTTCTCCACAGGGCACTCGGGCTGCAGCTGTCAGTATACGCTCGGCTTTGTGTTTTTATACGAGAAGAGGTAGGTCGAGCCCACTCTCACAGAAATGTTTTTACTGGTGGGGTAAGCTCTCAGTGGACGCCATAATATTGTTGTTCTGCCCTTTTGTGCTGAAGAGCGGGAAGCGTGTGAATCCTGTCGGATGGGACGTCACCACTGCCTCGTCTGACGTCGGTCAAATAGCCTTTTTGGCATGATTCAGCACTGTGCCCGTGAGTGTGAATGAAAGTGTACGTGTGTGAACTGTTACAATCAAAACAGATCACCTCTTGGGCTTTAGATCAAATGTCTTCTCATTTGCACTTCTGTGAAGCACTGTAAGATCTTTTAGACCAAAGCCAAACCAGTTTTGCACAACCAGCTGTATTTTGAAGGGTTAACATGAAATCTAACCTGACATACTGCTTGTTTTAGATTACAGTGGTTCCCAAACTTTTCAGCTTCTGACCCCATGTTAAAAAAACAGGGCAGAAACTTGCGACCACAATTTTTGCTGCTTAAAAATAGAAATATTGCCAAAAAGCCCCAAAACAGGGCCCCAGTGACAACACAGACACTTTCAACAGCGATTAAACTTGTCATTTCCATTTGTATAACAACTGTTAACTACCAGTTTTGTTTATGAAAGCTCTTATCATAGAACTCAACCAACTCAATTGGTGATTTATACACAGTCGGAGAAAGATTAAGAGGTATTTTTCCCCTTGCAGCCATATTTTGGAACAGTTTAAAACCTGTGAGTGCAAATGAACCACTTCTGAATGGCAAATGAAACACAGTGTTGAAAAAAGGCCAGAATTTCTTTAGTTTTGTAGATTATAGATGAGGAGTTTTCGAAATTATAAATACGTTTTGACCTTCCACCCATCAGAAAACCTGAAGCTCAGAAAGTTTGTGGAGTTAAGTGGATTATGTGGTCAACAAAGTTTCCCCTGACCTCCTCTACGCTCCAGCTGACCACCCTGAAATGCTGACTTCTCTTAATGTCGCTGTGATGTCGCTCCACCCTTACCCTTCTCTCATGACAGGATGTCGATGAAAAACTCCCTCCTGACTTCTCCACCTGTTTACCCATCCAGCAATGCTGAAGAGGCTCCCTTTCAAACGACATATGAAGTGCCCTGTTGCTGTACATGTAGTCTTGAGATGGTCTGTGGTTTATGTCTGGAATGTTGTTTTGGACTCACTTGCAAAGGTATGACTCAAAGCTCACCATCAACATCCCCAAGCCTGTTTATTTTCTAGCTGTATAGACATGTAGAATAATAAAGACTTTGTGTGGCTGTGCATCTGATCTTTTTACTAAAATAACAACAGTGGCAATTCAGCCTGCCACAGTTTATTATATATTAAAATTGCAACTTTGAAGGTAGCACGGCATTCACAAGGCAGTCTCCAAAATGTCTCAAAGTTATCTCTGAAGATTGTTAATATCCTTACGTGAGTTGCAGGATCTTGTGCTTGCGTTGCTGGGATTTTGACCACATTTGAAAAATGTGTGTGAGAAATTTGCTCTCATATAGTTGTGAGCTTCTGGAATCCATCTTGAACCCATCTCAGTATAGTTGTAATTAGCTGTATTGTGTGAGGCCCTGTGATGGACTTGCGACCTGTCCAGGGTGTACCCCACACCTCGCACAGTGATTGCTGGACATGGGCACCAGTGACCCCCGTGACCCAAAATGGAAGAAGCGGGTAAAAGACAATGGATGGATGGATAGATTGTTGTATTGTGTTGTTGATACGTACAGTATGCAAACTCCCTGCAAAGACTGACCCCCAGTTTTCCCAGAAGTTCATACAAATGTGTAATTTAGTGTGACATCAAGTCAAAAATTAACTTTTTATCACACTTATGAGTCTTCTATTAGTCCCCAACAGTCGCAGACCAGAGATACTTTTAGTGGTTTGAACAGATTAGATTTCCTTCCAATTTCTTTGCATGCTAAGTAATGTCAAACTCAGATTACATGCTAAAAGACTGGATTAGTGTATTGGCCTTTGATGCAGTGGGATAAAAAATACAAAATACGATGCAAAAAAAAAGTTTTGGTTAGTTATGATCAGTTCTGTTCAAGTTCACTTGTTAAAAAAAGAGCAGGACACAGTAGCAGCAGGGGTTTAGCATTTAAAGAAAATGCTGTCACTTTGATCATTTCCTTCTGGACTTTGATGTCAGAACTCTTGAAAGGATTGATAATGATGTTTAATTGATTACATAGCATAAACAAGCTTGGTTTGCTCTCATATCATTCATCCCTCCCCTTTTTGTGTGTTCTCGCCGAAGGAAGATGGCTAGCATGCCATATTGGCCTTTCTCTTTCTTCTTCTAAAACAAACAAAGACGTCAAACATCAAAGCGGTTCTTGGTTAATAAAAGAAGACCTCAAATATTTTCCATTATGTTTAACATGGTTTTGGGTTTCGCCGAGCAAGGGAACAACAACAGGACAGAAAGAAATGGCGCCTTTATGTTGTGCTCCATTTCTGTTTTACAGAGGTTCAGCAGACCAAACTTGAGCTGTTCTTTGATCTCATTGGCTCTAATTATTCAAAGGTAGTCTTTTTCTTTTCTATTTCTCTTCAGACACAAGTCCCCCCTCCTCACCCATCCCTCCGCACACTGCTTTGCTCTCTGTTCTCACTGTCCCTTTCCACCCTCCTGATTATGATAGGCCGAGCTTCTGGCTAAAACAACAGTCTGTCAGAGGATCGCTTTCCTTTGAAGTCGACGTCAGTCAGTTGTGTTTCTGTCTTGAGCCAGAGTGCTGACCCCTGACCTGCAGTGATTGCTTCCCGTGGCGCAGCCAAGCAGAGATAACTGTAAATGCAGGCCTTTGATATCCACTTGAGAACATGAGGCTGAGCCTGAAGGGGAGCACAATGATGCTCAGGCATCTTTGCATGTGTGTGCACATACTCACCAAGATACCAAGACAAGGCAGCATATGGCAGAGACCAAGGAAACGGGTACAACTTCCAGATTAAAGCTATTGTCTTTGATTGTCCCTGAATCTAAAAGAGAGAAGCACGAAAGTCACTTGGCCAAGTTTAAAAAAAGACATACATGGTTTATGTCGGAAAAGGAAAACACTGCCAAGAAAGAGAACCTTGTTTGGAATTATATACAGAACTTACATGATTTGAAATCTGTAGGAGACTGGACTTATGGTTTAATTTTAAATTGTATCACTGTGCTATACAGTAGTCCCTCATTCCAGATGTTCCTGACACCCCAGCGATAAGTGAAAATCCACAAAGTAGGGACGTTATAATTATTTTAGTATTTATATATAGTAAGGCACAGCACGGTGGTGCAACTGGTAGAGCTGCTGCCTCTCAGTGAGCAGGTCCTTGGTTCAAACCCCGGTCCAGGGGCCTTTCTGGGTGGAGTTTGCATGTTCTCTCCGTGCATGCGTGGGTTTTCTCAGGGTGCTCCGGTTTCCTCCCACAGACCAAAAACATGCATGTTAGGCTGATTGGTAACTCTAGGTGTGAGTGAGAGAGTGAATGGTTGTTTGTCTCTATGTAGCCCTGTGATGGACTTGCGACCAGTCCAGGGTGTACCCCGCCCCTCGCACAGTGATTTCTGGATATGGGCACCAGCGACCCCCGTGACCCAAAAGGGAACAAGTGGGTAAAGATAATGAATGGATGGATGGATATAGTAAGGCTTGAAAAACCCTTCCCACACGCTTGAAATCTTCTTAATGTTCTAAGCTCTCTAAATGCTCTAAAAGATCACAGCAAAAGAGAGCAGACTGACTGATGCTACGGTTACTGAGCCAGTGAGCGCCCGGAGCGGACTGGCCATCGGGAGCACTGGGACATTTCCCGGTTCGGGAAATGTGCCGGCTCAGTTTGGGTTAAAGCTTGGTTTGGGTCGCGCTTGATTATTTTATATAAACAATCCATACTGTTCACTCTGGTGTTCGCCTCAATGAAGCTCCCACAGCAGCAATGGGGAAAGACAGCCCCCACCCCGCCCCCTCCTTTCTCTTTCTGAGGCTGTCTGTCACAGGTTGCATGCCCGCTTGTTTCTCTGTATCATTCCCCCATTAGTAGATCCATAGTTTAGCTCATTTGCACATGCGCTAAAAGGAATACTGCCGGGTTGCACTGACTGTCATTGAATATGCTAGATTGAGGAAAATGTACAGGTATAATTCCGTTTATGAATAAGAACTGTCTTAATTTGCTTAGAAAAGTATGTGCTCTACCTCCGCCGATTTTCATATTGCTAATTTACGCCACTCCTATTTCTGTTAAAATCATTGACATATTACATCATGGTTAAAATTATATGCAGCTTCACCACTGAGCGGTGGTGTTTCACCATGGAAATAATTCATTGTGTATCTTGCAGGGTTTTTCTCATTCAGCCCAGGCTAGGGGTCAGGTCTAATGTGCCGGATATCATCTTAACCAGTAATTTGTAATGGAAATACAAGTGGTGTAAATTAGGTACATTGAAGATCGGCGGAGATAGAGCACATACTTTTCTAAGTAAATTAAGACAGTTTTTATTCATAAACAACGGCGATCCGTGCAACCCGGAAGTACACTACGGATTGTGCTTCCGTAACAGAGTGGGGAATGACACTCTGCTCTGCTGTGACAGACATCCTCAGAAAGAGAAAGGAGGGCCCCCCTCAGCAATCACTGAGCGGGCCAGACCACGTAGAAACAATGCGTACAATCTTATACTGAAAACCTGCGAAAGAGTGAGTTTGCCAAAGTCAAACCGCTAAGTATGAAAGTGCTACTCTACATATATCTGTTAGCCTAGCTTATAAGATTTGAAATACTGGCAGCGGTGAGCACAGTTAACTAAAATGTTAGCTTTGCTAACCCATATTCGGCTAACTGACAAATCAGCTTAGCTAACACAAAACCGCTAAGCAGGTTTAAAAAAACTTAGAAGTACTGTAATGCTAAACAGCTATGATGACTGTCAGTCTGTGTCACACGTCTTCGTCTACTTCCCGTTGAAACTCCGTCTACCAATCACATCTTGCCACGTGTAGCTACAAGCACAAGTAGTAAGCCAATAGCATACATTCATCTAGCTGCTGTTGCATCAACCAATCACATCTTGTCACATGTGCACATAGTAAGCCAATAGCATACCTTACAAGCTCTTCAAGACACACCCTCAACAAAAACGGAAATGCTAATTTGCAAACCAAAAAAAATAGTTTGCCTATTAGCGGATTAGTGGAACTGTGCCCATCAGTGAATATAGGAAAAAAATTGCCATTATAGCACATTCAAACCATAATATTGCCCAAAGTATGTCTCAGTTGTTTACTGCATAAATAAATAATTTAATTCTCAGGTCAGTCAAATTAGCATTTTCCAAGAAAATGTAGTTTATTATGATAAACTAAGCTAAACTAAGCAAAGCTATGATAAGCTAAATTAAACAAATGTAAGATGCTTCAGATTAGCAGCATAAACATGATCTCATAAGCAAATTTTAGAAGGATTTAACACCTTTTCCCTAAAAAAAGATTTTAGGGTACAGTAATCGGAATATTTTCAAAGATTTTGTTTTGTTGTCTAGAGAAACAAGCCAATGAACGCTAAATGTTTCTGATGATAAACCTTTTATAGCCATAATCAAGTTTTAAGGATTAATAAATATAAAAACATTTTCAAAGAAAAAAATTTTTTTTTTTGGCATACTTATCACATTTTTATCCAGATGGCAAACTTAAATCACATCTGTTTAAATGTGCATCCATTTTCATGTACCCAGTATTGTAAAAAGTTGTAAATATTTAAGCTGCAATCAGTTTGTGAACCAAACTGGTCATCATAGCTGTTTAAATGTTCAGTTATAAAGCTGTAAAGTTGTTATATTCACAAACTGCTACAATCAAACTGACTGAGAGGTTTTAGGACGTCTCAGAAAACCAGTCTGTTCCCAACACTTTTGGCGCAGACATTTAGTCATTACTGGTACGACTGTTGACATGTTCAGTAAACAAGACCAGAGCAGAGCAGACTCTCATGTCAGGGACAGATGAAGATGGGCAGATGAAAGTTATTGATGGTAAACCCACTCTCGCTCATATTCCTCAGCTGTAATTATGCACTTGTATTAAGTCATTTTAATCTCCTTTTTGTTCCCAGAAGAAAATAAATAAACTGCTGCTGAAATGAAAGTCACATTAAAGCTGAAAATAGTAAACCCAAAGCCCTGTGATTTGCAGAAGTTTGTTCATTTTCACCTAAATTCGACCTGACCTTTCTTTTTTATTATTATTATTTAATCATATAGTAAATCAAGTGAATCTTCAAAAAATGTCCAGAATGAACCCACACATGAATGACTTCATATGCACATTAATGCTTTGCCACATTAGTGTATTTGGTATGATCAACAATAGATTTTATTCTTTAAACATTTTTTTACTTACAAATGTTGAAAGCAACATTTGTTTTTATAAAAACACCCTTCATGTCTCTCATTTAAGTTCAGCTGTTCAACTTTGTGAAAAATCTATTCCTTGCTCATAACGCTCATAACCGTGAGGTTTTGTTTTGCATTCACAGCTTGGCACATATTATCTTTGAGCTGATTTATTCCTGTCTGGAATGACACAGTAAAGATCTTAGGTTTACCTTCCCTGTGGTCCTTGTTGCGAAAAGAGCTCAGTGTGTTTTTGTTCCAACTGAGTTACTTTATTCTGCAAAAGATTTTATTTTTCTACAGGCAAGCTAAAGCTGCATGCTTTACAGTGCATGCAAGCTTTACTTTGCAAAAAAGTTCAAATTTGTGTGTAATTGTTACAAATCAGGAAATTTCCCATATTTTGTGATATGAACTGTATTGTGAACTTGTGCTGTTTCTGGAATCTACCTCAGGAGGGAGCTGCAACTGCTCAGGATCTTGCCTTAATTTCAGTCATAACAACAGGCCTCGTCACCTGTCACCCTCTTTAGATGGTGTGCACTTCTTCATTCCTTTTCGCAGCTCGGTTTGAAAAACATTAACGTTTTGACTGTGGCGTGCCAGCATTTTTACTTTAATTGTCTCTCTTCAGTCTCCTGTTTGATAAAAACAGAGTCAGGTGATGACAGACTGTTTGAGTGATGTTTGATGATGGCAGTGTGTCCCCGATGATTTCTTTCTGTCTTTGTAATTCTGTGCATGTCATGAGAAAGTCTATATCTTTCTGGTATCGTCTTTGTTTCCGTGTTTATTCTGTATATTCAAAGTGCTGATTTAGTGGGTGACAGGGCAGTGCACCTCTTTCATGTCACTTCTGTAATTACTTCAATTAGTCATGCGAGAGAGGAGGGTTTCAGCTGCTGTCTTTTGGATTATAATTTACTCCAAAACAGAGATAGACTCTGCAGTGTTCAAGGAACGTTCGTCATTTTTATTTTGGTCACTTCATTCCTTTGATCACTGGATGAAAGACACCTAAAGAAATCGGTCCTTCATTCATATATATTTTATTAGGTTGTTGCTGTGATTTATTAGTTTTAAATGAAGCTTTTTTTTCTCAAACAGTGGCATGTTGTCCGCCGTCTTTGAAATGTAAATAACGTGACCGCTCCCCGACTGCACCTCCCGTGTAAACAGCCTCAGCTCCACCACCGGTCCTCCACTGATGCAAACCATTTTAAGTGTAGAATCGGGTCAGAGAAAGGGGACCACTCAAGGAGACCTAACTTGGATACCCTCTTTCATGTTGTGGAAAAGTGAAGAACTTCTGTTGTAGTTTATTGCTGGTGTTATTTTTAAAAGCAGCCCCCCCTCCTTGCCTCTTTGAAGTGAGAATGGGTCTGGTTTTGTCTACAGTGTCACCATATAGGACCACTGCCCGTCTGTTTCTTGACTGCATTGGAACATATGAAATTCTTTTCCAACACCTGGACTCGTCAGGCTGAACACTAAATGTAATTCTGTAAACAGGTGCTGGAGAAACTGAACAAGTTTTGTTTTGTTTCTTGGCATTTCAAAGTCTAACTAAACCATTTAGAACATTAAAATCCTTGAGTGAATGCATATCATTTACCATATTACATGCCACCATTTTAAACAACGTTACCGGTATGTTATTTGTTAGTGCTCAGAGTAAGTGCTAGAGATGATTCTCACCTACGGCTACATCAGATTTGACCTCAACATCTGTAATATTGATTGCGTTAAAGCCTTTTTTGTTTTTTTCCTAAGATCAGTTGACTGTGGCAGCCATCTCAGGGCCGAGATGGGGTAGAACAAGGGCAGCCGACCCGGAACCAGAAAGTCGCGGTTGGACTCCCAGCCATCCCCACATGTCGTGGTGCACCTGAGCAAGACACCCAATCCCTACTTGCTCCCTTGGTGCCCAGTAGCTGCCCATCTGCCTCACCTGGGTGCATCCCAGGTGCGATGGGTTAAATGCAGAGAACCAATGGTGTCATTGTGAAACATACGATGATGACAACACATAGCACTTATACACTTTTACCTTGAATTTGGCTGATACCAAAAGGTGATGTGCAACCAATGATTATGAACAGTGGTCTCTCAATGCCAATTCCAGGAAAACAAAAGTATGTATCACCTTTAACATGAGGACTATCCCTTAGACTGAACACTCACTTACCACCCACACATAATTAATTTCAATTCAGTTGATTTATATAGTGCCAAATCACAACAGAAGTCGTCTCAGGGCACTGAACAGAAACATTCACATATATAAAAAAGTCAGTTAATAACGTCATTTATCTAGGGCGCCAGCAGATTACTTTGAGTCTTAATTTTGTCACAGTCACCCATATTAAGCAAGCACAGAGGCAACAGTGGAAAGGAAAAACTCCTTCATAAGGAAGAAACCGCCAGCAGAACCCGGCTCAGGACAAGTGGCCATCAGCTTCGATCGACTGGGCCCTCCTGTTTTAGCCAGGTTTCTGTCAGACACAATAAATTCAATATGATGATCAGTTATCATAAAATAAATAAATTAATTAAAGAATAAAGCTTCTTAATATAAACCATCGCCAATTGGACTTTTTGTCATGTTTGTGTCCATACTGGACCCTGATCAGGAGCCAAAAAGTTCTGATGTTTACAGAACCCATCTCAAATGTCCCCTGCTTGTCTCAGGTTGAACTGAACCCTGCTACTGTCCTACGGTCAAATGACCCCAATTCACATATTTCACATACAAGTACTTCGAATAAAATGTACTTCCCGATTATCACTCCTGTCCAAACTAACTAACACTTAAAGGGGCACAGAGCGTAGAAACTTGAGAACTGCTGCTTTAGCTTTGTGCTTCTCTACAGCTGAATACTGTTCATTCATTCAACCTTTATTGATACAGGTTAGTCCCATTGAGCCTCAGGGACTCATATACAAGTGGACAACAAAGACAACAGTAGACAATCATAAAAGAAAGCATACAAATTGAGAAGAACAACTGAAAGAAAATGGTATTAAAAAATGAAATAAAAACAGTTAGGTTGTAACGCCATGTAGAATACGTAAGAAAATGTCTGCATTGGTTCTTGCCAGCAACTGGTAGAGCTGCTGCCTCTCAGCGAACAGGTCCTTGGTTCAAACCCCGGTTCAGGGGCCTTTCTGGGTGGAGTTTGCATGTTCTCTCCGTGCATGCGTGGGTTTTCTCTGGGTGCTCCGGTTTCCTCCCACAGACCAAAAACATGCATGTTAGGCTGATTGGTAACTCTAAATTGTCCCTAGGTGTGAGTGAGAGAGTGAATGGTTGTTTGTCTCGTTTGTCTCTATGTAGCCCTGTGATGGACTTGCGACCCGTCCAGGGTGTACCCCGCCCCTCGCACAGTGATTGCTGGACATGGGCACCGGCGACCCCTGTGACCCAAAATGGAATAAGCGGGTAAAGATAATGGATGGATGGATGGATGGATGGATGGTTCTTGCCAAGAACTTAACAGATGCTTGAAGCCACTTAGCGATGTAAAGGTCTAGAGCTTCAGACCTTTTTGCAATATATTCCAGGATACAGGAGCAGAGTAGAAGGCCCTTTTGCCTAGTTCATTCTGCAAAATGGCCTTTGTCTACTCCGCTCCTTTATCCTGGAATTGCGCTCTCTTTTGGTGCAAATCAATTCATGCTAAAAAGATAAATTCCAAGTTCAATGAATCCTGCTTCATCATAACAAGGACAATTTGCGCCACTCTAACAAACTACCTACGTGTACAGGCTCTCTGGTATTGCTCCACCTGCAATAGAAAGAGATAATCAATACAACTGAAAAAAGGAAACAGGAAAATGACCCTTGGTATCCATCACATGCCCACACATCAGCCCTTGTACATCTGACATCTAGGAAGTTTTTTAGCATAAACAAGTTTACCAATAAACTCAACCTTCAGGAATAAACCAATGGGAAGGTATTGAACAAACAATCATACCACACCCAACCATCTCAAAACCCTGGGAAAAATTGGCTAATAAAAGTAGATTACAGAGAAACAAATGGTGTGCCATGAATTGGGTAAGAACCAGTGTTGGAAATTTCAAAACCAACTTGGTAAAATGGGGGCTTGCCATGAATTGAGCCTGTGAATGTGGTCAACAAATCCAGAACATGGACCATCTTTTAACCTTGCACCTTACGTCTGGTATAAATAACATCTGCAGACCTTTGCCAGGGCAGTGACAGAGCAAAGGCATCACTGTCTTTCTGGTGTGATGATGATCCAATGATTAATTTGAGTGTTTCATCAAAAGTGGTTCATGAGATATTTTGCTAACTGTTAGGGAATTTTGGTCAATGTTTATGGATGTTTTTAACTGCTATGGCTGAGAATGTTAACTCTGCCCATGAATCATAAGTTTGGGTTAGTAGAAAGCTGTATGGGGATCAGGGTGAAGGTGACTGTATGCAGCTGTTGCTCCAAGGTCGCCTCTGAGTCTGTGAGCTTGTCTGAACAGATAAGGTATAAAAACAAGCTTCACACACTGTCCGTGGCAGATTCTTGTGACTGGGCTTCATGCGTGTACTTCCTGTATATCTGTGTAACCTGTTCTGAAAATCTGTCCTTGCAAGTAAAAAATAAATAAAAATCTTCTCCTGTCATCGAGTGTAGTTCCTTTTGAGTAAGTGAGATAAAGCAAGAATATTTTTCTCAAACACTAACAGACGAGGTTAAGTCCAATAATTCTTGCTAATGCTTTAAAAAATATATTTTACGCAATCTGTTTGGGCTCAACAAATGTTATAGAGATGACTCTCATTTACTATTGTTAAAGATTTATTCAAAGTTGCTCAATGTATTTATGAGATATTTTGCTAACAGGCCATGCTTTATTGTTATCTTTCATGGCAGCAGATCACAATAAAACACTGAAAGTGCAGAAGAGAAAGACGTAGTAAATGAATGAAAGCATCATGATCTGAGATACCATAAAGCAACTAATATTGTGGCTATATGCATAGAAATAATACTCAAAAGTTAAATATATTGGGTTTAACAGCTTATGTATGTGATTACAAACCCTGGTACATTCTGTCATATCTCATTGAAGAACTAAATTGTACTTTAACTAAAAAATGATTTCTGCTTGTCTGCTTGCTTTGTGTTTGAACTTTGGGACATAAAGTAAAGAGGTATTAGGTGACCTTAAGGTCCTCTCATACGGATAGAAATCTACTAAACCAGCCAAATAAGGTGGGACAAGACATTGAAGTAAACACTTAGAGCTTAACATTTATTCTAAAACTGACTGAAAACCAGTGGAGAGAGAATAAAACAGGGGTGCTGTGCTCACATCTAGGTGTTAGTTGAAAGTTGGGCCACCATGTTTTGTACATGGTGAAGGTGATTGATAGAGATTTGGGAGATTCCAACATACAGAGCATTACAGTAGTCAAGCCTTGAGCTGATAAAAGCATGAATGGCCTTTTCCAGATCAGGATGATTTAAAAAAGGTTTAACGTCGGTTAACGTCGGATGGGAGGCGAAAAAGCTGGCCTTGACTACAGAGGCTTTTTGTTTATCAAATGTATAATCCTTGTCAAAAGTACCAACACCCCCACCCCAAAGTTTTTAATCGTGGGTCTAAAATTAGATGTCAGAGCACCAAAGTTGCAAGGTGCCTCATCACCAAAAAATATACACTCCATCTTTCTGTAATTGAAAAATTTAAAATATTGTTAAACCACTGTTTGATGTCAGCAATACAATCAAAAAACAAAGTTTTGAAGATTACTACTTCTAGGCTTTATAGGCAAATACATCTGTATGTTGCCCACATAGTAAAAAGAAAAGTGCTGACTGGCTGAAACAGTAGGTATGTTTACATGGACATAAGTAGCCGGATCAAATGGCCGGTCGGAATAAAAGTGTGTCATGTAAACACTCCATTCAGGTTATTTTTTGTGTATTCGGCGCGATCCGATATAATTTGTGATCAGAACGAAACGGGTGGTTTACGCCGATCCGTAACCCGATCGGTGCGCATGTAAACGCTTGATCTGTTCGTTTTTATCTGATCGTGATAAACTGACCTGACTGCGCATGTGCGACTTTGCCATTTCCACCTGGCTAATGCTAACAATATTAGCATGTCAGGGGAGCAAAACTGGTCGGTGAGTGACACAAGATTTCTACTAGAAACTTTTAAAGAGCTCAAAATGATCTGTATTACCTGTAGCTCAGTCAGGGAGTGCAGTAACGTCTCCACCATCATTAAAACCTGTCGTGGATCCATTTTGGGTGCTCTAGTTTGTTTACGTTCACCCCGGAAGTAGAACTTCTTCTTCGGTGGTTTTTTTTAAGGAGAGTTTACCACTCTGCGCATGTCAGTACTGCTGTTCAGAACAAAGCCCGCTGCATGTAAACGCTCGTCATGAACAGATTGTGCCCATGTAAACAATACATTTGAATTATTCAAACAGAACACATTTCAATCCGGTCAAAGAATTATGTGCATGTAAACATAACTAGTGGCAGCAAATAAAGAGAGAAAAGGAGAGGACCAAGAATAGAGCCCTGCGGCATACCACAAGAAAGAGGAGCGCAAGTGCAAAAGCACTTGCAAGTTTTTGATTATTTTATTTTTAAGACTGTGATTTTTACTTCAATTTAAAATATATGAAACAAGGTGCTGTTAGGCTGATTTTGTTTTCAGGGAGCAAGATATCTGTCTAATATTTATTCTAAGATAAGCAAAGCTGTGTTAAGCTAAACAAAGCTAAGCTAAGCTAAGCTAACCAGCTCTAACTTAAGTAATGAGATGTTTTCTTATGTAACTCTAAGTAAAGTGTTTGTGCACATTTTCAAGTATAATAATTTAATTAATGACTGTTGTTTGATCTACTTTTTGCTAACTCTATCCTCCATTTTGCTTGAAGCCTGAGTTTCGTCAGGATTTTATTGTATAAAATGGTCAATTTGCACACGGCACACAAGTCAACTTTTTTTGTTCTGACAGCTGCTTGTTTTCATTTTAAAGTTAACTTAAATTTGAGAAATTATTTATTTTCCCTTCCTTCATTATTTTTACTATTTCAAGTGTTGTCTTGTGGCGCTCTTTCAGCTCAGGACGAGTTTAAAAATAGTACTATTCCCAACACTGACATATAAACTTTTTTATTGCTCAAATGTAATTTTGTGGGTAAACATAAGACAGGAAGACAAAGAGACTGACATTTTTTTGATTTCCTCCCAATAAATGTGTGGCTTTGTAACAATATTGTCTAATGTGGCTTTTGAGGATCTGGGTAGTTCTCTCTCTGTGGTGTGCCTAAGGGCTTGTTAACATTTAAAGGGCTTCATTTGTGTAATGAAGTGGTAATCTGTGTACAAGGAGGATCTCTGTCAAATCTCAAGCTGAGTGTGTCTAATATCTGATAAAACTTTCCTCCTCTCTGTTAGTAGTTAAAGCGACATACTGATCTATCTCAGCTGACAGTTCATTCTCTTTTGTTGAGCTGTCACCTCTGGGTTTGTTTGTGTTTTTGACCCATTCCTGATATTAGACCCTAAAACTCCTGGTTTCAGCAAGGATCAAGTGTAAATTGTGTCCAGTGGGCAGCCAGCAGGGAAATGCACACTGACCGAAGGTTCTGTCTAACTTTGGTGTTTTTGTGTATTGGCCATTTTAGGGGTGCTGTGGACTTTCCATCTGTGGCACTGCAGGATCATCTGAGAAAAACAACATCAACATCCAAGTTACAGGGAAGGAGGGAGGCTGAAAAACACGTTCCACTCGGCAGTGTGTTTGAAATGTTAACTATAGAAAACAAGCAGGCTAATGGTTTAGTATTTATATATTTTCTTTGGTGGCTTTGAAGTCAGTGCCCATGGTGTATGTCAACCCCAGGCAGCTCTAAAAAGTAGCCAGACTGTGAATATAAAGAGACCAGAATAAGCTCAATCCCACCTCTGACATGGACACAAATTCATTTGAATCCCTTCCTTTAAAGTTGTGTCATGCTTCTTACAATATTAGGGCCACAAATGAATACATATGATTTGTGTTTATACCAAAAAATCACTGCTTTTTTATTCAAACCAAGTCAAATCAACAGGTTTAAAGAAACATTGACAAACCTTTCATGGAAATCATGCTAAATTCAGCATAGGAGAAATGAAAAGGTGAGAAAGAAAAAAAACAATATTGCTTTGACGTTCAGATGCATAAACGATTCCAAAATGTGAATGTAAGCATATACCTGTGAGACTGAAATGATGAGTACTTTTTTCTTGTTAAATTGTGAGCATCGTTATTCTGACACAAAGATCATTTATGTCAAGTTTGATAGAGGAGGAGTTTAAACTTTTCTGAGTCATGGTGAAGAGATAACCAAACGGATTACCCAAACTGTTACAAATACTTTTTTTTCCCCGTTTGTACCATAAACTCATAAGAATTCTAGTTTTTAGTTTTACTCTAAAGTAATAGTGAAATTGTTCCATAAATGCACTGTTAAAAAAAAAATTGGTCTAAACTTTACTGACCACCATTCTGTCATTTTTTTTACATTTTAGAGTTACTTTGGTTTTCCTAGTACATTTAAACTACCTAATGGAGATTAAAAAAAGGCTCTTGAGAAAATCTTTCTGCTAGTTGTCCAGCATAATCTTGAGCAGAAAAGTTGAGTTTTTTCAACCCTTTTTTGTACGTAGACACAAGATTTTTGTTTCCTTGTGTTGTAAACAACTCAAAACATTCTGTATAAGGTAATATCTCCATTGGTTGCGACTGTTGGGGACTAGTTGGCAACTTAAATTTACAAGCAAGTAGTGAACAAATGCACATTTTCAGTTGTGATCTCACTGAATTTTAAGTGATTGTAGTTAAGCCACCAGCACAGCCAGATAAAAAAATTATATATATACATATTTTTTTATTTATTATTTGGCCACCAGTTTTGTATGCACATCTTGCCAAATTGTTTTCTATGCCATGTAGTTTATTTTGTTGTTGACCTCGTACTTGCCTTGACCCATAACCTTCACTTCAAAGCTTGTGGACTGAGCCTGTGGCTTGTGCACATTCATTTCTAACATGTTAAGTCTTGCATACAAAACACTCACAGCTCATTTTGAACAACTTGCACAATAACGTTCTAGCTGTTGCACATTATTTCATTGCTCACTTAGGCCCACTTTGTATCCACTACAGCAACCACTCCCATGTTTTTGATTTAAACTAATGGTGTACATTTTGAAATGAGCATTGGCAGACTTAGAACAGTTTCAACAATTACTAATTATCATCCTTGTGGGGCTTTTTGACCCGGAAATGTGTTCAGTCAGAAGACAGCTCCTATGCAGATGTCAAAATATAAGTTCTAGCACTCTTGAGGTGGGTTTGAGTTGCACATGATGACTCTGTGACTATTGTGAGAGGAACTTTGTGGCACAAACTGTTTGAACATGCTCAAAAATGAAGTGAGAAAATTGTATCCAACACCCCTGAGAATGTTTTGAGACATTTTAGAGACTCACTCGCAAATGCCATTTGCCAGCTAGTTGCAACCCAGTGAGATTCTGTTTTTAGAGCAACATATGGAGCTGCATTTACCAAAGTCTTACTACAGCCTACCTCTCCTGTGTGTTTGTTTGCTTCTGTCTGTGTGTACCTCTATGCGTGTGTGTGCACAGTTGTGTGGATTGTGTGGGGTGGGGGTTATTACTGCTTCTCGTTGGTTGCGGTGCAGTCCTGTCTGTTCTGTGGGACATCTGTGGGTTGCGTGATGGGCTTTGTGGAACCGTTCTCTGATGGGGGGAGTTAAACAGGCGCAGTCACGAGCTCTACCAGACACCGTGGGCACCAGTGACCGTGTCTCTTTGAGGCTTCGTATACACGCACATTTGACAACACCCTACAGCACACAAAAACACGAGGAACGCTCAGTTAAACCACAAGCAGAAATCCTTCCTAGATTTACTTCATCCAGTAGTTTTTCCTGAAACCGCCTGTGTGTGCGTTTTAGTTTTTATTGGCACAACAGTACATTTTTGATTCACTTTGATCAAAACAGCTCCTAACATTAATTGCAGCTCATACTGTTTCTGAAAGGCTTTACACAGCAGCCAAAATCATAGTTTAATGTCTAATGTGCAGCTCTCCAATACTTTAATAGCTGCTTTTTTATGTTCATAGATTTATACTATTTTACGTTGGAGAGGGTAACTGTGTGGGTGCATGTGTGTGTTTTATCTTCATCTTACAAAGCGAGCCATAATCCTTCCTGAAGACCAGAACGTCCATTACAAATGGCAAACTCTTTTGTACAAAGCAGCACAGAATCCCACATGAGATGTGTCGTTTGATGGAAAATTATGTGACACTGACTGGAAAACATTGTGTAGCGGATTAGTTACTGTACGGTTCTCTTTTAGTATATATCTGAAACGCAGTCGTCTCCCTTCATGTCAGACTCTGATAGATTTTAATGATTTTAAAGGGCATAGCAGAATAATGAAGACCAGAGTGTAAACAGGCCAGAGCGTTGTTGAAAAGAGAGGAAAAAGAAGAAGAAGAAAAAAATAACTCGGGGAGATCAAACACTGAGTCGTTTTGACTTTGATGTTCGTCTCTTTCATTCTGAGTTGCCATAGTTTAAGACATTTTATTGGTCTTCCACCGAGTCTTCTTCCTGCCACCAATTTTTCACAGGCAAAATTTAGATTTGAGCAACACAAACAGGCAGCATAACCCTATAAGGCTTATATTCTCTTTACATAGTGATGCATCCTTTATTCACTTTCTAAATGGTGACAGCAACAAACTCATCTGTTCAATCAAATCAAATGGATTTAAATTCAAAATTCATTTTTGTCGTGTATTTTCAGGGGCGAAAATATCAAGTTGTAGTCGTCACAGTGCCATGGGAGGCCCAAATGCTTTGGCAGGCAAATTCAGTCCGACAGAGTAGTTCTTTTATGAGATTAGATGAAAGCTTGGGAAACACGAAAAGTGTTTGATCACCGGAGATCAAGCTGCTTTACTGGTGAACCCAACACCTCAGCTTATATCTGGCAGAACATCTCCAACAGTGGTTAGAGAGGAAGATAAAGATGTAATGTGGCCTCAAGCTTGATGTCAAGCCTTCCTGCTCCTGTGTGATGCATTCATTCAAGCTTGATTTATACAGGTTAGTCCCATTGAGCCTCGGGGACTCATTTACAAGAGAGACCTTAATTTAACAAAGAGTGATGACAACAGACAACAATAGACAATCATAAAAGGAAGCATAGAAGTTGAGAAGAACTAATGAAAAAAATTGTATTAAAAAATGAAACAAAAACAACTAGGTTGTAAAGCGATGTAGACAATTAAAAACAGGAACATGTTTGCATTACTTTTTGCCAGGAACTTAACAGATGTTTAAAGCCACTTTGAGAGGTCAAGTTCGAGAGCTTCAGATTTTTTGCAAGATATTCCAGGAAACAGGAGCAGAGTAGGAAAAGGCCTTTTTGCCTTGTTCAGTCTGCACTGAGGGGACACTGCATGTAATAATGTCCTGGGAACGCACGCTGTAGCTGCACTCACGCAGAGACATATAGGAGAAGATGTATGAAGGCAACAGACTGAGAAGTGATTTAAAGATGAAAATGTATCAGTCAGAGAGTCTACATGAAGTTAATGATGCCCAGTTAACCAGTGAATAGAGGGTGCAATGGTAGGTACGATAGCTACAGCCAGTTATGAACCTTAGTGCACCGTGATAGGCAGCATCCAACTTCTGCAGGGTGCTTGTAGAAGCGTTTCATGCAAATAATGTCACCCTAGTCAGTGGAGGGAAGGAAAGTCGTAGTTACAAGGTGTTTCCTAGCATTCAGAGTTTAACAGGGTCTATTTCTGAAAAAGAAACCCAGTTTAACTTTCAGTTTCCTTACTAGGTTTTCCACGTGAAGCTTAAAGGAGAGATGCGTATGACCAAGATATCCAAATATTTGTAGGAATTGACAATTTCAATAGGGACATTTGAGGATAAAATCAGAATAAGAATTGCTGGGACCAACTTCCTGTTTGAAAACAACATCCCTTTGGTTTTGTCTGCATTTAGGACAAGTTTGAGACAGAACAAATCTGACTAGATGATGTCTAAAGTGGAAGCAAAAGCTGGAGAATCTTAGCAACTGTTTTAGCTCGACAATAAACAACTGTAACGTCAGCATAGAAATGTAAGGATGCATCAGGGATGGTCTAATCTACATTACCTATGTGGATTGTGAAGAGGGTGGGTCCTAAGACTGAGCCTTGTGGTACACCATTGTTGACCGTTAAATAACTGGAAGAAGTACCATTATGTTGAACACATTGTCTCCAATCTGAGAGATAGTGAACCAATGAATATTGTGAACTGAGAAACCAATTTCTGAGAGCTTATGACATGAGATGTCATGGTCCACAGTGTCAAAAGCTTTAGACAGGTCTAAGTAAAGTGCAGCACAATAATCCTTAGCATCCAGTGTTTCAACTGTATCATTAAAAACCTTAAGTGACTCAGTCATTGTGCTTTGATGTTTCCTGAAACCAGACTGATGGGGAGGTATAGATGTTAAATGAGTCCAAATACGTTTTGATTTGAGAGTTTATCAGTTTTTTTAGAACCTTGGCTAAATATCAGAGTTTAGAGATTGGTCAATAGTTATTCTGTGATGTGGGGTCACCTCCCTTCAGCAAGGGTAGAACAAAGGATGTTTTCCAAGTGTCCCGAATAGAGTTTTGGCTTATGGACAAGTTAAAGATGAGACACTGGTTCTGCTATGATATGAGTGGCCAGCCTTAAGAAATAAGGGGGACGGTCATCAAGGCCTGCAGATTTTTTAGAGTCTAGACCTTTTAACAATTTATTAACCTCACTAACTGATAACTGTTCATCTGCTTTTGTACATCCATTGAATACCTTGAGAGTTTCAATAAAATCTTTCCTGGGATTCCTGAGATAATTTGACACACATACACACAAAGTCAAAAACATTAATGTCTGTGTTCGCCTTTCATCAGTGGCGATAACTAACATCTCTTAAAGTAATGTAAGTGAGTTGTATTCAAATACTTGTGTACAACAGGATAGATCTGTTACCTTCTTGTCTCATTAAATGGAAAAAAAAAATCTGCTTTTTATTTTGGCAATTACATCATGGAAGAACTCACAGTTTTACCTGAATGTGGTATAATTACATCACACACGTTTATGGTTGATTGATGATTCTGTTACGATTACTGGCATTTGGCAACTTGGAGCAGCTTCTAAAGAGGCACCTGCCTTGTTTTTGAGCACTGCATAGTAAGAACCCGTTTAGAAGTTCACAGCGTTTTATTGAAAGACAACAAAACTCGTGCATTCTTTTATTTACCGCAAAACGTGTTTCTTAATCCTTTCTCACAGAGTACATTCTTTCAAACAACTATCAAAGATTAAAATCACAAGGAACAACAACCACCACAAGAGCTTCATGTACCTGCTCCAGTGTATTTTTGTTTACATTGCAAATTTTCCATTTGTCCTATTTACAAATCTTGGACTAATTACCAATCATTCAGAAAAACAACTTAAAATCAAGACATTTTACGGGCACTGAAACAGTCTCCCCATCTTTGTGTGCTTGAAAGATATTCCTTTGATGGCTCAAAGGGATGGAGAATAGACAGAGACCCACTGGAAACCACAGCAGTCAGTGGCATGTTTTAAAAGAGACAAAACATTTAACAAAAGACAGAATAGGATAAAGGATGTACTTGCTTCAAAGGTCTTACTGTAAGTGTAATTTTCTAAAGGGCTGGGTTGCCCCTGTTCTGTAATTAACTTCTTCACTTTGGGTTTGTCTGGAATTAAAAGGGCTATTGCCACTTTTCAACAAGGATGTTTTTATATGTCTATGTTTGTCTGTGGTGAGGGATGAAAGGGAGATGCCTTCCTCCATCTCCTAAACCTCTTTGCCGGAGTGGAAAGTAGACAAGGAAGAGGCTCTGCTGTGTTTGAACTTCTGTCTCGTGCTTTCCTCGTCTTTGACCATTCAACAGAGGTGGTTTCCTTTTTATTGTGTGCCCGACACTGTGATGCTTTTGCATTCTCTCCATAAACTCAGACCAGATTACTCTTGATGACAGTAAGGACAATGTCAATCGTGTTTGTCTGTCTAGAAATTGTAATGTGCTAATATATTTCCCAGGTTCTAGGCTTTACAATATGCAATATGCACTGTCTGATTTATGCTTACTACAAAGAGAGTCTCCAATTTGACATTAACACATTGCTTTTTGCTCTGAAGCGACTTGGAATGACAATCTTTTTCAAGTATCCTACAAAGTGAAAATCCGATGACAGCACTTGAGACTAGTGGACTGTAAAACATTATCTGTGGTTCCGTGGTTTTGTCCTCAAAGTACAGCTCCGGGGCAGATCTTAGACTTCAATCAGAACCCCTGCTCTGCTTTCAGAGTTCTTACGAAACAACAGTGATGCACTGACATCAGACACGAATGTTGCGCTAGACAAACCAGAGCAGAACTATAATGATAATAATGATGATACAATAGGACAGCGAGTTGATTTTCCTGAAAGCTCTGATTTATTGGAGCCAATAAGTTGGATCTTAAATATGTTCCTTTTTATGTAGACATGATGTCTTCCTGATGAAGGATAGTGTGCAGAATTCTTCAAAGGCACTTAAGATGTTTAATTAATAACAGAAATCAGTCATTTGAAATTACAGAAGAGGACACTCAGGTCTCTTTGAACCCGTCAAAAATTAGATGACTTGTGGTCCTGTAATTAGTCAAGACTAGAGAAACTGGGTTGGGATGGTTTTACTCTATCCACCACCTACCATAAGACTAAGAGAAAAATGTATTTTGCTTGAAGATGTAATTTAACAGACTGATTTTTCTCAGTCCTCAAAAATATGCCTTCGATCAAATAGTTGTAAACTCAAAGCTGCTGACAGAATGTCCCTCTGTCTATCATGGGAGAGTTTTCGGTCACTGGGTCTATGCGATGTGTCACAAGCCGCAGATAGACTCTCTGATAGTGTCCGAGATTTCATGTGGTGTTTCAGTAACAACCCCCCCACTGCACTTCCACTTCCCCCCACAATTTGTTTCTGGCCCCCATGGTTTGTATCTCAGGCGACACAGTGCAGGCATCGCATGCCTCTCTGAGTTCTGCCAGCTTTGTTTACATCTCCTCCTTCCAGCTACGACGGTAAAAGGTCTTTCAGAAACACTGGAGCTAAATTTAGAGCAGGCCTATCATTTTCAGGATCATTTAAGAGTAAAGCTGCAGCTTGCTCAGAGCTACTCTGTCTCATTGCAAACCTGCAACACAGGCAATGATATAAATCGTAGGCGGTATGACTAAATGTTTGTTATATTTGCATTACAATCAGTAGTTTGGACCAATGAAAGAGTCCATCTCATTTAAGACGTTGCCATTAGAAGTCTGCTACTTTTTGAAGGGTTGGAACAAAGTTCCTCTGTCCCTTTTTGTTGTTTCCATAACTATGGTGCCATGAAAGTCTCCGCAAAAACCAGAATTCCATCTTTTGCTCTTTTCTCTGTGGGTGGTCTCATGAGGGAACCCTCTGATTATTCTAGGTTAATTGTTTGTGTACAATTCACCATCTTTAAAGAACTTGTGCTTGAACTAATTACATGAACAAGGGGACTTTGCCCTCATTAAAGGTGTGGTATTTTAAAATCGTTTTCAAATAAAGATATTAGTACCAGCAAATTAATTTTATGCATGCATAAATGTAGATTCGGTTATCGTTCAGTGTTAGTGGTGGTATTTTGTGTGCGTCTGAAGAACTTTTAAGCAGTCAAGGAATGTGTAATTTGCTTAAAACAGTTGACTTCATGGCTTTGGAAAAAGAAACACCGCAAATTACGCAAATGCTCGCTCATGGTGACGTAATTATCTGTGAGGGAAATCCAAAAGAGCGGGTTGGGTTGCACATGTATCATTCTCATAGACATGCTGCAGCCAAGATGTCATAACCGTGATCATTAGCCAAAATGAGTTTTACAACTTGGAGTCCGGCCCTTTGTGTTACTTCCAAAGACTCAGGCGTTCGCTGTCTGCAGCTGTCAAGGATGGTAGTGGTGAGCAGGTGCACACATCTTGTTTTACCATGAAGAAGAAGATTAAAATTCATGGTTGATATCAGGATGTGTTTGCAAACTGCTGCATTCTTTCATGTCTTCACTGTCGCCTCTGCTTTCTTTGCCCAAACAGGGACAGTAGATTAGCTTCCTCCGTTTTCATGTGACCGCAGCTGTGTTTGATTTTTGCCAACTTGAAATTGGCCATGGGGTTAACAGCGAGTCCTTTGATCAGTCTCACCAGGAATTGGACTTGTTTATTTTGTTTATCTAATGATGGTCCTTTAATAGGAGGGGGGTGGGTGCATGCATTAAGCAGGGGCATGCCTTGATGTGGGTCTTGACAGCTTCAGGACACGGCGATGAGAAAGAAGCAGGATCCTGTAATGGTCGGAGGTGTAGGAAAGATGATTATAGATGGCTGGAGGGCATCTGAACCTTGTCCTTCCCAGCAAATGTGAATCTGACTTTGTACAGATGGCCCTACATTGTCATCAAGAAGCACACCAACACCTAAACCTTTTCACTCCTTCTCTTTGTACCTCTCCGAGATTGACAGTTTTTAATTCATATGTTGACCACCTGTCTGAGTCTGTAAGTGCAGATAATCAACGAGCTTCTCAAATGAGACGTTGCCCCCCACTCTTGTGTTCATTGACTCGCTGATGGAGATGTGGGGAAACTGTGCGGGTAGACAGTCTGGCCCCATCGCATCACGTCGCTTTCCTGGCTCAACCTCAGGCCCCTGAAATGAAAGCCTTCCTCTTCTGCGCTGCAGCTGGACTTCAGGGAGCCTGCAGAGGGCCTGTTTATTTGTGCAACAACGTAATCAGGAGGGTCTGTCGTTACACGACCTACCCCTTGCACCTTCCCACTTTCCACCGGATCCCATTCTCTCCTCTGTTCCCATCAGCACCCCTTCCCTTCTTTTTAGCATCTACCTTTCACCACCCTCAACTTTTTTTTCTTCTTTTGAGCCTCATTATTATCCAAATCCTTTCAATGACCCCTGTTGACCTTAGGATTTGTTTGATGTGGTCTCGGCATGAAAAGAGAAGCAGAAAAGTTGAAAGTTTATTGTTTTAACGGCTAAATTTCTAGGACTGCAGTTTTCGAAGTAAACTTTCCATGTCTTTACTTAGGAGATTGTGGAACTTGGTCTGTGTGAGATATCTTACAGGCGTAAAGTCAACTTGCACAATCAGTCAGGATACACTCTGATGTTGACACATGCAGACTTTCTACTGCCTTTGCACTGCCTTAACATGCTAATAATTTAGTCCTGTTATGTTGTTTTTGTTGTCAAAATCACGGAATTCCTTCAGTTAAAAGTCAAGTAAACAGGCTCACACATGTGGCTGCAATATTTCAGTTCCTATGTCCAGATGAGTTCTCCCAAAGGGGAAAAAAACATTGTTCTCCATACATTTCCCTTCAGCATTCCCTGAAAATAAACGATGGAATTTCTAAAGCTTTTCATGAATGTATAGAAACATCAAGAAAACGCTTTCGTTACCATGATCTCTAGTCCGGTTTTAAACATCTTGTAAATATTTTGTTTAATTAATGGTTTTCTTTGATCTAGTTTTTTCAGTCCTGCATAAAATCTGACTTTGTTTATCACTTGCCTTTGAAAGACAAGTGATAAATTAATGTTTTTGCATCTGTTATTAAATTAGTTCATGAGCCACTGGATGGATTTTAGTTAAACTATCAAAGTAGTCACTAGATGTACATCTACAACTGATTCTTTTGTTGAAAAGTCTCCCAACACATAATCCAAGCACTAACAGAATTCTAGAGATCTTCGTAAATAAATAAATGAATACACTTTGCACTTAACTAAGAATCGACCTTGCTTATCTTTCAAGGGATCTTATTTCGTTTTAAGGAAACTTTCACAAAGCAAGTATTGGACGTACATTTACAGTTGATTATCTTTTGAAGGCAATCTGATTTAATATGGTCACCACTGCCAAATGACCTTAGAAATCCCCAAAATGGATTTAACTTAGTCTGTTTTACAGATATTGGGCTTATATTTAATGGGATAGTAGCTGAAAGTCATTTGTAACCAGTGGTGTAGTCTACATTTCTGTAGTGGGTAAACCGTGGTAAAGCTTTATGTTGGATGTTGGACACTGTTGAAGCCATGGAGCGCGAATGTCCAAGGTCCAATGTAAAACTAACTTTACCGCGGTCGGTCCGTATACTGTGCTTAGAAACCAAAGTACACTGGTTAGTACAATGTAATCGTCAATTCGTTTTGATTGTTAGGCATATTGTACATTTCCAAATTTCTCTGAATAAATGAACAACAAATGTACAACAGTTGGCCTTGTATTAAAAACATGTTATAGAATTTATAAAGCAGTATCAAAGCAAAACACGTTCAAGTATTAAGTAGAGAAGTATAATTATACAATAATTTGCTGGATAAGCGAATGTAATAAACAAGCGCTGCATACAGATAGATTGTTACGGAAGAGTTTAACTGCCATTTAACGTATCAATGACACGTGCCTAATGATATGTCATGCATCATTGGGCACTTTTAAGTGGGTATACTGAAATTCTTAAGCTTTTCTAGTGGGTATACTCCATATGCCCACGTATCGCGTAGACTACACTGCTGTTTGCAACACATAATTTAAGTACAAACAGACTGTGAAATCTTGAAATATAAGCTGAAGTCACACTTTCCGAATTTCACCAAAATGACTAACTTTTCTCAACACGAGAAGATTTTAGTTTAAAGTGTTGGCATAAAAGGCAGCAGGCGTAAAGCACTTCTTCAAGGCTTTTTAACTGAATGTTGGTAATTTCATTCATGTTGACAATTTTGGTGGAATTTAATTTATTTTTTGCGTCACTTCAATTCACAACAAAAAGTCATCCCAGGGCATCTAGACAACTCTTTTTCTTCCAGTAATGTCTGGAGCTCATCCTGCTTTCCCACTGAGAAGGGGTTCCAAGTGCTTTTCCAATCTATGCCTCTTATACTGCTTGTCTCAGGAGACAGACAGGCGGGTTCAGATCTGGGCTGGGCTGCCTTCTGAACAACAGCATCCCCAGAGCGCTGCACTCCGCACCAAAGAAGCATCTTGTTTTTCAACTGGTGGTTTCCTAAAGCCACAGCGTTTGATGTGGGTTTCCCTTAATCACACAACATGCTCTCTAAACATGAGCCACATTCATCTTAGTTTCATGCCTTCTGCTCTCCCTCCCCGGTTTTGGTGAGTTATTGCGCAATAGAGTAAGTGAGACAGGAGGAAGACAAGGATCTTGATCCCTGAACAAAGTGATTTTGATCTGGTCAATCCGGCAATTAGCCCAATAAGGGTGGAATGAACTTCTAATCCTTGATTGGACACATGTTCTTTGTAGTCCTAATGTGTCTCTTCTTCTCATGTCCACATGTGATGGGACGCAGAGTGAGTATTAAACGGATGCCTGCGATGGAAGCCTAACATTAAGATGGGGATGCTCTTTGAGGCTGAGGACTTTTAATTAGAAGCTGAGGGCACGATGCAGTTGTGTTTCCTTCATCTTGCTGAATAGAGGGGTTGACTGGAGACCTGGTGCCAAGCTCTGGAGTCAGCGTGTCACTGGCGGGCACTTTGTGGGGAAGAGACGAGGCGTGCTGCCATGCCTAGGACGACTCTACGGGAGTCCCACATGGAGGGGGTGAGTAGATGAAAGGCTTTTGTCTCTTTAAGCCCCGCCCTACCACCTTCCCCATGGTGTTCTGAGTGACAGGGCAGTAAGCAGAGAATAAAAGTAGAATAACAAGACTGGTTGTTAACATATCATTCATTGGTGAACCTTCAAGAGCATCCCGTGAGATCAAAGCAAGGCATTCAGTCTGAAAGTATGACATTGTCTTACACAACAATCCAGTTGTCCACCAATTCAGCTGTCACTGAGTGAGGAAGTGGTCAGGAATGGCAAAGGAAGGCCTTTCACTGTCCCCTAATGGGCTTTGATGGTCCAGGACAAAGAAAGTGTCATTATGGTCTTATCCGAAGCCTAATGTCTTTGTTTATGCGTTTGTTGGGATTAAGCCTAGAACGACCCAACCCACACCTAGTCGTCCCACTAAATGATGATGAATGTCTTGGATAGAGTTGGCTATCTTTCTTTTTTCCCGTTTTTCTTTCCTCCTGTACAAACCAGCTCACTTTTTCCCTTTCTTGAAGTAGCTTGTTTTCCTGCACTCTCTGGGGTGCTGCTGCAAATATCTCTCATCCGCTCTGGGACTTCTTTATTTTTCACGGGGTTTTTTGGGTGGTGGTGGTGGTTGTGGGGTGGGGGTGGGGGGTTGTTTTTCAGGCGCTCTGCATTTACACCCGTTCGGCTCTTTGATGTTGTTGCCCGGGTGCTACCGGACAAAAGAGCCTCCATCAGCTGGACTTAAGGATGGAATGGCAGGGGGGTTAAAAGAGGGGATTGGTGAATAAAGAATCAAAGTAACTGGAATGGGGGCCTGCCGGCGGAGGACTCGATGTGAGACTGTGAACCGTGTACCCCTCACAGTCACAGACCCATAGGCGTGGAGTTCACAGTTGTCATTCTATTTCTTTCCTTCTTTTTTTCTCTGTCCTGTCCATCAGTCTATCTGTAGTCGTCTTGTTCATGTTCATGTTGACGCTGTATGTTTTCAGTCCTTACAAAAACACTCATATTTTAAGTCTTGCATTCAGCGTGATGTGAAAGACCACCAGCTGCTGTTGGGCTAAGAGAAACTGTCTGTGCTGTGCACCCTGCACCATGGATCTGCAAACCAACCTTTCTTTCCTTGATGTCTGCCTGGACTTGCACAGCAAGGGCTACTGATGCCACAGCAGCCCTTCACACCCCCATAGCTGCAAGGTGACAGTTTGTGCTCCCTCAGTCCATCACATCCCTGCAGGACCACTCAGGTTCACTGGAGGAAAATTTGTGCAGCTGCCTTTGGTGGTGCCGACACAGCACCCCCCCCCCCCCCCCTTTTCGCAATGTGCCTCATTAAACCTGAAAACATCGCCTTCAGTCTGATTTTATTGTTCAGTATAGGCTGAATGCTAAATTGTAATTAAAGGCATTGCTAAGGTGCAGCTATTATTGTCTTTCAGAACCAACATAATCTTTTTAAACAAAATTAAAAACTTTTTTTAATGCAAGAGAATAAAAAGTTACAGTTAAACGAGGCCAATTTTTGGGGGTATAACATGTTCAAAAACAGTCTTAAAGACAAAGCGTCATGGCCATTAAAAAAAACTGTATTATATATATATATATATGACACGCTGATAAGTAGAGATGCACAATATCGGATTTTTGGCCAATATCCAATATTTTAAAACTTATTTGACCTATAACCGATACCAATACCGATATTGTTTCCCCTAGACCTACATACAGAGGCTACATAGCTTTCTCTGATGTGGAATTAAAACTCTACATTATTCTGCATGATCTTTGTCAGTTTGGCCTGCTACCAAATGCAGATGATAAAAAAAAAAAGGGTCTGAAAATGATGTAACACTTCAATTTGGATTTTGTTTAATGTCAAATTTATTCATGGCATTTACTCTCTTTAACACAACGACAATAATAAAAACAGTGCAAATTTGTAAATTTTCACAAATCTACACTCAACGACACGCATGATGTCATAAATTTGTGCTGGCATTGCAGGCATCCTAGTCACTGGGTTGTCATACAAAAACAGAGTTTTTATTTATATATATATATATATATATATATATATATATATGTATATATATATATATTCTTTCTATATGCGTGCTTTAGATCTAAATACAACCCAGCCAGATGGAATATTTTGCACACCTGCTTGATCTCAACAATTCCATCTTGAGCGTTTTCATGGCATGCAAAGTGGAAAACTCAGGTAATGCAGTTAGTCTGATCACAGCGATTTTGGTTCCCAGGTTGTTTTCCACAGTAATTAGTAGATCAAAGCTTAATGTTCTGTGTCACTTGTTTAACTCACCCCACGTATATACAGTCATCAGTCTGTTTGGATCCCGTAACCACAAGCCTCGCTCCTTTATGGATTTACTTTTGAGCATACATCTTCACTTTTTATTTGTTTGCTTGTGCACAGTCACGAAACAAGCAGAGGGTGAAGAGCATGGGCTCCACATGTTGGAAGGGCTCAGCTCTGCAAGCCACCTGGGCTGGTGAAAGACTCCCGACTGGAAATGGCCATTGCACAGATGAATGAAAAGTGTGTAAACGGTCTGCGAACCATCACCATGAGCGAGGTGGAAGGATGAAACCTTAACATCTGTCCCACAAGCTCCACTTAAGAGCAATTAGGCTATATTTATGGGCTGTGTAGTAAACAGATCCCCAGCTTATCTTGTTGCGGTCAGTTTAGCTGCAGCTGGTTTCCGAGGACAACAGAAAGTTTCAAAGGTTCTGGTTGTTGAAGAGGTTTTTGGTATTGATGGGTACAACTCTGAAAAAAAAATTGTCTGGGACATTTTATTGTTGGTATTTGATTCAGAAAAAGTGCTGAAATCGAAGGAGGCTCACAAAGATCTCACCCAAATCTTCAAACGCACTATAAAATAATAAAAGGAAGTCAGGCAATCAAACATGGCTGTGTTTGTCCATCTCTATCACTACCACATTTGAGGGATTTTCCATTTCAAAAATCATGTCTGTGGCCATATCAGACAGACTTAAGTAGTTTATTCAGCTGTGGATGAACAAGGTCCACTTCCATTCTCTGTGTCACGAATGCAAATAAACGTAAAATGGTTCTGATGGCTGTTTTTGTAACATCCTTGCGAACCATCTGACCTTCCTTTTTACACTGAGACAATATTTCTTCAACTTAGGAAGAAGAAGGAAGGAGATAAGGTGGCTGTCAGCAGATACAGCATGACCTCAATATAACAAGTCAATTTCTGTTTGTTTTCTACACCAGGCCATGAAGCTCAACACCCTGAAAAAAGTAGTTCCCAAACCTTTTCAGCTTCAGAGCCACAATACACCAGAGCCAGACACTTTCAACTACTGCTGAAAAACGAGCCAAAATCGGCTGTTCAAGCTAAATAATGCTTCTTTGTGTTTGCTCTATAAATAAATTTAATTTTAGAACTTGATAGTCCCATGGGCCAAATTCAATAAATGAATTCTTTGAGATATATTAACATTACAGTGTTTCATGTGAGGTTGGTCTAAATTCTCATCCTGCATCATAAAACTGACTTCGAACCCAACTCTGAAGTCTTGAACAGGAAAATAATTTTGTATTGTTTATTGTTGTAATTTCACAATTTATGGCAGTTTCCTTATCCTTCAGCAAAGTTTTATGTAATCATCATTTAATACATCTAATAGTTGTAATAAAAACAAAAACCTAGTTTCAGACTTTTATTTTTTAAAGACGTTAACCATGAGAAAAGTGGCAGCTCTAACGTTTTGACCTGTACAACTCTGAATTTAAAAAAGTTGGGACATCATGTAAAATGAGACTATGAACTGAATGCAAAGACACAAACCTTACAATCCCATATTTTATTCTCAATAGAACATAGTAATGGTAGCCACTTAATACTTACTGTGTTCTATAGTAAATAAAATATGGGTTTACAGTATTTTTTCTTATTTACACAATATACTAAGGATGCACGATATTGGATTTTTGGCTAATATCCGATATCTTAAAACTTATTTGGCCGATAACCAATATTTTATATACTTTCCTTTGTCAGAACATAGCCCTCTTATTTAGGCTTATTTGCTACAAAAATTGTGTAACAGCTGGTGACATATATTCAGTAACAGCCTTATGATATGCACAGCATTTTAACTTATATTAAATGAAAAGTATTAAATGTTATTTATTAGCATTAGTCATCTGCGATGCTGTCTCACTTGTGGAGGCTTGTTCCAGGTTCCTAGCTGCAGTGTGGGATCTTCTGCATTCTTGTGCATGAAGGACAGCCTTTTTAAGTTCAAAGTTTTTGTCTATCCATTGTGCCGTAAGACTAATCATGCTAACGGGGCTAACACGACGTCCAAATGTCTGTGGTAAAACTCACCCAAGTGCTATCGGCTATTAGCTTCTCAATGACGTCGGAAATGACGGCTTGTAACTCGGGTAAGGTTACGTCGGAAAAATACATGCATCTCCGACTGGGGACGATGTAGAGAGGCTCAAACATAGTCCAAAAATCTTCGGAATCCGACATCCTCACCAACAACAACAAAAAAAAACCTTCCACATTGCCGACATTTTGAATTTTCCTCTCTGCCGTGATCAGATCAGATAGGCATGCGTGACATCATCACGTTGTGCTGGCGCTGCAGGCATCCTTGTCACTGGGTTGTCATATAAAACAACACCTTTTATATCGGAGTTATTTTGATGGAATGGCCGATGTCCGATATTGAACTTTTAATGCTAATATTGACCAATACCATGCCGATAATATCATGCATCCCTACAAAATATCAATTTCTTTCAGTATGGGGCCAGAGATGGCTGTATAGTTTTAACACATTTTATCATTTTCTCTCCGTAGTTTTAGCATTTAAAGTTACATATTGTAAATTTAAAACATGTCTTTTAATAGGAATTCCTTTAAAATATATTTTTCTAGACTAAAAAAAACAAACAAGAAACAGCTGTTCACTTTAAAAATATTCATCAAAAGCTCATTTCAGTAAATGGACTGTACTTGTATAGTGCCTTTCTATCTTATTGACTCAAAGCGCTTTACACTACAATATACACCCTCATACCCATTCATACAGCACTCTACTATATTTTTTACAAGGAATAATCAGAGCTTTATCACATTCATACACTGATGGGACACACATCGGAGGCAATGATGGGTTCAGTGTCTTGCCCAGGGACACTTCGGCATACGACTGGAATCGAACTCCCAACTCTCACATTGGAGGACGACTGTTCTAACCACTCAGCCACATCCACCCTTATTTCAGTGCAAGCAATTATCCTAATATTGTGCATTTCAGCTTAGAATATTTAATGTTTATGTTTGAAATAATATTTTTGGGCCAGCAGATGCAGGGTTCCATGATTATGAAGTTGATTTACGTAATCAGTGATATAAAATATCTTGCGGCCCGTCATAGAGCCACACTAAATGAACAGTTTCTTCTTTTGATCTAATTTCCTAGGTCGGGCAACACTTGTAAGTCAACTAAGTTCTCATTTCCACGCAGCTCCACAGCTCAGTGATTCAGGATCCTGGGCCAGGGGTGGCAGCACCCTGGTGCTAATAGTAAGATCAGTATTGGGTTGGGGTGAGTGGAGGGGGTGGGGGAAGAAAACTAAAAAGGGACACCTGGCCTTTTCTCTTTGGGCACTCAGACATGCCCCGGCTGTGGCTTCTAACAGAATCAGGATGCAGGATATTGCACTTCCACTGATGTAGGTCCTGAAACTCCTCAACTCATATAGGGAATAATGAATGCAAAAAAAAAAAGGGATATCCGTTTTCCCAAATCTGGGTTTATATTTATGATAAAAGTGAGGCTGTAACAACAGGATTGCTTCCCGATAATCGTGACCAAAGAAATTAACATTATCACAATTCCATTTAAAAATGACAGGATCTTATCACCATCTTAATAACTGTGAACAAGTCGAAGTGAAACCAGATAAAAGACAGGGAAGATTAGCTGTTTAGTCAACAGCCTTTGAGATGGACACCATAAAAGCACAGTAAGTCAAGTTGAACAGAGCAGCTCCGTCTCTGCCTCGGTGTGTTGTTGGATGTCTGGTTCATCGCAGCCCAAGCAACTGAGCGTATTTTTGATCATGCCGGTGCTTTGTTTTACACACAGAGAAGCAAGAACTCCAGCAGCCCCTTTGAAGCCCTTTTAAATTTATTGTTGTTTTTCCAGAACAGGCATTATTTTAAATTATGGTTCATTGGGAGTGGATCTGCTCCATTGCTTTTTTTGGCAAAGGGTTGCGTTTTATGTCTGGAAACTGACATTATCCTTTCCATTCAGTTAGATGAAGGAAGAACAAACCTGGTAAAGAGTGGTGCGCCATGCCTTCTATCAAAGGTCAGAGGTTTCTTGAGTCGGCACCATAACTGTATGAAATTCTCACTAAGGTTAAAGGCATTTTGAAGCTTGCTTGGACCCATTTGTCCCTGGCTTGTGCATCATTCAAGGTGAAGTTGTGTGATATGTTGACTCTGTTCTTTTCTTCTACTGACAAACTATTTTTACAGCAGCTTTGGTTTATTTCCAGTCTGGTATTAAGGCAGACTTATTTTAGATTTACTTAAGCCAGTAAATCACCTCTAGTTCCTTTTCAATGCCAGAAAATCAAAATGAGTCTCGGTTGCTTTTGAGTTTATTCTCAAAGAGAAGACACCTCTCTGTCCACAGCTGCACAAGTTACAACATTAACAAATTATACATGACTTGGATTATTAATCAAAGCTCCTGCGTCAGATTGTACAGATGTAAAACCATGACCAAGTGCAAGTGGATTGGAATCCTGTTCCTGTACTGATCTCATTGCTTTAAACTGCATCACAAGAAAATACAGCTCATGTTTGGACAAATGCCACAGAGAGGAAGCTGTTAAAGACAGGGACCAACACTGCATTGTGACCTCTAACCCTCACATCCTGACCTTTCTTACAACGCAACATGAACCCTTGTCTACATGAAAGCTGTCCTGTTGACTCACTGGGGTTAATTTAGAGTTCCGATGATATTCCACTACTGTGAGGACAGACATCTAACATGCTGACTTCTAGATTTGTGGAAGAAACTCGAGACAGACACATTTGACCTCACACTAGCATGCATTTTAATAGGTTTTTCATAGGCTAGAGGTTTTATTGGACAATCACATATTTAAGATAAAGATTCTGATTGTCCAATTTCCATCCTTATTTCTGTCAGATACCAAAGTCAGGCAACAAATTGCCCTATTTTTTTTACCCATCTTGTTCACTTTACATTTTTCATCACTGCAGTAAATATTAGTCCATCGCTGGGCATTTCACATGTTTGCCAATGAAGACCTGCAATAAATCTCACAAAGGCAAACCTCACACTGTACCACCTGCCACCAGCTAAAGAGATTTTGGTAATTACTTGCCTTCTTTTTAAATATCACCAAACACTGGCCCTTTCATCTTTGCTAATGTGTGACCTTTGGGTTCCCAGCTTCTCTAAGCTTGACTGACAGACCTGGTGAGTCTTTTTACATCATTGGTTTTGATGAGTCCCAAAAATAGAGTGTTCTGCTGACCTCCACCTCTTTTGACGTCACCTCACCTGACCTATGTCTCTATTTTTAGATGCGCCAAAGTTTAATTGAACTGCATTGTTAAGTTTGTGCAGAGTTATGTAAGGGGATTACCCTGTTTTTGCTGCCCCTACCACCAATCAGAAGAGAGAAGTGAAAATGGAGGGTAGAGGTGGCTGCAGGTGGAAGACAAGGGTAATGCACTAAAGTAAGTGCTCCAGAAATAACCCAGCTGTTGGCCTAATTGCACATCTCTCTTGCTCCCTTTCCCCCCCTCTTCAGCTGCGTGCCAAGGTCTTTGACCTTATCATCCACCTCACTGGTTCCGGAAGAGTCCTTTCCGTCCCCCGTGGCTTGCAAAGCTCTGGACGATCCACGAAGCACAGCAGCAGACCATTGCCAGCCTCAGACTAACAGCCAAGCGCCACAAACATTTAGGAATGATCCCAGCAGAGCGCCCAAGTGGCTTAAACTGCAGGTATGTTCTAATCATCCCCAGCGCTGGCCTCGTGGCTTCTTGACCCAAGGATCCCAGGCTCCTTATGAGAGGCCCGAGGTCTCCCAAAAGTCCATGTCCTCGATGAATACTTAAGTTAAGCAGGGATGCCATCCCCATATTTGCATTCTCTCCACATGCAAGCTCTTGGTACAACGCATCTGCAGCAGTGGTTTGTTTGTCTATGTATAAACACAAGTGAATTTTCATGTGTTGAGTCTCGTGTGGAGCATCTAAGAGGAATGCACAAACTCTGCATCCCCTGCAGCATTCCTACATGGTTAGACAGTTCCATGCCCGTGAGGGGGCCACAAGGGGCCCCTGTATCCCAAGCACTAATGCATCACAGCCCCCATTTTAAGCACAACATTCACACGAGCACAAAGTCCACAACACATGCTAGGCATTTTTTTAATTCTATATTTGCTGCTGAAATGATGAGGGGGAAAAAGTAACTCTTATGGCAGTTGACACCTGTTGCTTCACCAAGCGTTGGGATTTCCTGGTGTCTTTGGTCTAAGGACAGAGGGGTTAATTGAAGAGAAAAAAATGCTTCAAGGTTTAGCATTGGAATGCATATCACCCACTGCCTTTCATGTCAGTTTTTGACTAAGATCATCTTGTGAGAATGGACGGTGTAATAGCAGTTTAAATCAAACCTTGAAAATAACATTATGTGCGAGTTTACACTAAAAGTGTGTTGTAATCGATTTTCGGCTACTACCATAGCAACTTTTAGGTCAATATCAGTAAAAAATTGTTATATTTATTTTTGTGTCTTTAAGGTCAGTTGGCTGCAACAGTGATCCTGACTTGGGATGACTCCAAAAGATAATCATTTGTAGATGTTTGTCCAGCCAATTACTTTTTCTGCAAGTTTCGTCAAAATTCATCAAGTGGTTCATGAAATACTTTGGTAACAGACACACAAACACATATTATTGTCTCGCCTTCTGGCGATGAACATTAAAAAGGTACAGGTTCATAGATATAAGTGAACTTGTAGCTTTGGTAATCAGAATGCAAAAGTGGTTGTTTTATGAGTCATGAATCTACTGCTCTGGTGCAGCTCATACACTTTGGCTTTTCACTGCTGCTACATCGAGCAGTAGCAGAAAATGTGTGTATTAAGTTGACTTTTCATAGAACGTCAATTTGGATACGAGAAGAAAGAAGTTCTGAGATGACAGAAAGTTGGAGAGATGCAAGAAACTGTGTCAATCTTGTAAAAACTAACTGCAAGCACAAGTTGGTGTGGAGGAGAATCGGCTCTGATCCCAACATATCCTCACAGGGACGCTTCATCTAGACAACTCCAAACATTTTGATGCATCGTGAAGTCATACCTCACTGAAATTTTGCATTCAATTTCAATTCAAGTATATCACATCTTCAAAGAAGAGACCTAAAGGTTTCTTCAAAACATTTTTTATATGTTATGAAAGATTAGATGATGTCCATGACACACCAGGGTAATTATTTTATTTAAAGTTTAACACCATAAAAAAAATTGGAATAATCTTGGCAAGTACATTTGCTGACGGCACAGTTGGTAGAGCTGCCACCTCTCAGCGAGAAGGTCGTTAGATCAAATCTTGGCTGGGGATCTTTCTGGGTGGAGTTTGCATGCTATCTCCGTGTACAGGTGGATTTTCTGTGCTATATAAATAAATCTGACTTGACTTTTTTCCAGGTACTCTGGTTTTTTCCCACAGATCAAAAACATGCATGTTAGGCTGATTGGCAACTCTAAAATTATCCCTAGGTGTGAGTGAGAATGATTGTTTGTCTTTAAGTAGCCGTGATGGACTTGTGACCTGTCCAGGGTGTCCCTCACCTTTTGTACAGTGACTGCTAGATACAGGCACCAGTGACCCAAAAAGGAAGAAGTGGGTAAAAGAAAATGGACAGATAGATGGAAGTAGGGATGCACAATATTATCCGCATGGTATCAGCTGATATTAGTGTTAAAGTTCAATATCGGCCATTCCATTAAAATAACTCGCCGATATAAAAGGTGCTGTTTTTGCCTGCAGCGGCAGCACAACGTGATGTTGCAGCGGCAACGTAAGCGATGACGTCATGTGCGCCTACCTAATCTCACGGCAGAGAGGAAAATTCAAAATGTCGGCGGTGTGGAAGTTTTATTTTTCGTTGGCGAGGATGTCGGATTCCCAAGATTTATGGACTACGTTGAGCCTCGCTACATCGTCCCCAGTCGGATATTTTTTTCTGACGTAACGTTACCCGAGTTACAAGCCGTCATTTCCAATGTCATTGAGAAGCTAATAGCTGATAGCATGACTTGGGTGAGTTTTACCACAGACATTTGGACACCGTGTTAGCCCCATTAGCATGATGAAGTTTTACGGCACAATGGAGAGACAAACACTTTGAACTTAAAAAGGCTGTCCTTTATGAACAGGAGTGCAGAGGATCCCACACTGCAGCTAGGAACCCGACTGGAACAAGCCTCCACAAGTGAGACAGCGTTGCAGATGACTAATGCTAATAAATAACATTTAACACTTTTCATTTAATATAAGTCAAAGTCAATGCATATCATAAGGCTGTTACTGAATATATGTCACCAGCTCTTACAGCTGTTGCACAATTTTATAACAAATAAGCCTAAATAAGAGGGCTATGTTCTGACAAAGGAACGTATATAAAATATCGGTATTGGCATCGATTATCGGCCAAATAAGTTTTAACATATCGGCCAAAAATCCAATATCGTGCATCCCTAGATGGAAGTACATTTGCCTTACACTGTAAAGCCAGTATGACTACCACCAGATCAGTATCTCCATGGAAGACTGAAATTCTCATTCTGACTGCAGAGTTGTCCAAAAACCCAGCAAGGTTGGAGACGGCTCAGCCTTCATCTCCTGGGAAAGACGACTCACTTTAGAGCTTCTCCAAAACGTCTGGACTAGCTGTCGACACTCCCAGCCTTTAATGTATGATCAAGAAAAGCCTTAACTCATTACTTTCAAGAGTGCCCCTCCCCATTCTTGTCCTAACTGTTTTCGTATGTTTAATAAATGCTGCCTTCACATGTAATTTGTTCCATTAGGATGCGTAAGGAGAAGAGTCGTACAGTAGTGCTCTGCGATGCCAGCACAGAATCCTGCAACAGCTCATACTTCAGAGGAGACAGAAAAAAAATTATTGGAAATACGAGATTTATTTTGAGGTGCAACAGTTACCACTTTGGAAAAATCCATGTCGGATAAAAAAACAAAAAAAAAAACAATTACTTTTACAAAGCCTACAGATTTTAGCTGTGAAGTCCAAATTCCTCAACATATGCTTCCTCTAATAATGTGCAAAAATGTAAACAACAATGCAGCTTTTGATATTTAAAACGGGCTTTTTTAGAGTATAGTCAAGAATGTTACAAATTAAATTCTTTATCGAACAATAATCAGTTTTCTGGCCTTGCAGTGTTCATGGCATCATTAAACCAAACCTCACTCATCTAAACTCAACTCGTTCTATGATCTGCTTTAGAAATCACCCCTGGGAAACACAAACCCAACCTGGACCTTACTTTAAAAAAAAAAAAGGTGCTAGGTCAAATTCCAGGTGCTGCGTCCTTGAACACCTAGTTGATCCTGGATTCTTAACTTTCGCTTAAGTTGCTTCCAGCTGTACATAAGCGCAGTGAGTCACCCAATAGCCACACAAATAAACAGTGAGGTGTTCTGCAGCTATGCTGACTCAGTAAAGACACCGGTCAAATACACCGCTGGTGGAACAACATAAGAGCCACTTGGGTTAGGAAACCCCACATTAGCCTCTCTCTTAAAAGACCTAACCCCCCCACACCCTCTCTGCAGTGATGAAAGTAGAGAAAGCATCTCTGCTACTCGCCTCTTTTGTTTATTTACCTTCAGAATTACACCATGCTCCTCTTGGACCATGTTCCAATGTGTTTTGTTATGTTTCCTTTCAAACAGAATATCTATGCGTGTGGTCTCTGGGCATGTTTGGCTAACGCATGCACACATACAAGCATGCAGGCGCTCTCTCGCTCGCTCTCACACACATACACACACTCCAATTCAACTTTCCCCCCTGTGCCAGAGCTCCCCTTTGCCCTTCCCCCTACCTCTAACCAAACATCGCAGGACAGCAAAAGGGAACTTCAAAGTGGCCGGAGGGGGTACTCCTTTTTTCCTGGCACTTGTCATCATCTAAGGGACTGGCTGCTCCCCTTATTACTCTAATTGCTTCCAACTGCTCCTGGACGCTTTGATGAAGGGCGCCATGGAGCATGCTGGAAGCACCTGTTGTTCCACAGATGAGCACAGGTGGCACTTGTTGGTGAAAGTGGTGGGGAGGTGACTGGACAGCACTGCTGCGTTCAACTTAAAACATCACAAAACATGAAAACAAAATGATGAATCTTAGATTTGGGGCAATCATGAAATTTCAGCTATATCTAAATAAAACAAACAAAAAAAAAGTATCTGCAAAATAAAAAAGTGTGGAAATATGTTGGCAGCATTCTGGCGCCATCTTGTGGTGGTCCTAGAAGTCCAGAAGCTGCAATGGAGAGAAATGCATAGCTGTATGATAGTAAAATCAGACTATTTATTAAGAAAAAAACATGTTAAAATTGATAGAGATATGTTAAATTGTTGTGCAATATTGAACAACTGACACATTTTACAACAAAACATTAACAATTAAACCTAAACCTGATTTTAGGGGAGCTTAAGAGACTTGAGGTGTGTACTGAGTAGCATTGTTTCTTTCTTTGCCAGCTATATTGAGCTGAAAGAGTTTTTAAAAAACACAAGGAGGATCTCTTTCAGCATAGTTAGATCACAACGATAACAGCAGTTTAGTTCATAAGCTACTGCATTTTTAGTTAATTGTTGGTAAGAAGCACAACTTGTTCTTGTAGATTTCAGACAGAAAAAGTCAAATTATACCAACAAACTGGTTGTCATATACCACAACACCAACATTAATTGTCATAGATCTGCACAACAATGCAAAACTTAGAATAAGACAGATTGGTAACTTAGATGAAATGACCAACTCTGCTGTCATCTAATATTAATCTGTGCGCTACATCTAACTGTTGATGAAATGTTGCCATTGTATTGTCATATTTAATCACAATGTTCCCCATCCCTTTGAGGAACGTTTGTGTAAACGTTTTATGTTTAAAAGGTGACAAAGATTATATAAAATGTTGCAAAAGCTATATTTACACAAAATAATAAAGATGCATGCCTGTTAAATATCAAAAAGCCAAAAAAGGTTTAGCTTGTTGAGCTGCATACCAGCTGTGGCAGAACTTTTTCAAAATGCTCGATCTCTACTTGATTGCAGTCCTCCGATTCGGCTTGTTTCTGTGATCTCACAGCTGCCTCTGGGAATGACAAGACTTTTATGAACATTTAAACACTGCGGCCTTTTATACATACAACTAATTTACACAAAATATTTACCTTGTACAAAAACTTTTAGCATTTCTGACATGAGCAGTGCAGCATCACCACTTACTGTAACACAAAGCAAGGCTTGCTTAGCCATAAAAACAGACTAGAAAAGATTCAACAACACAGTTACCCAACTCACGTTTAGTTTTGTCCTCTTTAAAGAAGCTTGATAAAAGTTTGACTACAGTTTCCTGTTTGAAAGAATAAATGGCATAATTTTACACAGTGAATTTACAGCTATAATTGTTTTTTTAATCTTTCAGCAAGATTATTTGCTTGTGTCAGTTATCTAGTAAACAAGTGAATTTATTTAGGTGTAAAATAAGCAAAGCTGTTCTACATTTACTTATTTCCGCTCGCTGCTTTTATTTTGAAAGTTCTTCGTAGAACTAGATTTTCCGCCCACGAAACCAGCTTGAAAAAAGGAGCGTTTCTAAAATATCGGCTGAATTTCTAAGCGCTTTTATGGAATGCAGCAAATGCAAAACAAATCCGTAAATCTTTACGGAATAGTCTTTGATTCGGCGCACATAAATTTCGTGTTAATCACCTGAATATTATGAATGTTTACCGAGATGTGATGTCAGGTTTTACATACCGTGTTTCAAGTAAACAATGAACGATGAGGTGTAGACGCTAAACTTAAAATAAGCTAGCTGCAGAATAGGCAAACTTATTTTGTATATACACAAATAAACGAAAACTAACACAGTAATGACAACGATATTTGTTTCTTTTACCTTTCTAAAACCAGCTTCTTCCTCTTTAGCCGCCATGTTTTCATACCAAAGAAACGCGCTTTACGCTGGGATTGGTTGTTCGTGAGTGACGTCATTGGCACGTTTTACGTAACCACGTCCAAATAATGTTTCACATTACAGTATGTTAATATTTTCAAAAACATTTTACTATTTATTTTAGAAACTTTAAACTCGGTTATTTTTTTGTCTTACTTGGTAAATTACAAACTATTTGAAGAAATGGAGTTAAATCCACTGTGAATGTTTCAAACTCAGTGTGTCTACTTGTAACTTTTCACAGTGATTCTGCATGTTTGACTGTATGATGCATAGTTTATTTAGAGAATATAGTATTTACAATCAAAGTTACAAAGTTACAATCATATCACTACACAAAGAGCAGATTAAAATATGTTTGGATTTTGATAAGACATTAAAAAGCATATTTCTAAAGTTTTCAAAGTCTATATTCAATTTTACATGGCACGTGTTATCCTAAACAGCAGAGTGGTTTATGTCTTGGTCCTCTTCTTCTTCTTCTAACCATGGGACAGTGCGTAACCCACACCCACTGGAAAATGAGGCGGACATTTAGATGCAATTGCTTTAATACCATATCATACCATACCATTTTATTTATAAAGCACTAAAAACAGCGACACGGTCAACCAAAGTGCTGTACAGACAGAACAACAGGTAACACACAAAGCAATATACAAAATGAAGTAAATCAGAATATAGACTCTCTCTAAGTGTCTTTAAGAATCTGTTGGACTCCTGGCAGGGTCCAATGCTGACATGTTCCTGTTTTTAGTTTTCTACATTTGTCTTGGAATCTAGCTGTTTTTTTGTTTTGTTACCTTTTTCCTTTTAGCCATCCTATTTGTTAAAAACAAACAAACAAAACAAAAAAAAAACTGTAGTATGAGTTTTTATAACTGTTTATTGTTGTTGCTGTTGTCCATTGTTGTCATCTTTCTTTGTTGAAATCAGGTCTCTCTTGTAAATGAGTCCTCGAGGCTCAAGGGATTTACCTGTATAAATAAATGTTGATAGACATAAAAACGATGCAGATAATAAATATGACAACTAACGTGTGAAGCAAACAGGTTCAAAACACAGATCATCTGGTGTTGAAAGCTACTGAATAGTAGTGGGTTTTTAAACAGGATTTGAAACCGAGAGGGAGGAGGCTTGTCTGACAAGCAGAGGTAACTCATTCCAAAGTCTTGGTCCTGCTACAGAGAAGGCCCTGTCCCCTCAGCGCTTAAGGTCCGCTGACCTCAGGGAACGTGGTGGGACATACGGTTGTAGCTGATCAGAGAGATGGGGGGAACTGTTCAGTGATTTGTAGACATACAGGAGTATTTTGAACTGGATTCGAAGGTGAACTGGTAGCCAGTGCAGTGAGGCCAAAACTGGTGTAATGTTCTCTCTTTTGCCTGTACTGGTTAAAAACTGGGCTGCTGCATTCTGGACCAGTTGTAGTCGTGCAATGGAGGTCTGACTGATACCAAACAGGAGTGAATTGCAGTAATCAAGCCTAGATGTAATGAATGCAGGTATTACTGTCTCCAGGTTATTTTTGGACAATATGGGCTTCAGTTTAGACAGCCGCCTCAGCTGGAAGAAGCATGATTTAACAATCATGTTTACATGACTGTTAAGTTTCAGGGAAGGGTCCATTATCACTTCCACATTAGTGACTCTTTGTTTTTCTGACAGGACTAGAGTGGAAAGGTCGATGCAGTGGTTTGTGATAGTCTCGTTGGGAGGGAACAACATGACTTCAGACTTCTTTTCTTTGAAACTTAAGAATTAATCTTAATCTCATCCTCTGATTCGTCTTCAACCTGCGAGAAACATTTTTTTAATTATCTGAAGGAAGCAAACAGCAAATGCACAGGTTTAATCTTGCAGAAGGAAAAATGCACTGGCTTCCGCTCACTTTTGGACTGACAACTCTTCTGGACTTCACCTCTGTCCCAGCAATGCAGTGTGGACCAGCCCAGTCTCCTCGGTCTGCTTCCTCTTCTGTAAAGAACCGAACAAAGGCCACGGACATGCTGGTCCCAGTGTTATGCAATTTCCAGATCTGGGATCAAGTTAGACAGAAAAACAGAATTTCAATGTGATGAAAAGTGTTGTTTTATTTTAAAAATACATGTACAATTTATTTAAAACAAAGAGGCACTAAAAGCACGCCCTTTAAATTACCTTACATATTGTGTCAAATCCCAGTTCTTTAAAGTAAGCCTGCAAATATCCTTCATTTATATTGGGGTTCAGCTCTGTTATGAACAATCCGTGGTCCTGTTAAAAATACAAAATGCAGAGCTTAATAAAAATACATAATTTACTTTAATTTAGGAGTTCGTTAAAGAAATCTTACCAGTTTAAAGGCATCAGATAGTCCGTTAATGTACTTTTTGGGGCTACTTATGTAGATTCTTTTCTTAGGTGCTGTCATCTTGACTTTTGCAAGGAGCACAAGTTAGATCAACTTTTTAACCAGCATGCACAGAAAAAAAAAAATACAAATGAAACATGAAGTAAATAGTTTTTTTTACTTACCGGAGGTCATGACTGAGATGTGCTGTCTCTGTCTTCTGAGTAATTTGATGTGCAGAGGGAGTTTCAACACTTTTATACACCACAGTGTCTCCTCCTACTTTTAGTTTTCCTTCTAATTGAAACTCACAAGAAGAATTTTTTGGTCTGGATCCATGTCACTTGACTAGCAGCCAAGACAAAAATGTTTTTGTTGTTTTGTGTAGGGGAAGTGGGGCATGAAGCATGGAGGTGGCATGGTGCATGCGCTGCTTTGAAGCATGACATCAGAGTTAACAGGAATAAGTCAGTTAAGTTGCCAAGATAACAAATTTCAAGCTTAGCATTTTGACAAATATCAATACTATACACATTATATTTAGATTTATGGAACATCGGGAGAAGTGTGATGAAAGGACTCCTTATTAGTTTTAAAGATGCAAAACCGTCCGGCTGACTTACAGTTTAAACTTCATTTAGTTGACAGCAGCTGCTTTCATTTTGGTTTCATTCATTAATAACAGAACGGGGAAATGATGTAGATTTCCTACAATGTAATTACACTTTAAATAACCCAACACAAAATAAGGCGTGATAATTTAAAACAACTACTTAATATTAGATGCTAGATAAAAATGCACGATTTTTCCAAAAAATAAAAAAAAATAATCGTTTCTCAATTTATACATTTTCCTTGAACTGTTCTAATCTGAATATAGGGTTTAAATCATTTGTCAAACATTCTCTTTTTTTTTTTTTTGATTGATTAAACCACATTTAAACCATTTTAGATTCAGAACCCTTATAAATATCATCTCAAATTTCACAGTTCACAGGAAAAGTCGGGTCGCTGAAATATTACCAGAACAATTCATGACTAGAAATCCCAGACCAGACTTGTTTTTATTCTGTGTTGTCAGATAAATTACAAAAATCCTTGCTCTGTTTAAAGCCATGTTTGTCATTGAAGCACATTATGCGCTCAAATATTTTTTCTTTAAATAAATGTTTACAAATACTGTTCATAAGCCATAAAAATGTTAAAAAATATAAAGTTGCATGTAAAATGTATAATATTTGAAGACACCCAGCTCTCTAATAGAATAAACAGTGGCTGGTTTTGTTTTTCGTTCAAGATCATGAAATAGATGAGGACTTTGCATTCATCAGTTATTTATTTTACTTTTATTTTCCTTCAGTGTCGGTATGTCTATGCTGAGGAGAAGAAGCACGTCATCGTTCTGAGGAAATAAACAAAACGTTTTCATATGAATGACAGTCCAGGAATAAATGCTTTTCTCTCAGCGATAAGATCACTGAAACAATGAAATACAAGGCTAAACATGGCAGTGAGGTATAAACTCACCATACCTGAGTAGAAACAACTAACCCTGCTCATGAAGGTATTGGAGTTGCACAATGAGGAACTTTTTATCCATTCCTTCCTGTAGACACACACACACACACACACACACACACACACACACACACATACACACACGTCTTACATTTAAAAATAACAATATTCTTTACAAGTATGACATAATTTAAATCACAATCTCAAGTGTATGAGGGATTTATTGGTCTGATTCCTACTTTTGAACTTGACAAAGTGATGAACAAACAGCCATGTTGTTGTATGGTGTTAATAGTCGGGGTTGGGACGGGACTGCGATTTTCTTAGTATTTTATCATGACATCAGAATCCGGTGCCTGCATTATGAGTCCCATCTTAACAAATTTAATGAACTTATTTTTTTCCTCTTTACTGGCATGAAGATTTTGAAGTGATGTTTTGTCAAATGGTGATCTGTAATTATGTAGTACCTTATCAGCAGTGGTATCAGTCAAAGAACACGGATGTCCAAACAAGAAAACAAGCTATTAGACTAACCTGGAATATAATATCTGCTCTTTTATTCATACTACGTTATCTGTGCCATCACAGCAGATAAAGTACTAACTAGTGATAACTATTTGGCAAAACATCACTTGAAAAGTGACCAGACTATCCCTTTCATTTTTTATTGTCAAACATCCATCCATCCATCCGTCCATCCGTCCATCCGTCCGTCCGTCCGTCCGTCCGTCCGTCCGTACGTACGTACGTACGGACATACGTACATACGTACATACATACATACATACATACATACATACATACATACATACATACATACATACATACATACATACATACATACATACATACAT
>NC_056512.1:33043218-33045065 GCF_014905685.2 Nematolebias whitei
CATACATACATACATACATACATACATACATACATACATACATACATTCATCCATTATCTTCCACTTTTTCCGAAGTTGGGTCACGGGGGCAGCAGCTTGAGCAGCGATGCCCAGACATCTTATTCCACAGCCACCTCTTCCAGCTCTTCTGGGAGGATTCCAAGGTGTTCCCAGGCCAACCGAGACAAGTAGTCTCACCACTCTGTTCTGGGTCTCTTCCCAGTTGGACATGCCCAAAGCATCTCCCTATAGGGAGGCACCCAGGGAGCATCCTTACTAGATGTCCGAACCACCTCAATTGGCACCTCTCGATGTGGAGGAACAGCAGTTCTACTCCGAGTCTCTCCTAGAAAACTAAACTTCTTTCTGCTTTCTTGTGGAGGAAACTCATTTCAAGCACCTGCATCTGAGATCTCATTCTTTTGGTCACTACCCAGAGTTCGTGGTCACAGTTGAGGGTAAGTCGACCGACCGGGAAACAGAGCGCTTTGTCTTACAGCTCAGTTCCCTATTTATGCATATATATATATATATATATATATATATATATATATATATATATATATATATATATATGAAATTTACATTACTGAATTTAAAGAGCACCCAAACATCCAAACTGTGCTTTAAGATGATGAATGACTCTTCCACTGTGTCACTTTTTGCCCCAAGTGAGACTGCATTTATACTTAATAAAAGACTAATAAGGTGAGACTTTCTTACCACAAAAGTTTAATGGAGAGAAAGGCACCAGAAGAAAGTTTTTAGAAAACAGTCAAAGGTTGTTTTTTAGTGGTGATAACTTAAAAGGTGCTCTCAGAGGATTGGTTCAAGGAAGGAAATCAGTGAAGAAAATGCCTGATTTTGGCTTCAGAATTTGATAAAGACATCTCATCAGATTTCATGACATCTGCTTTTAAAAACTACAGACTCGCAGAAAGATTTGCATTGTGGAAAACTTAAAAAAAAAAAAATGAATGCGTACATTTTCAACTTGCTTTTCTAACCAGCTGATGATTTTTGTTTGGCCGTCAACTACCTGAACGTGAAAATATATCACCAGTCTGAAAACCAGCAAACACACAAAAAAAGCAGGGATCAGCAAACAGAGACAAAAAGAACTATGTGCAACTAAATTCTGGATTTTTATAATCATCTGCACTCACAGAAAGACACCAGTGGGCAGAAATAAGAAGAGAGGATTCTGTGTCAGAGAGTCATAGGCCCAGATGAGCCAGGCCAGAACCAGGTGAGAGTTCTTCAGCTTGTTGGCCCACAGGGATCCTGCCTGAAACATGCTGGTTAGGTTCCTAAAGGGGCCACATGTTGATGAGGGTTTAATCCTATAGAAAGAAGAGATCAACAAAACAGCTCTGTTAATTTATTTTACGTTCCAGACACCCCCACGATAGGTGAAAATCCATGAAACATTACTTTTAGTATTTATATATATATATTAAACCCTTCCCACATTCTTGCAATGTTCTTAAAAAATGTTCTCACTTGATTATTTTAAATAAACAATCCATGCAGCTCGTGTGGCTCACTCAGGTATAAGACAACCCATCAGCCCCATCCTTTCTTTTTCCGAGGCTGTCTGTTTTTGCTATTTTAGGTGTAACTGGGACCCTGGGTACACAATTTTGTTCCACTTCATGTACCACATGTGATGCAAATGACAATAAAGAACCTTGAACTTTGTTGCACACCCACCTGTTAAGTGTCTCTGGGACACGATGGGGAAAGACAGTCCTCACCCCCCACCCTCTCCTTTCTCTTTCTCTGCTATGACAGACAGCCTCAGAAAGAGAAAGGAGGAGGCGGCGGGGGGGGGGGGGGGGGGGGG
>NC_056512.1:33045165-33056543 GCF_014905685.2 Nematolebias whitei
CTGTGTGGTTGGTGGGGGGCCGGGGGGGGAAAGCCCCCCCCCCCCCCCCCCCCCCCCTCTTTTTTTTTGTTGGGGGGAGGGACAGGGAGCAGAAAAGAAGGGGGGGGGGGGGGGGGGGGGGGGGGGGGGGGGGTTCTGTCTTATACCAGAGTGAGCCACACTCAGCCTTTCTCTCTCTCTTAAAACTGATTCACTCTTATTTTTCCACCTAAGCATTTTCTCCAACATTCTACATTCGTTCATCTGATCTGTTCACCCCTGCTCCCTGAGTAGTAGTGATGTGGAAAGACAGACCCCACCCTGCCCCCTCCTTTCTCTTTCTGAGGCCGTCTGTCACAGCAGAGAAAGAGAAAGGAGAGGGTGGGGTCTGTCTTTCCACATTGTCTCTGCTGTGACAGACAGCCTCAGAAAGAGAAAGGAGGGGACAGGGATGGGTCTGTCTTTTCTATTCGCCTCTGCTGTGACAGACAGCCTCATAAAGAGAAAGGAGGGGCGGGATGGGTCTGTCTTTTCCCATCGCCAATCGTGTGCTGTGTACAGTCTTATTTTGAAAACCCACAAAAGAGTGAGTCCGCAAAAATCGAAATGCAAAGTTTTGAGGGACTACTATAGTTGAGCTCCTTTCTTTAGCAGAAACGTACAAAAATACTGGAACATATATTGGAAAATGTTTGTTATATTTTTCCATATTATAAAATCTATTGAAGTTTCCATTCACTGAAACATTGTTTCTCTTCATTTTTTTTATATATATTATGTTATCTCTAAAAGTAGTGAACAAAAATTTGATTTCTTACTAAATATAATTCGTAAAATAACATCAACCCAAGGAATTGGTTAGTTAAGCTGCAAAATACAATCAATTTAATCTTATACAGTCAGAGCAAAATATTTTAAATTTCTTAGAGAAACTTTTCAGAGCAAATTATTCAGGTGCTAATATAAAAACAGATTTTCTTCAATTCCTTCCTTCATACTCTCATTTCAACACCCTGCACGGTATCCAGTTATCATTTCATATAGAATTGGTTCATTTTCTAAACTCGAATTGACTCATTTATAACAGACTTTTTATTTCTACACTTGATCAGTCAGGAAATGGACACAAGTTTGAAGGACAGGTCAAGGAAATAATGAATACTAAGTTTTGTTCATCTTCTAATGAAATTTGGAGCAACTATCGACTCCAACAGTGTTTCTCCATTTGAAGCTGTTCCAATGAAAGTACTGGTGATTACTAAACAGTCAAGAAGAGGAAAATGACTGCACTCACATCCAAACGGTATACCCAACTGCCACGGTTGCTCCAAGAAATGAGGGGAAGCATAAAAGTGTAATGAACAATGTTGTCATCTGAGTGGCCCTCCAGGGCTTTTTGGAGACCTGACAGTTGACGATCAGACTGCTCTAAGTGCGGGAAAAATGACAGAAGAATGTGTGTCATCTTATTTGAACATGGTTTATCAGTGACATGTACTGTACCAACCTTCTTCATGTAAAACAACACAATCAGCTTTACAATTTGGACCGCAGGGAGCAGCGGCGCAAACAGCATACCAAGCCTGGTAACAAGGAAATGCAACTAAATCTACAATTTTTAAAATATGTGACAGATCTTAAAGGGAGGGAGGGAGGGCTGGATGTTTACCAAGTTAGAGTTTGTCCATAAATGAGCTCCAGCACGTTTCGAGCAATGTCAAACACTGGTTTCCTGTTCCTCAATAGGATTTTCTTAGAGAACAGCCTGGAGGAAAGATGGCAGGTCACTGTCAGGAGGACAATTTGTGTCAAATTACCAAAATGGTAAAGCACGCATTTACCTCCAGAGAAATTCCCCCAAAATGGTGTAAATCATCGTGAAAATGAAGTCCATCAGGAGCAGACGATAAAGTTCTTGCCCCACAAAATTCTCCCAGCACTAAAGACAGACATTGAATAAACTTTAATTTGAAGAAGTTCACACAGTAAAACACATAAAGACGCTAATGAAGTCTGAGTTTGACAGAAGCACGTGCTTTAACAGATATCTATAGTTTCATAACTACAACATCATTTAAGAATGAGGATGGTTGTAACCTGCAAAGGTCGACTTTCTGGTTCCACCGCAACTTTGTCCTGCCAGTAGTAACACAAAACCCCCACAATGCTGATCTTTGATAACAAGTTCCTGAGAAATCAGGGAGAAAATAAACAACGGCTTTAATTTAGTGAAGAGTCGCTACAAATATAAAAGACACTGAAAAGGAGATATGCTTGTTTGACAACTGTCCATTCGTATTTGGTTAAATTAGACTAAAACACAGCACTGGCTCTGATTTGTTTAAAGTTACTGTAAAAATTAAACTGAATGCTGAGTAATCACTCCTACTAATGCCTCCCTGTTGATAGTTTTTTAATACTTTCAACTACTTCAGAACGACATCACCTATTTCAATCAGTCAGGTATCAAGATATTCAGCTCAGTTATTATTACGCGTACTTATTATTTATATTTGTTGAGTTATTAACTTAATTTACTATGTTTATCTTAGAAAAATGCATTGCCATTTTTCTAAATCCTTGAAAGTGTTTTTTCTTTTTTAGCTTTCAGCAGCTGTTCTGCTGATTTTAACTTTGCTACAGACTTTAGCCTTTAGCTGGTAGTTGAGTGCAGAGATGGAGAGGAGACGGACAATGACTCGTTGTGGCGACCCCTGAAGGTGAAACAGCCGAAAGAAGAAGCAGCTTTTAGCAACTGTTTAGTTAATTCCAGGTTTTGTTAATTTTAGCATTTGATTTTTGTTTTAACTTTAGCTTTTTTTAAACAATTGAAGTATTTATTCTTATTGCTTTAACTGACAATTCAGTTTCAGCTTCTTTTTTTTTTAAACAATCTTCAGCAAAGTCATTCAGAGCTCAACATTAATGCTGTTTTTCAATTATTATTTTGTACAGAAAATGAAAACTGTTCTAGATAAACAACATGCTCAGTAATCCACGTAAAATCTCCAACAACGTTTAGTCAGGTCATCTGGACAGTTTCTTTTTCATTTTTTGTTGAGGCATTTCGTCCTTCATCCAAAGGACTTCATCAGTCCAAGGAGCCACAACAAACTGAGATCTACAAGCAGCACACTCATGTGTTCTAGTTAAAGACAACATTCACACATGCATAACATGCTCACTAAATGTTCATAAATGTGAACCTGTAAATAGTTTAATTTAATGTTTTAACAAGTTTGACTTCCGTCTCGCTCCCAGACCAGAGGCAATGTTTTCAACATAATGGTACTTCCTCCAGTTATTTAACGGTCAACAATGGTGTACCACAAGGCTCAGTCTTAGGACCCACCCTAGTCTACATAGCTAATGTAGGTCAGAGCATCCCTGGTTCATCCTTACATTTCTATGTTGAATATACAGTAGTTTATTGTTGAGATAAAATAGTTGCTAAGGTTTTGCAGGTTTTGCAATCCGCCTTCGACATCATCCAGTCAGATTTATTCTGTCTCAAACTTGTCCTAAATGCCGATAAAACCAAATGGATATTGTTTCCAAACAGGAAGTCGGTCCCAGCAGCTCTTCCTTCGATTTTATCCTCAAATGGTGCTCCCATTGAGTTTGTCGATTCCTATATTTGGATATCTTGATCATTTCGCATCTCTCTTTGAAGCCCCACGCGGAAAACTTAGTAAAGAAACTGAAAGTTAAACTGGGTTTCTTTTTCAGAAATAGATCATGTCTAACTCTGAATGCTAGGAAACACCTTGAGACTGTGACTTTCCTTCCCTCCATTGACTACGGTGACATTATTCACATGAACGCCTCTACAAGCATCCTGCAGATGTTGGACGCTGTCTATCACGGTGTGTTAAGATTCATAACTGGCTGTAACCCACCATTGCACCCTGTATTCAATTCAATTCAAAAATACTTTATTAATCCCAAAGGGAAATTATTTGTTGTTGTAACTCGTTATTCTCATTTCATTAAGAGATGTTATAGATACTGATGGCTGTAGGCAGGAAGGATCTCTTGTAAAGGTCCATCCCACAGTGGATCCTAAGAAACTGGCTACAGATGCCGTCCGATCCGTCCACCCAGACTCGGCTGGCCTCTCGGTTCCCCCAGACTGTAGGATCACCTGAATGCCGGGCAGAACTCCTCCCAGAGCGATGGCCACTCCTCCCAGCAGTCTGCTGAGCTCCTCGTCGCTGCGAACAGCCAACTGTAGGTGCTGAGGGACGATCCTGTCCTTCCGCTGTCATGAGCTGTGTTTCCTGCTAGTTCCAGGATCTCAGTGGTCAGGCACTTGAGAACAGCTGGCAGGTAGATGAGAGTGCATCCACAGAACATCCTTTTCAACTCATTTGAGATTTGGAGCTGTAGTTGAGATATTATGTGAGCCGTTAAGATGTTAATCAGCTGCTGTTGGTTTTAGAAGACGGACGTGTTGCCATGGGTATGCATTATAACAAATGTCCAAAACTAAAACAGTTTCAGTAAAAATCCTTCCAGCTGCTCAGCATCCGATACCAGAGGAAACAATCATCCACAGAAATGTGATTTACATCCAGAAATAGAGGAATTAAAGTTTCCAAAAGCAAAATCTCAGAATGAAAGTAACAGAGCTGCTCCAACATGCAGCCACCTTGAGCGGCGCAATTCTAGAACCTTCACTAGAACATTAACTGGTTAACTGGTCATCATTAACTTCACGTAGACTCTCTCACTGGTACATTTTCATCTCTAAATCACTTCTTGGTCTGCTGCCTTCATACATCTCCTCCTATATGTCACTGCGTGAGTGCAGCTACAGCGTGCGCTCTCAGGACATTATTACATGCAGTGTTCCCTCGGTGAGGACTGAATTAGGCAAAGGGGCCTTCTCCTACTCCACCCCTGTTTCCTGGAATATCTTGCAAAAAGATCTGAAGCTCTCGACCTTGACCTCTCTAAGTGGCTTCAAACATCTGTTAAGTTCATCATGGCAAAAACCAATGCGGACGTTTTCCTGTTTTTAGGAGAACTGCTCACTAAATATTCATAAATGTGAATATGTAATAGTTTAATTTCATGTTTTAACAAGTTTGACTTCCCTCAGTTGAATTCAGCACCACCTATGACAAGCAGTTCAAATAATATTTAATATGTGCTCTCACCTGAAGATGGAGACATACACACATGTACCAGGTGAGGTAAAATTCTCCATCCAAGCAGACAAGTTGAAAATGCCAGGAAGTAACAGGTTGAAGCCAGAGACCACCGCAGACATGAGCAACAGTCCGACATCTTGGAGACCCTGCTTCTCTGAGTACTGTGGAGAAACGGAGCGTGTCTCTATAAGCAGGAGACAAAAAAAACACTAAAAACAACCGTGTCACTATCTGAACCACGTTTGAACGCTTTGTGTTTCAGCACTAAACTGCTCATATTGTTTGCTGCAACATTAGAAACGTGATTAAACCTTTAGGTTTATTAGAAACAAACTCTTCAATCAACGTCTTCAAGGAGGTAAAACACGTGTGCTCAGAGTGGAAGCAGCACTTTATACCCCGCGTAAGTGAGAACAATGAACTCAAGAAGAAATAAAACATAGGTTTATATTTAAATGTCTGTTTGTCACGAGAGACGTTTATTCTGTGTGTTTGTGCGTGACGTTTAAGGTCTTGAAACAACAGCAGAAAAAAAGTGTTAGTCATTTAGGAGGAAAGAAAAAAGCAGAAGTTAATGATGGGCAGGAAGGTCATAATTTACATACAGACTAGAAATAGTTTTTAAATATGTGTTGCATCTTTTATGTTTAGTTGTATGGCAGGTGCTGAAAGCTTCCTCTAACCTCAGACAAGAAGTAGACAACCATGGTGCTGAGGAAGATGCTCGTCAGACATATGACCCATGCAATAACACGGATGATGAGGCAGTAGAATCGATGCATGCAGCTCTTCTGTTCTTCTCCGCTGATCAACTCCGACAGCTGCTCCTGTTCGAAAAACCACCGGTGAACGGTTAAAACTCAAACAAACTGCTCACTGGGTGCATTTTGACCCTCTGTGCAGCACCGCGTTCCTTTAATAAAAAGACTTGATGCACATTTGGTGTGAAAATGCACATTTAAAATGTTTGCTGTGTGAGAATCAGCTTCACACAAAATGAGTCTGACACCAGTTTGAGAAATTAAACGTGATTTTAACTAACGATTAAAAGGATCACGTACTTTGAGCTGGATGCTGATTTTCTCTGACTGGAGTCTGACAGCTGACTTCTTGCTGACTTTGAAATCCCACGAGCAGAAAACCTTTTCAGACAAATTCATGTTGGACTTAAGGACATGGAAACTTTTCCCGAAGGACCTCGACAAGCTGCAGGAGAGAAGAACCATGAGACAGGCCGAACTGATGGATGAACCCAATTCTGAGGTTGTTACAAATATAAATAAAAATAGACTGCAATGATTTACAAATCTCATAAACATATATTTCATTTGTAGTAATAAAACATATCAGAAAATCTTAAAAGTACCGTATTTTTCAGAGTATAAGGCGCATTTACAATCCTTTAATTGTCCCACAAATCAACAGTGAGCCTTATGTATTAATTCTGGTTGTGCTTACTGACCTCGAACAGAGTGTATATAGTACACAGCACTCAAAAATCTGTTAAATGTTTTTTGTTTCGCTTAATGCGCCTTATAGTCCAAAAAAATACGGTACTTGTACCATGTAAACCAACAAGATCATTTTGAATGTGATGGCAGCAACACCATCCAGAAAGGCCGACGACTTCTCTGAGCCAGAGCTCATTTAAAAGGGACTGAGGCAAATTAGAAAACGATTCTGTCATTAAATTAAATTCTGAAGAGATTTTTAGAAACTGCAGATGACCCATCCTCCATGAGATGAGTCCATCCAGACCGTTATCAGAACACAATTCCTTCTCTGATGGTATGGGGGTGCATTACTGCCTCTGGCATGGGCGGCTTACTCAACTGGAAAGGCACCTTCAATGCTGAACAGCTGGAATAAGAAAAAAAAAGGGACATTTTTCTCCAAAAATACTTTCAGCTTCATCTCCTCTGATCCTAGATGTCCACAGACCGTTTTTAAAAGAAGAGGGAATTCTCCACCTACCTGTGACAACCTTTGCTTTAGATTTGTCACTGCAGCCAAATTCTAAATGACCTTCTTTTCCCCTAAAAAGTGTCCAATTTCTTAATTTAAACCATTTACATGTTCACTGTGCTCCACTGTGAATAAAGTAAGGGTTTATGAGATTTGTAAATTATTGCTTTCTGATTTTTTTACGCCCCAATTTTCTGGGAATTGTGGTTGTAGAATATGAAGATGGCAGTATTCTCCTCCAACCTGTACACCAGGATGATGCAGATAATGAAGAAGGCAACGGCAATAGTGAGGAAATACGCTGCTGGGATGCTGTAAAGCATCGTGTGCGACTCATCTGTGCTGCAGGAACGCAGGTCGATGCAGGTTTTAATGGTGACGTGCGAGTAGTAACCGTAAAACATCAAGCTCTGAGAAAGGTAACCCTGTACATGTTGAAGAAAATCCACAGTTCATATTAGTGAAGTAAAATAAACATGAATATGTGATGAACCGCTGCCTCACCGTGCCGGTGAGAAGGTCGAGGCCAGAGAATGAACTGGGCTGTGAGTTATGAGGAGGAGGGTGGAAGGCTTGAGGACTGACCAGGAAAAGGCCGGTGATGACAAAAAGAAGGAGGTTAAGGAACAGGAGTGTTCGGAGGAAAAGGAAGTAGGAGAGCACTCCGGACCCATAACGCTCGCTCAGCCTTTTCAGGGGCGACTGCCACAGCTTGAGGGAGAGGCTGCTGAACGCACACTGACGCCACGCCTGAAAGGAACAAGTGCGACTGTGTCAGCAAATTAAAAATAAAAATAAAAACTTCATGAAGTAGAACACTGTTAAACTCACCTTTGAGATGCACACACATGCACGGCTGCAGAACGGGATGCTGCGCCTGATCAGTTTCCGTTCAGCTGCAGGACTGAAAGCCTCTCGTCTTGAGGAGAACATGTAAGAGATATTTGTTTTATATCTTGCTTGCAAACTTCTGCACAGTTTATTTTGAACAGCTGCATATCAAACCGTTTGGCCAAACTAGAACAGCGGGATATGACTTTTTATATTAATAACTTTTATACTTTCAGCTATTTAAACCTTATTAATTACAAAAATTGCCCATATAAACACATTGAGATCTCTTTAGTCTCTTCAACAACAGCTTCCACTTTACAATAAGGCTCCTATTATAAATGCTAATAAATAGTTTATAGATACGTTATTAATTCCTCTATAAGCACTTTGTTAATCATTAATAATTGTTTATTATACATTAATTAAGGGTGACATAGACAAAACTGACCAGTTTCTTGCCAAATCTGCCACCTATATATTTCATCTAGAGTTGTTATAATAAACATTTCATATTAAGTTACTACCTTGTGAACACAATAAGCATTTGTAAACAACATTTTTTTTTAGGATATAATATTATTTGTAGATATTTATGATGCAGTGATAAAGTACAATATTATATGCTAAAGAAATAGGTTTACAATAGTTTACATGTTTAAATAAGTCTCTCTGTCACCCGTAATTAAAGCATAATAAGAAGTTATTAATGATTTATAAAGTGTTTGTAGAGGAATTAATAATGTATCTATAAACTATTTGTTAGCCATCTATAAGGGGAGCCTGAGGAGCCCTATTGTAACGTGGTACCCCAAAAGCATTTTCTGAAATCCACATCAGCATACTTACACTCTACTTTAAGCACTTTGGTAACAGTTCCTGTTTTAAATGGGATAAATAAATAAATTTGACTTGACTTTACTATTTTAGTGCTTCTATAGGCTACGACTTTTAACTTCCAGCTTCTAGTTTTAGCTCTTAGCTACATTTAGTTTATTTTAGCATTTTGTTACAGTTTTGTTACATTTATGTTTTAGCCACAGCTTTGCTAATTTTATCTTTCAGCAATGTTCTTGCCAATCTTTAGCATATACTTTCTGTTTCGCTCATTTGAGCTTTTAGGTGCTACTTTGCTCTTTTTGGCAACTGTTTAGCTGATTTTAGCTCGTGCTCTGCTTGTTTTAACGTTAACAAGTCAGTTTATTCATTCAACAGTAAAATAACTCAGCTCTCAATAGTCACTGTATGTTTGCAGTTAATGTGATTCTCCAGTTCGAACAGGACGTGTCCCTCAGATAGGCCACCTGATCTCCTTCTTGTCTGCCAGGCGAAGCGGCGTGCCTCGCAGCTTCCGCAGGCCGTCACTGACAGAGAGGCCCTGCAGGCTTGACACCAACGGATCCTTACCGTCTTCATCACCGCAAAAGCCAGAACCGAGCACATTATCCGCCGAGTCTGTGGACGCTGTCAACACAGAATCGCTCTCGTTGATAAAAGTCGTACTTTAGAAGAACCAAGTTATTGATCTTTTATTCGTTTATTTTGTTCTGGTGTTGCTGTAGCCGGGATGATCGTCTGGTTCTTACACGTGCAGAGCTATGGAACCCTGTGTGCACGAGGGAAACACTATAGCTCATATGTGCAGGCAGTCAAAAGAAAATGCTGTAAACCCACCGGCTTTACGACTAGGCATCGAGGAGAGGACTTTGACTGTGGCAGCTGACCAGTCGTGTCTCTGCAACGAGCTGCTCTTCCTTCTGATGGGCACTTCTTCCAGCGTTTGGCTGCTGTTTGTTGACTCGCTGCCTGTGAGGAACACAGATTTACATTTTCTGTTTTAAACTCCCTGACCAGTCAGAAACGTTCAAATCTACAGATTTATAGATGACTTCAGTGACTTTTGTTCCAGACATACCCGAGCATTCCCTAAACACTCCGAGCTCGATGGTTTCAGGAGAACACCTTTGGCCAGGACCTTTGGACTTGGAGAAGAGTCTGAAAGAACCCTCTAGCCATGAACCTGATCTGCTCATCGCAACATTGAAACAGACTAGTAGTTGTTCGAAGAAGTCAAAGTACGATTGTGACAAATATTTCCAAAGTGAGCGTGTGGATTTATTGCATGTGGAGTTACTTAAAATATGACATTTAAAGTCTAACAGTGGTTGAAGTCATGCACTTTCACCACATATTCTTATGCCAAAAGTTTTCAACTAAAATCATTTTGTGTTGCAATGACAAGACGCGTTTTGGTCAAACCTTGAAAATAATGTGCAACACTGTAAGATATCCCTCTCAGAGTATGCATTATTAACGACTACATCACATTTCAGTTCAATATTTGTCAAACTGACTGGTAGATTGGCTGTATAATCATCAAAAATCAAGGTTGACTCCAAAAGTTAATCAGTTGTAATAGCTTCCTGAAAGTTTTGTCCCAATTTGTCCTGTGGTTCATGAACTATTTCGCTAACAGACAGACACAGAAACACATAGGCCTTTGCCTATCTATATTACTCGACTAGGAAATAGATGGAAACGTACTCATGGTCAGAATTGCAGACGTTGACACTGTAGCTCCCACTGCACGCCATGGCTCCTGCTCATCACCGCACTGCAAGCAGAAGTCACTCGGGGTTAGTCCTCGTCACCACATAGCACAGTGGGTTAAGTCTCACTGTAAATAAACAGTCAAACCTTACCGATACCCTCCTACAATGCAAAGCTGCAGCTTAATAAAAACTCAAATAAAAACATTCAAAAACTCACACACCTCTGGAGACCTCAAGACGTACTTCCTCTTTCTTGGCACAGTTGTGGCTTATTTGCAACAAGTGTTTGCATCTGTTGGTGTGCAGCACAAAGAGAATAAAACTGTTTAAAATAGTCTAGAATAAAGTGTACCAAATTAAAGTGCCAATATTCCAGTGTCTGTATATAAAGAGCTTTAAGTTGAAGAGGATTCTGATAAAAAAATATTATTCTGTGATGGACCACACAGTGGAGCAAAACTTGACATAAAATCGTTTATAATTAATGATCTAGATTGAAGATAATGAGGTGTGAAAATCTACATCAAGCAGTTTGCAGAATTATGGCTTGTGAAGTGGTGTCAGTGAAGACGAAGGGTATTCATGCTTTTATTTTGAGCATTGCTTTTCTTGGTTTGTAAAAAACGGAATTGATTTGATCAGATAAAGCTTCACTGCCACAAATGAGCCAAAAACCAGCACACTCATGTGTGTCTTCTACCCTCTAGTGGTTAGTCTTTGGAACTGCAGCGTCGACTTTCGTCCATGAGTTTCATCAGACATTCAAAATATAATATAATATAATACAATATAATGTAATGTAATGTAATATCATATAATATCATACAATACAATACAATACAATATAATCTATCTATCTATCTATCTATCTATCTATCTATCTATCTATCTATCT
>NC_056512.1:33071543-33086099 GCF_014905685.2 Nematolebias whitei
AAGGACCAATAAAGGAAGTATAATTCATTTCCCATAAGTTAAAAAACCTCTGACTATAGTGAGGAAGAGTATTGTGTCATATAGTATTTCTACTAGTGTTCTTAAATATTTAATCTCTAAATTTTAAAGCGGAAGACCTCATCAATAGTAGATTTGTAGAAAAAAAAAAACTAGTGCTATTTATTAATCTAATAACTCTTTTTCTAAAGTTTAATTATCGGGTCTATATTAGTTTTTATGTACTTTTCGGTCGAAGCAGATGGCCGCTTGTCCTGAGCCTGGTTCTGCTAAAGGTTTCTTCCTCATGAGGGAGTTTTTCCTTTCCACTGTCGCCTTCATACTTGCTCAAGATGAGAGTTCTGTGACGGCAGTCTGCTCCACAGATAAATTGGCTTAAATTATTATTTTTATGAATGTCTTTGTTAACCTATTCTTTTTTTTTTATATATATATATGAATGTTTCTGTTCAGTGCCCTGAGATGACTTCTGTTGTGACTCGGAGCTATATAAATAAACTGAATTGTATTTGAATTGAAATTAGTAAGACGGTTTAGGAAAAACTCATTGATGCTTGTAAAAAAAATAATAATAATAATAATAATAATAAGTGAACAAATCAGTGTTTTGTTCTTAGAAAACTGATCTGGACCAAATTTGCCCACAGAGCAGAACGGGTGCAAAGCTAATTTAGGGCAAGAAATCTCATTTGAATAGTGTACATTTTAATCAATAGTAATCTTGATCTGAACTTTGTTACTTGTTACTACAAGTCAAAAGTACCTTCATGTTTCTGTGTATTACTAGTTTCTAGAATTGCTCGTGTGCTATACTTGATCTATGACCCCACACTGCTCACACACACTCCCTATAACCCCCACTGATATGTAAAATTCACTATTCCTGCACTAATCAAGCACTTCCATTTAACTTCCGTTCTTCCTGCGGCGTCTCCACCTTTCGCCTGTTTAGCGTAATTGTTCAGGTCGTAAATGTTTCCTTAATCCCTGTGAATTTATGGATTACTCGAGTAAATGATACAATGAACAGGGCTGGTCTCCTGATTTGTCCCCTTTGAGCTGGATGGTAATCTTCCAAGTACAGGTAAAGTTCACAGGCGATGAACTGAAACAACAGCTAGTCATGGTTACGCAGCATATAGTCCGTGAGCCGAGCTAGAGTTTGGAGCTCGGAGCTGATTGTGTGGGTCTTTTTGTGATCAAGTTTTAATGGCTCAAGCGAAGAACTCTGGAAGGAGGAGACGAAAAGGTGATCTGGTCTTTTTAAATAAAAATAAAAAAAGTTTCAGTGGAGGGTATGTTTGTAAAGGTGGGCTCGGAGCATGAGCCCTGATGGCGCTGACATAATGGACTGCTTTTTTGGATCTTATGAAAGGGTCTTTCACATCTTGGTCTGGCTTTGGGGAAAAAATGCACCTCGTGTTCAGGCCCTGAATCGAGCTTCACTAGAGGTGATCTTACACAGGTCTTGTGCTTCGGACTGCTCGGCTGCAGATGGATTAAGTTTTCTTGTGGTTTTTGACTCTGCTGAAGGCCCCCACTTATTTTTGAATGCAGCAGCAAATGGTGTACTTGAATAACTTTCTCAAATTTGTACTAGCGTGTCTAAGAACCTCTGGGTTGACAGATTATTTAATTTATTTATTAGTCAAATAAAACCCACAAATAAGGCTAAGAGTAAAAGAGTAGTTTGAAAATTGTACTAATTTACATATTGAAGTGATTTAATATGAGACGGAGCAGAAATTCTTCAAAATATCTGTAAAGATTTCTTGTTTATTAAAATGGCCTATTCAAATGAGATGCACGTTAAGATTAAAAGGCCAATATTTCTGCATATCACTCGCTAACTTTCATGCCGGAGTTTTAAACTAAGAATGTACTTTTAATTGTTTTGGTCAAACCATGACATCGACAAATGTTAAGTCTCACAAAATGTGCTCAAAAACGAATCTCAGCTACAACCACTTTTAATTATAGCCCAATATTTTGAGTTGTAGCCATTTTTTTTTAGCTGTGGTAGCCATCATGAACGGGGTTGACTCCAAAAGTTAATCAGTTGTAGTTTTCATGCAATTAGTTGAATATAGTTATATAGTTTTTCATTAGTTTGAGAGTTTCATTAAAACCTGTCCAATGGTTTGTGATATTTTGCTAACAGAACAAACACAGGCAAAAACTTTATAATCTACTGCTGACATCTTAAGAGTTCAGAAAGTCATATTTAACTTAAATACATGCAAGAAAATGTCATGCTTGGCAACAAAATAACCTGAAGCAACAGCTTTATGAGATCAAAACATTAATTTATTAGTTTTTGAACTCTATTTTATACATTTTCATGTGTGAATTCTCTATTTTTTTAATTGAACTACAAAAACAGCTTAGATGCCACTTTCATTTTTTTTTTTTTTTTCACATTTTAAATAATAATTTTAAGCTGCAGGAATTCACTCAGATGTGTGAGGTGGGGCCACGATTAATAAAAAGTGTAAACGTACAAAGTCAAGAAAAGTGCTGGTGATTTCCTTACTTTCACTCACCTTGTACGTAGAAGCAGCACGTTGGTCTGTCTGGTATTCACTCCACCTCCAGATGGGTTTTCTTCCTGTTTCTACTCATGCTTTAACACACACACTTGAAAGAACCTTCATTTGCAAGGGAAAAGAAAGATAAAATACAGGATTTGTCTGCCATCTGGACAAAGGTTGTGAGGGAGATAAGAGGCATATGATGTAAGTAATCTGTTTTAGAGTTATTCATAAGTTTCCAGGAAAGATTTAAAGTGAATTTCTTGTTAACAAGAAATTAAACTTTGACCTTTTTCATTTCAGCTTTCACAACATTTTAATTGTGACCCAATTTTAAGTAATGCTTTAACTCTCTTTTATGAGTTGTAATTATCAAAGTTTGTTAAAACTCCTCTGCACAGGTGTAACAGCTTGATGACATTCCAATTATACAAACAAGATTGTGAACTAGACTGCCCAGCCCAGCCAGCTGCGGGTTGACTTTTGAGACAGAAAAATGAAGCTTGTAAAACTTGAATGGTGACACTGGATAACCTGTCTGTCTCTGTCTTGTACAAGCACTTTAAACACGACTAACATTTGGTCTAGTCATTAAATGAAAGAGTGTCTGAAAGTAGGTTAATCACCATTTCTCTTTTTCTTTTATAGGTCATTTTAGGCCTCTGTCCTCCATGCCTGCTCCCCCAGGCTTCACTCGACTGGAACAGAATGAGCCTATGAACCCACTTCGTATCTCTGTAGGTGGTCTACCTATGTTGGCTTCCATGGCCAACACCACCGACCCTCGTTTCCGCCTCAAGTGGAAGTCCATTGTGATTGTGGTCTTCTCCTTGGCTCTGGTCCTGCTGCTCTTCATGCACTTCGGCTCAGGCTCCCGCTCTTACGTCCCCCACGGCATTAGATTCAGTTGCGGTAGCACCAAGCAGTCTGATTCCCAGTACAACGACACCTACCCACTCAGTCCACCTGAACGCACACCGCAGGGAACTCGCTACCGCATCGGAGTCATCGCGGACCTGGACACGAACTCTCAGAGTGACAAGAAGCTGACATGGTTCAGCTACATGCGCAAGGGTTACCTACTGGTGTCGCAAAGTGGCGACCAGGTAGCGGTGGAATGGGACACAGATAGGGTGGTGCTGGAGAGCCACTTGTCGGAGAAAGGCAGAGGAATGGAGCTGTCTGAGTTGGTGGTGTTCAACGGAAAGCTCTACTCTGTGGATGACAGAACTGGTGTAGTTTACCAGATAGATGGAAACAAGGCCGTTCCCTGGGTTATCTTACCTGACGGCGATGGGGGTGTTGCAAAAGGTTTGCATTTCCCAAAACTGAAACCCTTGACAGACTTTTACTTGTAATTCATCACTTTGACATGGCTGTGCTTTCTCTTGGCAGGGTTTAAAGCCGAGTGGCTGGCGGTAAAGGATGAGCACCTGTACGTTGGTGGCCTGGGGAAAGAGTGGACCACCACCCAGGGTGAGTTTGTCAACAACAACCCAGAGTGGGTGAAAGTGGTGGGCTTCAGGGGAGATGTGCAACATGAGAACTGGGTTCCCAAGTACTCTTCTCTGAAGTTGGCAGCAGGGATCGAGCCACCAGGTAAGGAGGCATATCTGAGCTGAATTTTTGCAACCAGTCCTACTTTCTTTCCGTGGGTTTTATGTCATTCTGAATTCTTCCTTATTCCTTTCGGCAGGTTATTTAATTCATGAATCTGCAGCCTGGAGTGACAACCTGCAGCGCTGGTTTTTCCTCCCTCGTCGAGCAAGCAAAGAACGTTACGAGGAGACTGCAGATGAGCGACGTGGAACTAACCTTGTCCTGAGCTGCTTGGCGGACTTCACTGACATCAAAGTGAGCCGCGTTGGGCCACACAACCCCACCCATGGCTTCTCCTCCTTCAAGTTTGTCCCCAACACAGACGACCAGATCATTCTGGCGCTCAAATCGGAAGAGGATGCTGGAAAGATTGCAACGTACATCACAGCCTTCACACTTGATGGACGAATTCTTTTACCCGAAGCTAAGATCGGTGATGTGAAATATGAGGGTATAGAGTTTATATAGAGGGGGTCAAAGCCAGAGAATCATTATTAAGGCCACTGCACTGTGGTTCTAGTTTGTTTACAATCCAGTCACTGTTGGATTTTCTGGACTCGCTGCTTCCTGGAAAATGCATTACTCCAACCCTCGAAGGGTTGTTGCACTGATGAATTTAAAGCTGAGACTGGAAAATAAGGTCTTCTTTTTTGATCTGTAAGTGAAAGACCGCAGTGCCGTCTTGTAGTGTCGAGGCTTCTTGACAAACCTGTTTGTGGGGTTTAACAGTACTGTAGCCTTATTTGTAATGAATGTACAAAAAAAAATGAAACTGTGAGTTATTCTTTTTCCCCAACATGTATTTTCATGTACATTACACTCTTTTCTGTTTGTTTAATGTTAAACACTCTGGACACGTGCTTTTGTCTCATTATAATTGGAAGGATACTTTAAAGAAGTCATTTTGCCGTTTGCATTTTGTTGTTGTTTATGCTTGTGTTTTCTGAGGGAAACTCGCAGTAAAATCTTGATCCCTATTTTCTGAGTCGTCATTTTGTGTCAAAAGCCACACACTTCTTTCAGACAAGTCTGGACTGATTCAAAAGCGGTTGCGCAACCACTTCTTTCATTTCATGGTAAAATGAAACTATGAGAAAGCAGTGGCAGTAGACGACTTCAACTACAGAAAATATTCAACACCCTCCTATAGTTGGGTCGACTTTAGAAGAGTGAGGTTCGTGCTGCAAACATTTGTTGGAGGTTCTATATCAGAGAAAAGAAGGTACGTGTTTTTATGTGTTAGATTATAGCACCACATTTCTTTTTTCTCAGTTTGAACAATTGTTGCATTGCAATAAATATTAAATATTTTACAAGCAAACACTGCAGTTTATAGTTTATGGCTATGGAAAAAGTCATTACTGTGCAAAGTTTAAAACCACTTCTTATTAATGCACAGTATACTCTGCTTTCTAGCACCCAGAATTTCTTATATTCTTTTGAATTTGTCTTGTTCATTATTTCTTAAGGCTTTCTGAAAGTCCGGCATAAAACAAAAAAAATTGACAAACATTACAAGATTAAGTCTTTATAATTTGCTCTTAGAATCAAAATATATTTCAGACTTTTGCACTGTGTTGTATTTTTACACCATTTTTAACACAAGTGCTTTTAACACTGTAAATATCTGCAGACTGTCCATTTCTCACATTCTATTTTTTTTCATATATTGCAATTTTACCATTTAGATGATGATCTCACATCAAAATCTACAAACTGGTTGGCTTCTTCTTATGTTCGTGTCAGGATCGGCATACAGACTCGATCTTTTCAGTGAGTTTTCTAATGGCTGCTCATTTTGCAAGGGGAAAAAATCCTTTGGTTACAAATTCAACAATGCATTTTATTCTGTAACTCTACTGTAGTCTGACCATACTCTGACTATGATCTGTTGGCTCAGAATGAACTATTGGTTGTGTAGATTTGTGTTTACTGTGTCAACATGGCCTTGTTTTGTGTTCACAGGACGTAACTCTGTGCCAGTAGAAGGTGACGTGAGGCTGTTTGGTACTGAGAGCATTTCAGAGGGTCGTGTTGAGGTCTACCACGATGGAAAATGGGGAACAGTGTGTGACGATAACTGGGGCATGACTGAGGCCCAGGTGGTGTGTCGTCAGCTCAAATTCCCTGGAGCCAAATCTGTTGTGGTCGGGAAGGACTATGGGCAAGGTGCCTTGTAGTTAAATGTATACTCCACCAGATGGAGGAGTTGTAACTTTTTTGTTGAGTCTACTTCAACTTAGTTTTCATGTATTCCCTGTTTTTATTTTATTAATCATTCTAGCAACTGGGCCAATTTGGCTGGATGAAATCAAATGTAAAGGCACAGAGAAAGAGCTTCTGACTTGTTCTTTCGGTGGTTTGGGAGTTACGGACTGCACTCATAAGGAGGATGTTGGAGTAATCTGTGAAACAGGAAGTAAGTAAATGCACACAAGACACAATATAACTTTATGTGGAAGTCATCCAGACAACTTAATAGCAATAGTCTTTGTCAGCAAAATTTGACATTTCTGTTTTCTAACCTTCATCCCAAATATGTAATTTCAGACAATATGACCATTATTGACTCTTCACTCTCCGTGGACCATAGCATCAGCCTCTCAGATGATCTCGGTGAAATCTTTGACAGTGGTTTTGGCTGTGACCACCTAATTGTATTTGAAAGCCCAAATGGATTGGAGAATGGCACTCCAGAGACGACTGAGATGACGATCTGTGTTCACAAATTGATCCTCAAGCAACTCCCGTTCTTCAGCCTTTCTGTAGAGATGAACACCACCACAGTCACACTGAGAAAGCCCTGTAAAGCACATCTGGTCCCTTTTATCAGGTATGATGGATCAGACGTTGAGTATTTTTGCTCCAAAACATGTACGGCTCTAACAAATATTTAACCCCATCCTTCTTGACAGGTACCTGTACACCCGTAAGATTGATGTGACCTTCTCGTCTGCACTGTGCATCCATCAGCTGGCTTCAGATTTTGGTGTAAAGCAGCTGATGGAAGATCTAGGTCGGCTATTCTCTAAAATTCTCCCTGATGACTCTTCCTTTAACACCCAGCTTTCACTTTACCAATACGCAATGGAAACTGAGGACTTAATCCTTCAGGAAAACTGTATCCAGTACATGGCCTGGAACTACCAAAACCTGACATTGTCACCAGCTTGGTCTGATCTTCCTGTGGAGCTCCTTCAAGCCCTCCTTACCCGCTCAGATTTGGTTGCACCAGATGAGTATTTTGTGCTTCAAACTGTGGAAAAATGGATCACAGAGAAGTCCAATTCCACCAGTTTGGAAACCCAAGTTGACCTGCTGCGTCTCGTTCGTTTCCCCATGATTTCTGCTGAGAAGCTGTACACCCTGGAGTCCAGCTCTCTTCTGTACAAGACTCATAAGGACACCTATCTTGACAGCATTCTGAAAGCATTTCAGTTTAATGTTTTACTCTTCAGTAATATTTCAGCCTATCCAAATTTCAACAAAGACAGTGATGATTACAAGCCCAGGATCTACACCTCTGAGACCTGGAGCACTGTTCTCAAACCTTTGAAAAGAATCCCATCGAACCCATTTCAAAACCAATATTCATCGTACAACTCCTGGAACACGCATGAGCGTTACGCAACTGCCAATCCAATCTATTACAATATAAATACGTTGAGAACACCTGTCCACCCCAGCCTTTTGTTTAAGGACAAAGTGATCAACTGGGAAGCAAGAGTCTTAAGAAGTCAAAGTGAGTGTTCAAACAATGGTTTGAGGTGTGAGTCGGTTCCTGCAGTGAAGCTGACTCTCTACTACCAATATTCCTCTGAGAGTAACGTTTTGTTCCGTAACCGCCTTCTGCTGGTGTGCCAGAACAAGTACGTCTGTCAGATTCAAGGGTTCAAAGGCGACCTGGCTTACGTCGCTACAAATATTACCCAAGTCCTTGCTTATCCCTGTCCTGATGACAAGTACTCTTACGTATTTGTAGTGAGACCAGAGTACGTCTGATCCAACTTCAGGACCAGCCAGAAAATAGAATCACAAGAAGCATGATCATTAAGTTGATTCAAAACAAATCACTTTTTCAATTCGAATGATTGTTGTTTTGTTTTTTTTCCCCTGATTTCTGTTACTGGTGAGAAATATTTGTGTCCTTATCAGTTTTTGATTAGAAGGCATTTAAATAAAGCAATTTCTTAATTTTCATTTTGTTTTGGTTCTTTAAAAAAATCCCAGAGAATCAGATTACACAGTCTCTTGTGGTACAAGACACAAACAAGATAAAATGAAGCCAAGGTGATTCAATCACACAAAGATTAATTCAACAAGATTGTATGTGTGCTGAACTTTTGGTTCAAAAACAAAATATAAACCTTACGAACAGGCTACAAGTATGACTTCTTTAAAAAAAGCATTTATTCAAGTATAACAGGGAATAATACCATCATTAACAATGTGAAGTATAATTTAAAGTATAAGGGAGGGGGAAAAAATCCTCCCAATTAAGAGTTAAATTCATAAAGTTGTTTTTATGAGTAGACAACTTCAATAGCCCCCTCATGTTACTCAAAGATTGACTTAGTAGCTAAATGCAAGCTTGTTCTGTTGTAGTAGTTGGATAATTAAACCCAAAATGCAGACAAACATGAGGTTAAAATTATAAGCCAATTTTATTAAGCAAAATCAAAACGTGCTGACAAGGCAGCAAATGTAAACTTACTGGAAGTCCCTGGGAGGTACAAGGAGTCTTCACAGTAGGAACACTTAGAGACAAGAAGATACAGACTGGTGAAAAACCAACAATGGTGAGTGGAAACATCCATCCATAATTGTTGTTTCAACAATTTCCTGCGGAATGAATAAAGTTCTATCTTATCTGACCTGCTTCTTTCTTTTTGGGTCACAGGGGTTACTGGTGCCCACATGGACTGGAAATGGACAGTACTTACAGCACCTTTCTATCTGATCAAGATACTCAAAGCATTTTACACTACATTCTGTGCCCTCATTTACCCATTCATACAGCACTTTACCAGATCTCTACAAAGCTAATTGAACAAATCATTCTAAAGAGACTAATCAGTGATTTAGATCACGTTCATACAACAATTGACACACATCAGAGGCAATGAGGGGTTCATTGTCTTGCCCAGGGACACTTTGGCATGTGACTGCTGGTGGATCCAGCTATCACTGTGCGAGAGGTGGGGTACACCCTGGACAAGTCAAAAGTCCTTCATAGGGAACAGAGAGACAACCCATTCACTCACTCACACACAATTTAGATTTACCAATCAGCCTAACATGCATGTTTGTGGTCTGTGGAAGGAAACCGGAGTACCCGGAGAAAACTCGCGCATGCTCGGAGAGAACATGCAAACTCCACCCAGAAAGACCCTCGGTCGGGATTCGATTCGTTGACGTTCTCGCTGAGATGCAACAGCTCTACCAGCTGAGCCACCGTGCCACCTGAGTGGAAACAAGCTGACTGAAAAAAAAAAAAATAAGACTGCGGTAGTGAGGAAACAGCTGAGCTAATGAGACAAGGTGTTTGTGGGTGGAGGAGCAGGAGCTGAAACTCACTGAGAAGTAGTGAATAATGACACACGAGAACACATGCAGCCACTTTCTAAGAACAAATCTTGTACAGTTAGTTCTTGAAGTATAAGTTGAGGATGATTCTCGGCTACTGACATGTAAGATTTTATCTTACCACCACCAATACTGCATGAGTTATGACTGTTTTTCTGTTTGCCGAGTTGTTTTCACCACATGCCAGTCTGTCTTTTTGTCCTCGTCTGTTCCGTTCCACACAACTAAAAGTTTCACTTTGGCAACATGCAGTGAGTTAACATGAAGTACACTGTGACTCACGAGCTTCTTGGAAGTGTTTGTGTCTACCAGTCTGCACCAAACCAGTTGATCAGGTATAAAGACTGTCATCTAATTGTTTATTTGGAGGTTATTCTGCCATGATTGCTCTTCAGTCACAACAGATTTAGTCAGAAAGAGGAGAGAGTGCTGGATGTGAAAAAAAAAAAATGGAAGCCAGGATGTGCACTCAGTAAAATGACCTCAAGTTCAAGTTATGGTTATTTGTCATGCAGGTTAACACGAGGTCAGCAGTACAATGAAATGTTCAGGATGAGAAGAATCGATTTGACTCGCTTAAAACAAAGAACAAACAAGCAAGAAAATACTAAAGCTATTACTCCTCACCAGGAGGAAAAGTTCAAATGTTCCATTATAGCTTAATTTTTGATAATATTTTAGTTCTTGTGTCATTTCACAAAGTGTTTCACCCGACAAGTCGTGACACTTTTTCGTTGGCTTACCCCAGAATTTTGAAATTACGCTGAGTGACATGATGAGCAACATTTTTTCTATTGCAATCTTTATCATTTAAACTCCAGAATTGCACAACTGTCCCTCATGGCAGCAAAAGCATACATATGTTATTATGACAAAAACTACACAAGAACAAAATAAGTAGTTGGTGTGTACAACAAGGGGTTTTCTTGCTATGCAACTAAGAAAAACACAAGAAATAAGTACATGTGAACTAGAAAAAACAACTTGTTGCATGACCGTACAACAAGGACCTCACAACTCAGCTGCCCCAGGAAAGTTTACTTCAGTGTGTTGGATGTGAGTCTCTGACTGATTGTGTAACCTTGGATTCTGGAAAAATAGTGGAACACATCTTCATCCTTGCAGAGTTGCATCATGGGAGTTTGAGTGCCCAGTCCATATGTATTATCAGGGCCTGGAAACTGCTTCCATATGTGTTCCCTTCAAACATGCAGGGTTGTGCAGGAGTCTGAGGGGATAGGGATCACTTTTATGGGTCATCCGGTCCCTTTCTAACCAAAGCAAGAAGTGTGTTCATATTCTTGGCACAAACTTGAGCTTGTTCTCAGCGCAGGTTAGACTCACTCTGCCAAAGCTGCCCTTGTTTCTGATTTTGTGTTCATAAACAGGATCTCAAAGTTCTCTAGTGGAAAAGTGGGTATCAGGTTTGGGAATCTCAGAGTCTCATCTCTGCTTTTTCCAAATGATGTCATTCTGCTTACATCTTCAATTCGTGACTTTTAGCATGGGGCGGTTTGCAGCTGAATATAAAGTCCTTTAAGTCTGAGACTGACTGGTTCTCAACTGGAAATAGGTAGAGAGCTCCTTCCCAATCAGGGAGTGAGTTTTGTTTACAAGTGTTAGCGAGATGGAGGAGAAGGTGGATAAATTGATCAGGGTCTTTATTGTAATGAAGGTGTTGCTCTGGTATGCCATAGTGAAGAAGTAACAAAGCTACTGTTCAGTCTACATTCCAACCTCCTCGTGGTCGTGAGGTGTGGATCATGACCAAAAGAATGAAATCCTGGGCATTTTGTTTTTCTTATTTTTGGCTACTCTTTTCTACATAGAGCTGTCATATTTGGCCATCGTTTTACGTCAGGTTTCCTTTCTGTCACAACTTGATCTCGAACCCACAGCTTCTGGATTAGAAGACCGCAGCGCTGATCACCGAGCTACCGTAGACTTCATTGAGCTACCAAAATCTTGGGCATAAATGGCTAAAAGGAGCTTCCTTCATATAGAGGTCCAGCTAAGCCTTAGCCATTAAGTGCGAAGTTTCATTAGAGCTCCGAGTAGATGAATGTCAGGTAGCACTGAATAACAGAAGGAAAAAAATTGCAACATGTGATGAGCATAGTAAAGCATAGGAACTTCAGAGATGCCCGTGCTTTAAGAATCCTGGAGATAAAAACTCAACAGTGTGTAAAGTCTCTGTGTCTCTGGCAACAAGAATCTTAAATAATCTGTAGATTCATTGCTGAGTCTCTAGGTGTAACGAGTTAAACTGTTGCCCAACACCAAACTGCTGATGGAATTGTTAATCATTTCAAAAGTTGCCCACAACATGTCTGACAATCAGGAGTAGGTAGTCAGGGTCAGGGAGGTTTTATTGTCATTTCAGCTACGTACAAGTACATATTGAAACAAAACAGTGTTCCTCCAGGATCACGGTGCAATACAGAACATAACGTGCATAAACAATACAACACACAGTACAGATACACAACAGTACAATAAATACAAACATATCTATAATAAATGCAAAGAGACATCTGTAGTCGTCTGTAAAAGACATGACTATATAATTGTTAATAAACCTTTACATATGTTTATTTGGTAATAATGATAGTTCCCATTAACACATGTTAAGTCATTTTATCTGTAACATATTTAAGACGCTTAGAAAGCTTTATGGACACCATCTTATGGAGAGTTCAAATCAGTTGACCCCAGTCTGTGATGTGGTTCTAGTGTTTAATGTTTTGGGATCTCACATGTGGATGTTTTCCCTGAGACAGTTTGCTAATGTTGATTCATTGACCAGTGATATGTGAATAGCTTCACTGATGTGTGGAACAACATGGGAAATACCCCTTGGCTGTGGCTCGGTGCACCACATGGGATGGACAGTGGAAAAAGCTGCAGTGGTCAAGTCATGTGAGATGTGTACAAAGGGAACAGGGGCTTTGAGTTCAAAGTATGTGGGTCACTATACCACAGCACCCACTGGTTCCCACAATGAGTCCTTCTTTTTGTCTGGGCACTTTGTGTGGAGACTATTCCTGGCCTTTGAAAACCTTGAATTTACGACGATGAGGTCTGAGCTAATTTCAAGCCCCCTTGCGGAGAAGGAGTGGGCTGCTTGGGCAAGTCCACCCTTTTTTCAACAAATTAAACATAAATGTTGATACAATAATCCATAATTCAAACTTTGTTCCAAAAAGAGAGTTGCTCTGTGGACAGAAGCTCAGAATAATCACACTGTGAGGTTATTTTTTTTTTCATCACAGTCCCTGTGACCCACATCTTCAATCTCTCAATAAGACAAAACTCCATCCCAGGCACTTGGAAAACAGCCTTTGATCTTCCTTTGCTGAAGGGAGGTGACCCCACCTCACTGAACAACTATCGACCAATCTCTAAACTCTGTATTTTAGCCAAGATTCTAGAAAAACTGATAAACTCTCAAATCAAAAATTACCTGGACTCATTTAACATCTTACCTCCACATCAATCTGGTTTCAGGAAACAACACAGCACAACCACTGCTTCACTGAAGGTTCTTAATGACGTTGTTGAAGCACTGGATGCTAAGGATTATTGTGCTGCACTTTTCTTAGACCTGTCTAAAGCTTTTGACACTGTGGATCATAACATCTTGTGTCATAAACTCTCAGAAATTGGTTTCTCAGAACACACCATTGGTTGGTTCTCTAACTATCTTTCAGACCGGATGCAATGTCTTCAACATAATGGTACTTCCTCCAGTTATTTAACAGTCAACAATGGTGTACCACAAGGCTCAGTCGTAGGACCCACCCTCTTTACAATCTACATACATAATGTAGGTAAAAACATCCCTAATGCATCCATACATTTCTATGCTGATGACACAGTTGTTTATTGTCGAGCTAAAACTGTTGCTAAGGCTTTCCAGCTTTTGAATTCTGCATTCAACTACATCCAGACTGATTTGTTCCGCCTCAAACTTGTCCTAAATGCCGACGAAACCAAAGGGATGCTTTTTTCAAATAGGAAGTTGGTCCCAGCAGTTCTTCCTCCGATATTATCCTCAAATGGTGTCCCCATTGATTTTGTTGATTCCTATAAATATTTGGGTATCTTGGTCGACTCACATCTCTCTTTTAAGCTTCATATGGAAAACTTGGTAAAGAAACTGAAAGTTAAACTGGGTTTCTTTTTCAGAAACAGATCCTGTCTAACCCTGAATGCTAGAAAACGCCTTGTATCTGTGACTTTCCTTCCCTCAATTGATTATGGTGACATTATTTACATGAACGCTCCTACAAGCACCCTGCAGATGTTGGATGCTGTCTATCATGGTGCACTAAGATTCATAACTGGCTGTGATTATCGTACCCACCACTGCACCCTGTATTCACTGGTTAACTGGACATCATTAACTTCACGCAGACTCTAACTGGTACATTTTCATCTTTAAATCACTTCTTGGTCTGCTGCCTTCATGCATCTCCTCCTACATGTCTCAGCGTGAGTGCAGCTACAGCGTGCGCTCTCAGGACATTATTACCTGCAGTGTTCCCTCAATGAGGACTGAACTAGGCAAAAGGGCCTTCTCCTACTCCGCTCCTGTTTCCTGGAATATCTTACAAAAAGATTTGAAGCCTCTCGACCTTGACCTCTCTAAGTGGCTTTAAGAATCTGTTGGACTCCTGGCAGGGACCAATGCAGACATGTTCCTGTTTTTAGTTTTCTACATTTGCCTTAGAATCTAGCTGTTTTTTTTTGTGTGTTTTTTTTTTGTTTGCTTTTTGTTTTGTTACCTTTTCCTTTTAGCCATCCTATTTGTAAAAAAAAA
>NC_056512.1:33086499-33100789 GCF_014905685.2 Nematolebias whitei
AAAAAAAAAAAAAAAAAAAAAAAAAAAAAAAAAACCCTGCAGTATGACTTTTTATAATTGTTTATTGTTGTTGCTGTTGTCCATTGTTGTCATCTTTCTTTGTTGAAATCAGGTCTCTCTTGTAAATGAGTCCTCGAGGCTCAATGGGATTTACCTGTCTAAATAAAGGTTGATTGATTTTAAACATGCATGGAAGTCAGACACCCAAATCTGAGGTGAACCCATCATAGCATCTCAGTGCAAATTAAACTGTTTGGTCAAAGAGTGTCAGGTTTTATCCAGAATAAGACATCAATCGTCCCTCAACTACTTCTGGTAAACGTGCGGGGTGAGGCTGAAGCACATTTCCTCTCATTTCACTTGGGATGTGTCACTTCCTTTCACGTGTTTTGAGCTCTGCCTCACATCTGTAATGTCTGTGTTATTGTCTCTTTTACGTCTTTTGTTTCTGGTAACTTTCACGACTCACACCCATTGCAGTCTAACTGGGAATTTTTTTTATCTAACTGGCACCACTTTTACTCGGAAGCAAAAAGCACTACGAATTTCCCAAATGAACAACAAATAACTTGTACTTTCTTTTTCCCCCTTACTTTTTTTTTGGGTTGGTTGGTTGGTATTTTCATTTCAGTGAAAGGCCTGTTGAGAAGAACCCAGGAAAAACTGCTAAACTATGGAAAACAATGGTCTGAGTGGCCAGTCGGCCGGCAGTGAGCAGCAAAATAATTTCAGGGAGCAGAGCAGCTATAGTTCTCGTTTCCTTTTTTCCTCATTTTTTAAAATCCCTACCATCAAAAGGCAAAGGGGAACAGTTATATCTTACACATCTGTTTGCATGAGTCTCTTTACAAAATATCCCTTGAACCACTAGAAAAATTTTAATGAAACTTGCAGAAAGTATGCATCGGATGTACATAAAAAAAATAATTACGATTTGAAGTCAACCTAAGTCAACATGGCTGGCACAGCCAATTAGCTTTTAAAAAGAGACATATTTGGTGCGGTAGTACCTGAGATTGATCCCCATCCTATACGCTGAGAGCTAATAGACTGTATAAAATCTTTGTTTAAAAATGTTGTCATTGTCTATTCTGAGTCAACTTTGTCTATTAGCAAAATATTTCACAAACAACTGAACAGATTTTAATAAAACTTACAAGAAATGATCAGTAGATATACAGTACTTTTACAAATAATTAGCATTTGGACTGTACACAATTTAAGATGGTTGCCACAGTCAAATGACCTTTGAAAACACTTGAATCTGTGATTCAATCCATCTGACAGATAGTGAACAAAGATTTGCTGTGGTAACAGCTGAGAGTCATCCTAGCTCATACTCTTAGTTTGACATCTTGTAATACTGTATGGGATTGCACAAAATGTTATATTCTAAGTTTGATTAAAACACTTATTTCCTCATTTCTTAACATGACCTGATCTCAGTCTAAAACAGTGGCGGATGATGTGCATGCCTTTAAGGAATATTTTTATCAGTCATCACCAGTCACCATTGATTTAATCCAGAATTAACACAAAAATCCACAAACAGCTTTCTGGGCTGTTGTGAAATTTCCAATGAAACACTTATTTCTGTTCGAGTCAGGGGCGACAAAAACAACAATAAAAATACCTCAAGCACGTGACGTCAGTAAAGTGTTTCAGTCCTTGGTTTGCCTACGTTCAGGGAGTTGCAGCCAGACTGAAACCATTAAGTGTAAGTGCATGACATAACTTCTCCCCCCGTGCCAACCCTCCTTCATACTTCCGTGGTGTTTCAACAGTTACTGACAGTGAGCGTGAGTCCATAAACACTCTCACTGAGTTAAATCACAGATCACAGCGTGGGATGAGGATTACCACATCACACGATGCAAGAAAATGTGATTTAATATTTCCACAAACATTGAAAGTGACTACAATCACAGGTTCTGTTTCAAAGGTTTTAATTTGGAGATTTAAAAAAAACCTGCTTAAATTAAACTAATATTGATGCTTATTAGTAAATAAGATGAGGCAACACTGTTTTCTTTTTGTGTATATGTTTAAGGGAGTACACTGGATTAGACCATCTTTTTATTTATTTATTTGTCAAAAACCAGTGTTAAAAGGGAAATATATATAATTAGGGTTAATTAGCTGAAAAAAAGTAAAAATTTCAGATTTGCAGCTATAAGGTAGAAAAAAAAAAAAACTTCCACGATGCTTTATTCATTCTTATTCCACTTTATTGTTCTTATCTAACACATTCTGTTGCAAAATGCGATCCGAAATCTCCTTTTTGTTATTCATTTGCCCCACTCTGGGCCCTTGAGCAAGGCCCTTAAACCCACCTTCTACTCCCAATACATGTCTCTCTTGAAAATGAGTCCTTGTGGCTCAATGAAACTACTTGTATAAATAGTTAAATAAAAATAAATTGTAATACTTTTTATTGTTTTTAGCATCCATTCTTTTTTTTTTTTTATTGTTATTGACATTTCATTTTATTGATCAAGGTTTTAAAGCCCACATGTTCTGATCCCGGGCAGCACAGTGGCACAACTGGTAGAGCTGCTGCCTCTCAGCGAGCAGGTCCCTGGTTCAAACCCTGGTCCAGGGGCCTTTCTGGGTGGAGTTTTCATGTTCTCTCCGTGCATGCGTGGGTTTTCTCCGGGTGTTCCGGTTTCCTCCCACAGACCAAAAACATGCATGTTAGGCTGTTTGGTAACTCTAAATTGTCTCTAGGTGTGAGTGAGAGAGTGAATGGTTGTTTGTCTCGTTTGTCTCTATGTGTCCCTGTGATGGACTTGCGACCCGTCCAGGGTGTACCCCGACCCTCGCACAGTGATTGCTGGACATGGGCACCGGCGACCCCCGTGACCCAAAATGGAATAAACGGGTAAAGATAATGGATGGATGGATGGGTAAAGATAATGGATGGATGTCCTGATCCCCTTTCTACCTTCCACAAACTTACTGGTATTTCATGACAGTCAAAAAACTCACATCTAACAAAGGAATCATTTTGAATTTGTTCATAACCACTCATTTGCAATTTTCCCTTCTTGTGCAGCTGGTACTAAAAAAAAAATATTTCAAAAAGTTTTTAACCATGAACCCATTTTTTACTGCACAAATAAAAGAGACTTCAATACATAAAATAAAAGTATTTTATGTTTACTTTTTTATTTAATGACAGGAATTTAGGAACATGAAGCCCTTTCTACAAGTTTTAATCAACTCCATGCTCCATAATTGACCAGTTCTGCCTACAGCAATGATAAAGTGCTGCCCTGTCCCTTCCACAATCCTGCATGTTTTTAGATGTTTCTCAGCACACCTTAACTAAATGAACAGGTGAAAGATATGTATCTGCAGTACTTGAAGAGATGCTGAGGGGGCAATTGAATAATTGAATTAGGTGTGTGATGTAGGGAAACAACCCAAACCTGCAGGACAGTGAAATCAGGATTAGATTTCATTGAAAATATTCTTAAAAGTTACAAAAAACACAATACTTTAATGTAAAAAAATAAAAACTGAATATTTAGTTGAATTTTAAAGGTGCACGTGTGGTTTTGTTGGTGATATGTTTAGCAAACGTTTGTTCCCCTCAGTCATGACCCCCAACATTAGAGATCTCTGGTTTAAGGAGGTTAAATTGGAAACAGTCCCAGTCTTAAACCATTCATCCCGCCCTTCACGTGTCAGACCGAGTGGCAGAGTTTGCTGTTGCCTGTGAAAGTTTGGGAGACCCTGACCTCACAGTGCCTCTCAGCTCCTCCAGGGGTGGAGCCTGATGACTATGAGAGGGCGTGGGTTCTGATGCAGCATGGTGGGGATAAAAGCCACTGCTCCTTTGAGAAGAGAACACATCTAAGAAAGTACAAGCTGCTTTCTGTTTGATTGCATCTCACTTGCACAGCTGGCTCCTGCTTCAGCATCCAAAGATGACTCTGATGATGAAAAGCTGTTTCGTCTCGCTGACCATCCTGTTTCTTTGGCGAGTGGAAGACGGGGCAGAAGCCTGCAGCTGTTTCCCTAAACATCCTCAGAAGATTTTTTGCGAGTCAGATGTTGGTAAGTTTAATTTTCTTACAAGGAATCAATAAGATGGTCCCTTTTGGGGAGTTGTTTTTTTTTTTTTTTTGACAATATGCTCAGTTTTAAAACACCCAGCTCTTTTTTTTATAAGTATTTAAAAGAGAAGGGTGTAGTTTATTTTACTTCCCTCTATTTCTTTCAAGTACTGGTAACTGGATTTTCCTGTAAACAATTAAAGATTCAGCTTAGTATATCCCAAATCTGCAGGCTAAAAGAATTTAATCTTAATAAAATACTGCATTTAAAAATATCCAGTCTTTGTCTTAATAGGTGAAACTGTTAAATTAACGTGAAACGCATGCCTTGCACATGGGTAAATGAGTTTTAGATAATTTTCAACTGGTTATTGCGAATCGTAGTTTTTCTCTAAGGGATGTAAAGATTCATCCATGTAGTTTAACAAGAACATGTACTATTTCTCAGTGTAATATTCAACTTTAAGACCTTGATTCTTAAACATATGGACTACTTTCAAAGAAGAAAAACATCTTATCCTGTTTTAACATTTTACAGAAGTCTGCTTGTTGCTTTCTTGTATGATCTTAAAGGTAATGAGATTCTTAGCAGTTATGTTGTTAAGGCTAGTTTTTATCTATAGTGAAATGTTTACCCAACAAATCTTTCAGAGGGGAAAATCCAGGTATTTTTATTATAATTATTTAGTGACCAATTTGCAATATATTCACTCATTCATTTTCAATATTTAATTTGAGTCATGTTTAACAAATGCATTTTATTTCTCCCATTTATTTCTCACATTTGAACTAGAATCTTGGATTTGACTTATAACTTTATGTGCTTTAAGCCTTGATGCATGTCATGTAAAGATGCCTTTTCTAATTTGTTCTGGGTGGACTTGTGTTGAATGTGTGGAAATTTTCGTGTAGGACATTTTATGTCACAATTTCTGGAATTGCTTAAAATGCTCAGATTTTACTTAAATCAGGTTATCTGTAGTTTTGTCTGGGTAATAGGATTTCAGCTTCACTAGTTGTTTTCTGAAATTGCAGAGGCCTTATGTTTGCTTTTTATTGTTGGTTGTGTGTTTTTTTTATTTTTTAGAATCAGTAAATTGAATTATTTCACCTCTTTAAGAATAAAACTTTAAGGTAACTATAACTTTTAGGATAAATGCAACATTATAAATTGTGCAAACAGCTGACAGTAAAGCCAGACTATTTCCCACCTTTTAACAGGAATGAAATGGATGTGTGAAGTGTTTCATAACAGCTGCTCTAATCTTGTTTTTAATAATTGTACAGACTTGTCTAACATATTCATTGTGATCTTTGATGCATTATCACATGCAGAAAAAAAAAGGTCCATATTTTTTAGTTCGGCCCACATTTGTTTCTGTCTTGAACCAAGTGCAGTGTAGAAAACAATATAGATGAGTTGTATTCCAGGTATGTGGTGATTTGCAGCTTTGTACTTGTTCACACATCTTCTCGTGTGAACTATATATTTATCCACAGAGATGTATACTGGATATGTTACTGTACAGCATTTGAGTTCCACATGAACAGCTTTGTTGTACCTCACCATCTATATCCAGAGGGAAACTGGTTGAAAACCATACAGGCAAAGGGGAGATTTTTCTGTCAGCTCCAGTAATGGGCAGCACACATTACAGGTCCTTCTCAAAAAATTAGCATATTGTGATAAAGGTCATTATTTTCCATAATGTAATGATAAAAATGAAACTTTCATATATTTCAGATTCATTGCACACCAACTGAAATATTTCAGGTCTTTAATTGTTTTAATACTGATGATTATGGCATACAGCTCATGAAAACCCAAAATGCCTGTCCCAAAAAATTAGCATATCATGAAAAGGTTCTCTAAACAAGCTATTAACCTAACCATCTGAATCAACGACGTAACTCTAAACACCTGCAAAAGATTCCTGAGGCTTTTAAAAACTCCCAGCCTTGTTCATTACTCAAAACCGCAATCATGGGTAAGACTGCCGACCTGACTGCTGTCCAGAAGGCCATCATTGACACCCTCAAGCAAGAGGGTAAGACACAGAAAGAAATTGCTGAACGAATAGGCTGTTCCCAGAGTGATGTATCAAGGCACCTCAGTGGGAAGTCTGTGGGAAGGGAAAAGTGTGGCAGAAAACTCTGCACAACGAGAAGAGGTGACCGGACCCTGAGGAGGATTGTGAAGAAGGGCTGATTCCAGAACTTGGGGGACCTGCGGAAGCAGTGGACTGAGTCTGGAGTAGAAACATCCAGAGCCACCGTGCACAGGCGTGTGCAGGAAATGGGCTACAGGTGCCGCATTCCCCAGGTCAAGCCACTTTTGAACCAGAAACAGTGTCAGAAGCGCCTGACCTGGGACTGCTGCTGAGTACTCCAAAGTTATGTTCTCTGATTACAGTAAATTTTGCATTTGCTTTGGAAATCAAGGTCCCAGAGTCTGGAGGAAGAGAGGAGACACAGAATTCACATTGCTTGAGGTCCAGTGTCAAATTTCCACAGTCACTGGGGTGTCATGTCAGCTGCTGGTGTTGGTCCACTGTGCTTTATCAAGGGCAGGGTCAATGCAGCTATCAGGAGATTTTGGAGCACTTCATGCTTCCATCTGCTGAAAAGCTTTATGGAGATGAAGATTTCATTTTTCAGCACGACCTGGCACCTGCTCACAGTGCCAAAACCACTGGTAAATGGTTTACTGACCATGGTACTACTGTGCTCAATTGGCCTGCCAACTCTCCTGACCTGAACCCCATAGAGAACCTGTGGGATATTGTGAAGAGAAAGTTGAGAGACACAAGACCCAACACTCTGGATGAGCTTAAGGCCGCTATCGAAGCATCCTGGGCCTCCATAACACCTCAGCAGTGCCACAGGCTGATTGCCTCCATGCCACGCCGCATTGAAGCAGTCATTCATGCAAAAGGATTCCCGACCAAGTATTGAGTGCATAACTGAACATGATTATTTGAAGGTTGGCGTTTCTTGTATTAAAAACACTTGTCTTTCATTGGTGGGATGAAATATGCTAATTTTTTGGGACAGGCATTTTGGGTTTTCATGAGCTGTATGCCATAATCATCAGTATTAAAACAATTAAAGACCTGAAATATTTCAGTTGGTGTGCAATGAATCTGAAATATATGAAAGTTTCATTTTTATCATTACATTATGGAAAATAATGACCTTTATCACAATATGCTATTTTTTTGAGAAGGACCTGTATTTGATTGCAGCTGATGAAACTCTTGCTGCTTCAATCCTTCCTGGCTCATGCAAGCCTTTAGAATCTAAGCTACGGCCACATGTTTATGTTCTCAACCCAAAGCTGTCTGTGTTAATGTGATGGTTTTTTTTTTGTAGTTTTCAGGGCAATAGTCATTGGAAGACAGGAGATTGGCATTGACCCCATGATCAAAACAGTCAAATATGATGTCAAAGTGACTCAGGTATGGGACGAACTGCTCTTTGATTCTGTTGATGTCATTTTATATCATCTAGCAAGGCTGAGTCAGGTCCTCTGCACAATTTCTTCTTTGTTGAAACGTTTTGGTTTTTTTTATCCAAAAGACTTCTTCAGTCTGAGGAGCTGCAACAAACCATAAGAAGCATCTTCTCATAGTGGATCAACAAGTGTGCTGGTGACAGCCAGAAGTAGTTGTTCACCTGCAAAAGATGACCATCAGCCGAACAACTGATCGTTAGTGCCCTGACGCCCGCTTGCTATTCACAGACGGTTGAGTGATAGTTGTAATAACAGCATTGTAAGAGGGGGACAGTTGAACATGGAGGCATCTGCCCCCGTCTAAAAATAGATGGGTTTTCTTCACAAAGACGGCCTCCTTTACTCCTCCCTCGAACCATCATTCCTCTCTATCCAGGATGTGCACATCTTCATCCATGAAAGAGTGACCGCTGGCCTGGAGATGAGTGTAGACCGCAGAGTCCTGGCCTGATGATGTTGATCTTCTGTGCTGGGCCATCCTTTTGGCCAGTGGCTGTTTAGTTTCCCTGATGTAAGACTGATCACAGCCCGCCTGACACTGAACAGCATACACAACATTACTCTGTTTGTGCCAGTGGACCGGATCCTTGGAATGAACCAGTATTTGCCGTAATGTATTTTGGGGTTTAAAAGCCATTGGAATGTCATATTTTGAAAATAAATGTTTCAGTTTGTCTGAAACTCCTTCAACATATGGAATGACCACTGGTCTGGGTCTGGGTTTTCACCTGATGGCTGACTGGAGTCTTGTTTGGGTTTCTTTTCTGCTTTCAGTAAGGCCCAGTTAGGATATCCACATTGCTCTAGAGCCTGTCCTGTGTGGGGTTTCTCCTTCTGCCTGGCTCCTGAGTTATTGGGGACACTGTCTTCTCTGTGGTACAGAGTCCTGATGACTCCTAACTTGTGCTCCAGAGGGTGATAGGAGTCAAACTGCAAATACTGGTCTGTGTGGGTGGGTTTGCGGTACACCTTAGTTTGCAAATGACCTCCTTCAGAAACTGAGACCTCACAGTCCAAGAAAGCCAACCTGCCATCTTTTACATCTTCTTGTGTGAACTTTATATAATTATGCTCAGAGTTGATGTGATCAGTGAAATGTTAGACTTCCTGAGATTTAATTTTAACCCAGGTGTCATCAACATACCTGAACCAATGACTTGGTGGTGTCCCTGAAAAGGACGTCAAGGCTTTGTTTTCTACTTCCTCCATACACAGGTTTGCAACAACAGGAGAAACTGGAGACCCCATAGCACACCCATGTTTCTGCCTATAATAGTGCCCCCATGTGTGAAGTAGGTTGACTGCAGGCACAGTTTCAAAAGTTGACACAGGTGCTCTGTAGAAAAAATGGTCCAGCTGCTCAGAGTGGTGTGTGATTTTAACATTAAACTGACCACCTCTCCTACCTCAGCAATAGGAACGTGTATAAAGAGTGATGTGACATCAAAGACACCGTAGTTTCATCAGTCTCCATGATGACATCCCTCACTTTATACACAAAGTCCATGGAGTTCTGTATGTGATGTTCTGAGCTGCCAACTACTGTAAAGGACTGAGTATAGACGGTGGGTCAAAAAGAGGATCCCAGACCGAGACCAGTGGTCATTCTGTATGTTTTGGGAATTTTAGTGAAACAGATGTTTATTTATTAAAAGTGATGTTCCAGTGGTTTTTAAACACCAAAATACATAGTAGCAATGACTGGTACATCCAAAGATCCGGTCCCATGTCACAGAGCAATATTGTGTATGCTGTTCAGTGTCAGGAGGGCTGTGATCAGTCTTACATCAGGGAAACTAAACAGCCACTGGCCAAAAGGATGGCCCAGCATAGAAAAGCAACATCATGAGGCCAGGACTCTGCAGTCTACACTCATCTCCAGGCCAGAGGTCACTCTTTCAGGGATGAAGATGTTCACATCCTTGATAGAGAGGGACATTGAGGAAGGAGTAAAGGAGGCCATCTTTGTGAAGATAACCCGCCCTCCGTTACTCCGTGTTCAGCTGTCTCCCTCTCATAACGCTGTTATTGCAAGTATCACTCAGCCCTCTGTGAATAGCAAGCGGCCATCAGGGCTCTAACAATTGGTTATTAGGCTGATGGTCCGAGTTTTGCATATAAACAACTAGTTTTGGCTGCCCTCAGCAAACTGATTGATCCACTATAAAAAGGTGTTGCTCATAAGACTGAGTTTGTTCCAGCTCCTCAGACTGAAGAAGTCTTTTTGATAAAAGACAAATTATTTAAACAAGCAAGAATCTGTACAGAGGACCTGACTCAACATTGTTAGGTTTATCTACCTGGATTATTGAGCATACATCAGGACAACTTGTTTATCAGTTTTTGTTCTTTGTATGGCTCAGGTGTTTAAAGGCCTTACTGGGAATATTGATGCAGTCTACACTCCTTACCACTCTGCAACGTGTGGAGTCACTCTGGACACTGATGGAGGAAAACAATACCTTATCACAGGTAGAAATTTGTTTGTAAAATGCACCAAAATTGCTGAAATTTTCTTCTCAAATTTTCCCTCAACTGATTGCTGCGTCTGTACTTAAATTGTAGGCAGACTGGGAGATGATGGGAAAGTGCAAATCTCACTGTGTGACTTCATTGGGCTGTGGGATGACTTGAGTGCCGCCCAGAGGCTGAACCTGGTTCAGTGTTATGAAAGAGGCTGTGGCTGCACGGTTTGTGAAAATTTCACTTGTAAACTGTGATGAATCTATGAAGTTAAAATTCTGAAAAGTGAAAGAATGAGGTTTAAATCTGTCTTTTATCTTTTAACCCCTCAGATCACCCCATGCCTCTCTCTCCCCTGCATGATCAGCAGCACTACAGAATGCCTTTGGACCGACAGGGTGACTGGGGACACTGCCCAAGCCAAAAATTATGCATGCCTCAAGAGTCGCGATGGTTCATGCTCCTGGTACAGAGGCTGCACAGCACCGCAGCTGGGCTGATAATCTCGGCAGCCATACTGACCAGTTTAGGAAATCCTTCCTGCATTACACTGTTTAATTCCTAGTTTCTTTCCTACATCTATTTAGATCCTACATATTTTTCAAGTGTGTATGTTTTTTGTTATTAATTTGGGTTATTCTTTCCTCAGTCACAGGACTGATGATGGTGGCAAATAACTTGACTCGAGTTTAAAAAAATCACAGAAAACTCTTTGACTTGTACTGGCAAAATGTGCAATAAAGGATTGATTCTAGACTTTCTGAGTCAGTGACTTGAAGTTTAAACAACTACTTGTGGAGACAAACTGGTCTTTTTCGTCATGTAACTAAAATGAGTACATATATGAGCTCTTGGGTTGATTTCAAATAATATTTTTAAATATGGGAGTCTTTCTTGCATACACATTTTTTGATTTCAGCTGTTCACTCTTCAAGGGTTGCCAAAGTGAGTCATTCTCACTTGCCCTCAATGTCTTCTGTCCTCACTCCAACTACCTCCATGTCCTCTCCATGATCTTTTTGATTTTCCTTTTTGTATTTTTCCTGGCAGCTGCATTTCTTCTATTCTTCCACCAATTTATCCACCATCCCTCCTCTACACATGTCCAAACTGTCTCAGTCTGGCCTCTCTAACTTCATCTCTCAGTCATTCAATTTATGGTGTACGTATCTGTGATTTCATTCCTATTTTTATCCATCTGTCACTACCAAGGCGAAACTCAACATCTACAGCGCTGCCTTTTCTAGTTCTTCCCCTATTTTTTTTGTCCATGCCACTGTGTCCAAAACGTACACCATAGCTGGTCCCACCACTGTCATGTGATTTTTATTTTTCTGGTGAGATTGAGACACTGACAAGGCAGCAGCCAATCATAGATGAACTGCTAAATGAAATCAAGCTGTTGAAAAAGCTGAGTATGGAACAACAACAAAAAATACTGACTATCTGGAAAACAGAATGGCAGATGTAGAGCAGTATTCACGAATGAACGATGTCATGATCACAGGACTTGCGGTTAAACCAAAGAGCTACCTGCGGGCTGAGTGGCAGCAGAGCAAGCAACAATTCAGAACACAAAGATACAACAGAGGAGCAGGTAACCACGTTCCTGCTGAGTAAAAGCATTGCCACTGAAAGGGAGAACATTGAGACTTGTTATACATTACCAATTAGGAATCAAAGCGTCAAGTCTGCAATATCACCCATAATCATGGGTTTAGCAATAGAAAGCACAAAACTGAGCTGCTACAGCAGGGAAGACATCTGAAAGGTACAACTGTTCACATTAACAAACATTTACAAAAACGAATGCCCATGTTGCCAAGAAAGATAGACTAATAAAGAAACGGCAAGATTCAGGCTACATGAACAAAAAGTTGTAAAGCTTTCATCAAAACATGGGTGGGTCAGAGAATGTCAGATGACTGTGGGACAGGACCTTAGATCAACTGGATAAATTAAATATTGATAAGTAGGATAAAGATACTAGAGACGTATGGAAATGAGAAATGTTACATTACTGTGTGTTGCTGCTTATTTATAGGTACATTAATTGATATGATATATTTTATTGTTATATAAATAAGTTAATATATATTTTTATGTTTGATGAATATATAATTATTATAATAAGGAGTAAATTATTTTATATATTCTTTAGAATAATGTGAATTTCATCACAACAAGCTATTGATCCTGATGACAATTTCCTAAGCACCATAAACTCTTAACTGATTACCGTATTTTCTGCCGTACACGTCGCACCGCCCAATCAATTGCATCAGTCTAAATATGTCTAATAAAGTGGAAAATCCATAAATACGTTGCTTCGCCGTATACATCACATCTATTATGCCGACAACCTGGACATTCAAGGATTCAAGGTTCTTTATTTGTCGTTCACACCACATGTGGTGCATGTGGTGGGAAAAAAATGTGTACACAGGGTCCCAGTTACATCCAACAATAAAATTTAAAAGAAAAACAGTAATAAGATCTAAGATATGAACTAAGAAAAACATTAACTGAAAATACGCTAAGCACTAGTAGTACAAAAACAATATGCTGAACAGCAGCATGAACATGAGTCTGTGTGAGTAGATGAGTATGAATGAACGCAGCAGCATGAAATAAATCAGCAGCATGATGTGATTTTTTCACATTGATTATTCTGGTTAGAGATTCATGAGTGTAACAGCCTCAGGGTAGAAGCTGTTCCTCAGTCTAGTGGGTCTACACTTAATGCTCCTCAACCGCCTGCCTGAAGTGTTAGTACATTATCTAGACTGACCCTGGGTTTCTGATCTGCTCAGAGACGGGATTATAATGAAATTATAAACCTGTTCAGACAGGGTTAAATGGGGCCAGCAACTCTAAAACAAAGTCTCCCGGGGAATATAATTCATTTTGCTTGCTACATCACGCAGAAAGGCTTTTGAAGCACCGTCTAATTTTTCCTTACACGTCAAACCACCATTGAAATCACACTTAGTCACTCCCCCCATACACTGACAGGTTGTGCTCCCCTTCTGCGAAGGAGGAGTCTAGGGCCTATAAATCTGTAATGCCATGGGACATCGACTATGACGGAGCGGGGCAAAAAGTGTGTGTGCTTGGTGAGTGGGGTCCTTCATGATGCAGGTGGCCCTCTTTCTGTATCTGGAGGTGCAGATGTATGTGATGGTGGGGAGACTGACTCCAACAGTTTTCTGTGCAGCCTTCACCACTCTCTGCAAAGCTTTTCTTTCTGCAGCTGTGCAGCCTCCATGCCCCACGTTGATGCTGGAGCACAGGATGCGCTCCACTGCACACCTGTAGAAGGAGGTGAGGACTGAGCTTCCCAGACTAGCTCACCTCAGCCGCCTGAGGAAGTAGAGTCTCTGATGAGCTTTCTTGATTAGGCTGGTAGTGTTGTTGCCCCAGCTGAGGTTAACATTCAGGTGCACACGCAAGTTGTAGCTGGAGACCACTTCCACCACAGATCATCCTATGTTTTGTGGGTGGGGTGGTAGGTGTGTTTGTTCCATCTGAAGTTCATGACTTCACGTTCCAATCAAGAAGTTCAGGTCTCTCTTGTAAATTAGACCCCGAGGCTTGTGGGATTAACCTGTATAAATAAAGGTTGAACAACCATCTCCTTCGACTTCTTCACATTGATGTTGCTGTTCCTAGTCCAGCTCTCCAGGTGTCCCACCTCATGCCTGCAGCTGGACTCATTGATGTTTGTGATGCATCCCACCACCACTGTATATCGTCTGTAAACTTCACAATATGACAGTCTGGATGGGTAGGTGCACAGTCATAAGTGAGCAGAGTGAACAGGAGAGTGTAGGGATGGCGCCATCTTGTGGGCCTTCTCTGTCTGTGCACCCTTGTGTCATTAATCCTGATTGATTTCTCCTTCTGTTCTCAGCTGTTTGTGATCACTCCTGTTTTGTCTGTGTATTTAAGCCTGTCGATGAGTCTTGTCCTTTGTCTTATCGTCGTTGGGTATTGCCTGTCCTGTCAGTCTGATCTGTTCCTCGTTCCCTGTTTTTGTACGTTGCTGCCACGTCAGCCTTTTTGTTTTTATTATTAAAGAGTATTTATTTTTGTATCCTTGAGTCCTGACTCTTTCCCTGCACAACCGGATACTCTCCTGTCCTGACCTGCCTGAAACCCTGACAGAGAGGGCTCAGCACACAGCCCTGAGGGGAGCCAGTGCTAAGGGTTATAGTGGAGGGGGAGAAGTTGTGGATCCTCACAGATATAT
>NC_056512.1:33105789-33142582 GCF_014905685.2 Nematolebias whitei
ATGCAGAACTCTGAATCAATATACTTCATTATACCTTGAAAGAAAATTATATTTTATTATTTTCTTAAAAGTAAAAATAGATTTACTCTCTTTGGTTTCTTTAGACAGACTGTTCCACAGATTTGTTCCATAAACAGAAATACAACGATTCTTTTGCTTAGTTCTGACTTTGTTTTATTTTTTTCATTTCTGATCATCTCAAATTATAAATGCTGTTTCTTTTAATAAATCTTTTTTGCAAACACATTGGTAACATACTGTTATGTGTTTTAAACATAACTTGCAGAATATAATAGTCCACCAAGTCGTGAAATTTCATTAATTTTAAGTTACAGAACAATGGATTTGTTGGATCTCTGTAGCATTTTCCACTTATAATGCGAACTGTTCTTTTTTGCAGAATAAAAATAGAATTTGTATATGATTTACAGGCATTCCCCCAAACTTCTACACAACAGGTCAAATAGGGAATGATAACTGAATTATACAATATCAGCAACGCTTCATCATTTAATGAGTCTTTCACTTTATATAATATGCAATTATCCTCGATATTTTTATCTTTAAATTATTGATATGTGGTTTCCATTTTAAATTTTCATCGAGTAACACCCAGGAATTTGATCTCTGTCACATGCTTAATCACAACCCCATCAACATCAATCAACACATCTGCAGGAATCTCTCTATTGCTAAATATCATGTAGTTAGTTTTTTCAACATTCATTAATAATTTATTTACATTCAACCATGTTTTTATATTACTCAAATCATTTTTAACTACCTCCAACACATTTGTCAAATTTTCACCAGAATAGAAAAAAGTGCTGTCATCTGCAAAGAGAATACTTTGAAGATGTCTAGGTACGTGGACTATGTATTTGATATATAAAATAAAAGTTTTAGTCCGATAACTGACCCCTGGGGTACTCCACAGTTTATATAATGTAAGTCAGATCTGACATTCATTTACACTTTATTCAATCTAATAATAATTATCTTTATTCATATCTAAAATATCAGTTGATCCCTTATTTGTAAAGGCTTTGACAGTATATTACTTCTTCTCTTTCTATTTTAGAAAGAAACATACTATTGAGATTTTTCTTACTATTTTTGTAATCAAACTTTGTTTTGCGGATATTTGCTGCAAGGCTTGGACCGACATTTACAAAAAAATGATTGAAATCATCTACTATTGTTTTTATCTGAAATTTCAGAACTATCTTTAACAAAATAATTTGGAAAACACGTTTGTCTTTTATCATTTTTTGTCACATTGTTTATTATACTCCACTGGGCCTTCGTGTTTTCTCTATTTTTACTCAATAACTGACTGTAATAGTCTTTTTTTACGTTTTCTTAAAATCCATACTAACTTGTTTTTATATTTCTTATTTTTCTCTTCCACTTCTATTCTTAATTTTACAAAACATTTATATAAATAATTTTTCTTTCTACAGGAGTTTCTTAATCCTTTTGTCATCCATGGTTTGTCAAAAAAATTGGCGAAAAACAGCACAAATTGCAATTTTTATCAAAGTCTTTGCACATAATTTATTCCATTAACTCACTTCTGCTTCTGCACTATATCTTTAGGCTGGCTGGGAAATGATGGATTAGTGCATGTCTCGATGTGTGACTTCCATGTGCAGTGGTTTGCCTTGACTGATGAACAAAGGAGGGATCTGATTCGTTGCTCTACGAGTTCCTGCGTCTGCTAGGTATGGAAAAGATTCACTTCTAAACTGCTGAAGTAGAATTTTGTTTGCTTAGGCAGTAAAGAGGAGTAGAATGTGATTCTGTTCCTCACAAGGATATGAGTTGCATGTGAGTTTCTTATTACCACCAAATCTTCAACGGACATTAGCAATAAGACCCTTTATTGGGTAGCATACATGGGAAGTAAGGCAGGTGTTTAAACTAAGTGTGAGGCTTGTGTATTCCAAGCAGACAAAGACATTTCCTTATTATGGTGTGTATCAGCAGGGGAAACAAGAGATGTGGGATGATGCACAAAGAGGTGAACTTTTGTGTGACTTGGGATTTTAACTCCAAGAGCTGAGAAGCTGTTCAAGTGACCACAATTTGTGCTCTTCAATAACCCCCAATTTTTGCTGTCAGAGATCCAGTGTCTTTATTTTATTTTATATTTTTAATTAATAATCACACTTTAAATGAAGAACTGAGTTACAATCTGGGAAATCTACAAAATTACAATTTTGGCACATGAAAGACACTGATGTTATGTTCTTTATCTTTTAACCCTTTAGATCACCTCCTTCTTGATCAGCAGCCCAGTATGGACAGACTGGGTGACTGGGGACAATGTCCAAGCCACAAACTACATTTTCATCAAGAGGCCTGATGAATTATGCTCCTGGTACAGAGGCTCTGCAACATCTAAGAAGGCCTGATAAGTTTAACTGCTGTCCTGACTGATTTAAGTAATCCTGCCTGTGCCAAGACGTCGCTGTTTAATTCTTCCTTTACTTTAAAACATTATTTGTTTGCTTCTGTAACACCAGAATTTCTCAGCCTTAAGATGAATAAAGATGATCTATCATGAACACTGAAGACCCATAACTTCTTTGAAATCATCTAATTATAAACATGTGATCATTTTACTTTATTTGCATTGAAAAGACTGGAGTGTTGACCCTCCAACTCTTATGATGGAGATATCGTCATGGTTGGCAGGCAGGACACGATGGTCTCAAAAAGCTCAAACTGCTTTATTTAATAATTAAAACTAAAAGACTGAGAAAACAAAACTACTTTGAAAATTAAATGCAACACTAGAACTCAAAGAGGCGCAGCAGAGAGGAAACAACAACTGTCTGTAAACAGAACAATGAAGAACAGAGGAACCATCAAATGTGCACCAAAGGTTAAAATGAAACACTAATGAACACTAAAGGAACAATTATGAACATAAACTGGAAACAGCTGAAGAAAAGATACTGAGGAACAGGTGGGAGTAGAAATTCAACTGGGAACAAGTAAATACTGGTACACAGGAAAAACTGGAAGAATGAAAACTCGAGTAAATAATACTCATCTGATAAACGCAAAAAGCTAAGAACACGCTAGCAATAAACCCAGATCCTGACAAAAATTGCATTTTTAAGGTTTTGTTTTCTAAACAGGTGTATGAACATTTTGCTTTCTACCACTTCAAAACATTTGTGTTTCATCTCAAAGTCTCTTTGAATAAATAATGACGAATGACACAACTGAGTTTAAAAAAAAAAAATCACAGAAAACTCATTTACTGTTGTTGGAGAAAATCTCGCACTAATGTTATTACAGCCAAAACAACCACACTCAACAGCTGGAGATGTTTAACTGGCATTTTACTTGCAAGGACCCATTCATAACAGATTACTGGTACATACATACCATAGATACATAAAGCATATACATGGAACATATCACAAAATGAGCAATGAATAAAATCATCTGCAAACTTTTATACAGCAGCCGAGTCCAGTGGACATCCTTCATAGGCAGCTGCACACACATGATCCATGGTCGTCAGTGAACCAGTCTCCAGATGAAGAGAAGAGAATGTTTTGGACATGTTCTCATGGCAACATTGTCAAGGAGGCAATGTGAGTCAGTGAGACAGTCTTCAGATGGATATAAGAGATTGTTTTAGTAGTCAGTTGGTTTTCAGGGCAGACAGAAATATGTTTCTAAGCTACCTCAGAAAAACACATAAAACCCTTGAGCAAAAATTCTCTGACAACTGTACTGGCAAAATCTATTGTATAGAGGTAGACTATAAAATGGATAAATTGTGAATTATTTCAATTCAATTCAGTTTATTTAGTAAACCTCCCCACCAGCACAGACATCTACATGTCCTGATGCAGGAAGAGGGCCACTTGCATCATGAAGGACCCCACTCACCCAGCACACACACTTTTTGCCCCGCTCCCCTCAGGAAGGAGGTTAAGGAGCATTAAGTGTAGAACCAGTAGACTGAGGAACAGCTTCTACCCTGAGGCTGTTAGACTCATGAATCTCTAACCAGGATAATCACATCATGATGCTGATTTGTTTCATGTTGTTGTGTTCATTTATACTCATCTGCTCACACAGACTCATGTTTGTGCTGCTGTTCAGCGTATTGTTTTTGTACTACTAGTGCTTAGCGTATTTTTAGTTTGTTTTTCTTAGTTTATATCGTAGATCTTATTACCATTTTTCTTTTACGTGTTATGCTTTTGTTGGCTGTAAGTGGGAGCCTGTATACACAATTTTGTTCCACCACAGTACCACATGTGATGCGTATGACAAATAAATAAATTCTGACTCTTTGACTCTGATATACACACACATATATACACTGCCTGGCCAAAAAAAGAAGTTGCCACCAAAAAAGGGTCACACACTAATATTACTATAGCTAACAGTCTAACTTTTGCCTAATAAATGCACTTTAATGGTCAAATCAGCTGTGATTCAAAAGTATTCGCTGCCTCGGTGTTCCGGGAGCACGCTCGGAGAGACAAAATCATGAAGGAGGAACGCTGCGCATGTCTTCGAAATTGAACAAGATAATCAACTGAAACAATTATTTGTTTGCTCAAAATTATAGCAAAGTTGTCTCAGTTGAACTTTTACTTAATAAATGCGCTTCAAAGGTCAAATTAGCTTTATTTCACCAGGGCGGCTCAGCAAAATGAAGCTGATTTGCCGGTTGCTCCAAGCAAGCTGTATGAAGGTGGCAGGCTATGGCAAGCCAATTGTGTTATTAATAGTGTAGGGGAACACCACCTCAGAAACAGTTCATCTTAGCTCAAACAGAAAACAGTTCACCTCATCTCAAACAAACATCATTCATGTGTGTTTGAAACTGTTTAAAATAAGATGCACCTTATTTCCTTTGGAACAAACAGACTTTGTTTTACAAGTGTTCAACTCAGCTCACAAACTTCTTAGTTGACACTAATGAGAATGCATAAAAAAAAAAAACTGTCACTGTCCTAACCTCTGCCAATATGAACTCACTTCCCATGAAACGGACAGATCGTTTTAATGAGAGTTGTGGTTCAACTGATCTCGAAGCTTAGGAACATCCGAACTTGCTACTTTGATATCTGCCTTTATCGAAAAGGAGTATTACTCCCAGGATTGTTCCCATGCATGAAGATAACACCATGAGAACCCCTTTGTTTAATGACATTTACTTTCCAGGGAATGGACAGCGACACCCTTTGGAGAAACATTGCCTGCTATTAACTCCAAAATGTCATTTTCTGTTTTATTTCATACCTGAATGTTAATGTGTGTTTTAAGTAATCTCTCGTTAATAATATATTTGGTCTTATTGTCTCTTTTAAGGCAGACAAAGAAAAATGGACTTTAGATTTTAGAAAACATGACAAAGAGTTAGGACTGCCCCTTCCTGAGGTGGACCAAAGTCAATCTGTAACACACAGACTGTTAAGTTAAGTTTCACTTCTTCACTACTTCTATACATCTACTTCTCAACTTCTGTTACACACTGACTGAGGCTCCGTCTCAGAAGATTTAACTGGAGCTCAGAACTGGAGAGAAGAAACCCAGTTTCTGCACTGAATTCAGAGAGGAGAGAAGTAGCCTTTCTGCAGACGTCTCAGGATGAGAGAAAGACGCAGAACCTGACCGAACCAGAACCATCACACCGTAGGAATGGAAAATCCCAGCTGACTCCCATATGGACCCTCATCCCTCTAAGATGACAGGTGAACTATGAGGAAAAATCAGTCTCTCAGTCACCAGAACATCTGGGCTGGTACTATTTTTAAGCAGCTGTTGGACCATCCATGACCATTTCATTCTGGTAGGAAAGAGACTCCAATGCCTTTCTGGTGAACCTACATCACAGTAATCTTAGACAAACTACCACTCACTTTAGACACAATTTTAACTACTTCACAAACAGAACCAGTCCAATGTCTGCCTTTTTAAGTTTCACTGATTTGAATAATCAATTAGACCTTTGATACAAAGCTATTTGTTTTTCATTTGTTTGTTATGCATAATTTTCATCACATATATCACAGATCATTATTTTTATAATACAATACATAAAATCAACTGAATTTGTGATTTATTTTGGCATATCTGTGTGTATTAACTGATTTGATGCCCTTTAAACATGAGAAAGAACACACGTTTCAGTTTACATTTATTTGGGGTTAAATAGAGACTGATTTTTCCTCTAAAAGAGAGGTGGTGCCCACACAAGGTTATTTGCATAATAAATGCATATCTTATGAGCTTAACTCATAACTGATAATCTACAATATATATCCAGCCCCATATCACCCTACAATAGCCACTTTTACCTATTACATGACACAACAGCATGCCAAACTACTCGAGTGCCATCTTGTGGCCGAAAATGCTAGTGTTCAATATTTTCAGCCAGAATGAATGAAAACGGTCATATCTCAGCCAAAAAAAGGTTTGGTGCACTCACATCCTAATCAGCGCTCATGTCATACACCTGTTCCCTTCACTATGATACACTCTCACTCTGATTCCCCGCCAGATTATTAGACCTTTCATGGTTCCTGTTATCCAGCCATCTTGCTCTTGTTCTCATTCATTCCTAATGATCATACCTTGTTATTCAGATCTTGACCTCACGCCACATCTTCTGGAAACCCGATCTGCCCGCTTCTTGCCTGTAACTATATCACCCTTCTGATCATGGTAAATACCTCCTTTTCTGCATCAACGACTACGATTCACGGATCACCCTTTTGGAATTATTATTGGGACTCTGACTCCCTGTGTATGGTCCTTGCCTGTGTTTCTGGACTTTGTTCTGGGTTGTTCTCCTCGGACCAAACTCTCCTCAGCTCTGCCTTGCAGCTGCATTGCACTCAATGACGGTGACATCATCCTGCCCAGCTCCAACGGGTGGCGCCCACCTTGCCTGCTTGTGATACTCTTGACAGGTGGCTCTTTCCCTCCTGCCTGTGAGGACCTGTCACCTCAGTTGGACCCTGACCCCTTCTGCAGCTGCAAAATAAATAAAACTGTTCTTGTTTTTATTCTTGTTGTCTGGCTGATTCTGAATCCTAAAACCTGAACACCTGACAGCCTCGAGTCTTTCTCTGGTATCGGTGATTCTGAGTCCTCTCTAGAACACTCCTCTGGAGCAGTCATCTACGAACAAGGAATATAACCATCAAACATCTTCTCCACCAGCCTTAGGATCCATCCTGCTACTCTCTTAAAACTCCCTTCTCTTACCTGTTCACCTGGCATTCTCCATCACCCTGGAATACTCTGGTATTTTTTTTCTTCAAACCTGTAACAAGAAAAGACAGCAGCTAACATTCTCTGGATAGAAAGCTCAATATTGTCACAAGTCAAATGGTCACCATTTCTTCAATCTCTTGCAGCTCCCACCTGTGCTCCTGTGTCTCCATTTTAGATAATAAAACAATTGCCTGTTTTACAAATTCTTGGTCTCCTGTGTCTCTGTAATATGCTTGGGTGTTGAAACTACAAAAAAAAAGTCTGTGTTTAATTCTTTTGTGTTTTTGTTCATTGCTCCCCAAAATGGAGAAAAGCGGAGGAATTGGAAATACCCTCCATCCGATCGTCCATTCATGGATGGATTTTGAGGATGGAAACATAATTGAGGTACCATCTTTCATGTTGGTGTGTAGCTGCATCTTGGCAAAAAGTTTCCTTTTGAAAATAGGGTGGTCACATTCAAATTCAAGATGGCGACCACTACTCTCTCTGTCTCTGTCTTTTTGTTTGTTTTTTCAAGCCTCAAGTCCTGCTTGCATTCTGTGTGCAACAACTCCATATCATGACACTAACTTGTTGCTTTTGAAGGGTTATCTCTCCCCTCCCTTCTCAAACAATAATATCTGTAATATGACTGTGTAATGTTTTGTTTTAATAGAACACATCTACCTTGTCTGGACACATTGTCAATGCAGGTATTTGGGCCAACAGAAGGGCCAACAGTCTCTTATAGTGCAATACATTAAAGGCAATGATTGAACTGGAATTTACAAAAACATCTGGAGGGGTGACTGGTCAGAATTTGAGTTCCACCTGAACAGCTATTCTCAAAATGTAAAAGTGGTTGGTTTGCATGTCATCATCTATATCCAGAGGCAGACTGAATGAGGAGCCTACAGGCAAAGGGGAGATTTTAGATCAGCTCGTCATGATTGACTTACTCCCATGTAGGCTCGATGGGCAGCACACACTTTATTTGTATTTGATGAAACTCTTGTTTTATCTTTGTAGCACATGTTAACCTTCAAAATCTAAGCTACAGAAACACGTTTCTACTCTCAACTCTAGCGTGTTAACACTATGTTATCTGTATTAATGAGTCTGACTAAAAATGAGGTGAAAGTGAAGCAGGTTGATTGACAACAGAGAAAACAGTCCCTGTGAGTCAGACCGCTGTCCTGCCTGCTGCATCTGATGATGTTCCAAACTAAAACTAATTGTTCGTTCCTTCATATGTCAGACAGTGTGACCGAATTTGCTGTTGCCTATGAAAATTTGGGAGGCCCTGACCTCCCAGCCTGATGACTAAGAGGGGGCGTGGCCTGATGCTGTTTGATGAGGATAAAAGCCACCTTTCACCTTTCACCTTGGAGAGAAGAACAGATCCAAGGAAGTGCAAGTTGTGCATCACGCAGCTGGCTCCTGCTTCAGCATCCAAAGATGACTCTGATGATGAAAACTTGTTTCTTCTCTCTGGCCATCCTGTTTCTTTTGAGAGTGCAAGATGGGGCAGAAGCCTGCTCCTGTATGGAAATTCCACCTCAGCAGGTTTTCTGCAGAGCAGATATGGGTAAGTTTAGCTCTTACAAGGGATCAATAAGAAGGTTTTTGACAATTTGATCAGTTATAAATGCCCCACTCTTATTTAAGTTATTCAAAAGAGGAGCGCATATTTTCTTTTACATTCCCTCAGTTTCATACTTGTAACTGGATTTTTCTGTAAACATCTAAAAACTAATCATATATGAATTCTGCCGGTTTCAAGGGATTAATCTTTTGAACATAACACCCCTAAAAATGTTCAAGTTTTACCTGAAGTTTTCACCTCATGTTTAAATATTGCCAATATTTCATTTAAGGAAAAACACTTTCATACATCTTGACTGATGAAAAACTACTAAATTTCATGTGAAATGCATGTGACCGGTGCTGGATGGACTTGAATTGAATGTGTAGAATTTACATTGCATTGCATCGTTGACAGAGTTTCTTGAAAAATCTGAAATGCTCAGATTTAGCTCAAGTCAGATTATCTGGAGTTCAGAAACTTTATGTAAATTGTCTGCTTAAATATTTTCATTTTCTTGCTAGAGTCGGAAATAAAATCACTTTTTCATGTACAAATGTTTCATCTGTTTGTTTGAGAAGTTTGAAAGTCAAGGTATGGAGAGGTCAAACTTGGAGCAGAGCAGAACAACTAAGTAAACTGAAGTATTTCAGTTGACTTTTTTTGGTTTTGCAAGGTGTCATTTTTTTTTAATTTTTAAAACATTTCCATTAATAAAGAACCAGTTATATCAGTTATTTGACTGGTTTTAACTAAGATCTGGTAAAACCTGGCTTGAGGGATAAATGCAGCGTTCATTGTAAGTTGTGCAAACATTTTTAAATTAAAATGACAGAGCTTTGGCAGAAAACTGAACATTTTCACAGTTTAAAACCCAGTAAAACAAAAGGCTCCTGGGAGGATAATGTAAATTATTTAATTCAAATTAACTATATAAACCTTTAATGTTAATACTTCTGATTCAGTTTAGTCCCTTTGTGGCTCCCTAGAAGAAAATGCACAATTTTGTGATATGAATTTGCTTTTTGTCTACTTTGGTTATGAGAATATTTGTGGGGAAATGTGTTTAACTACCTGGTATGTGGATGGTCCTCTCAGTTTCCAGTTCTGTAAATAATGAGGTCGAGGGCCCTTAAATTCACTTTAATCAAAATGAAGTTATTTGACAAAAGGGAATCACCACATGAGTCTTATGGATGCCCAGTACATCCTTGTAAAATACATTAACAACCTAAATCGATTTCTTTCCAGTAACATGAAGGTTTAAATTAAAAAATAATAATTTAGGACAACTGTGGACAGTACATAAGCGTGGTGGTTTGAACTGTTTCTGATTAGGCACAAGTAAGACTTTGTTCAATTACTCTAAAGAAATCTAATTTTAAAAAAATCTTAAAGATTAATAGGAGTGGAATTTAGAATCCAAAATGTTAAGATTGTCTTTATTTTGAAATGGTTATGATTTAATAACAATTTACTTTATTGCAACAGAACAAAATTACTGTTTTTGAAGGTTTATCACTCCCTTCCTACACAATGACCTCTGCAATGTGACTGGTCTTGTTTTAGTTGGACACACCTGCTTTATCTGGACACAATCTCACTGCAGGTATTTCAACTAATAAAGGGTCAAGAGTCCCTTACAAACAGTCGTTACCTTGAAGGGCAATGACTGAACTGGAATTTACAAAAACATCTCCAGGGGTGACTGATCAGAATTTGAGTTACACCTGAATAGCTATACAGGTACATATATATATAACAGTTATGTTGTCCAGAGGCAGACTGAATGAGGAAATGGAGGGGGAGGGGGTAAATCAGCTGGTCAGAATCCTGACTTCATTCCTCCTATGTTGACTCTAGCAATCTGCAGCACACATTCTTTAATTGCAGCTGATGAAACTCTTGCTGCGTCCATCTTCCTGGCACATGCAAGCCTTTGAAATATCAACTTTGGTCACATGATTCTGCTCTCACCTCCAGCATGCTAACACTGTGCTGTCTGTGTTAATGTATCTTCATTTTAGAAGTTTTATTTTTCTTTTGTGTGTGTGTGTGCAGTTTTCAGAGCATTTGTCACAGGAAAGCAGCTTGTTCATGGACCCTTTGGAAACCTAATTGTCAGATATGACGTCGAAGTGACTAAGGTATGGGATGAACTGGTTTTTTTTTTTAGTTTTTTCAATTTATCAACTTGGATATAGAATTTAGTTTTTTGTTTGACTCAGGTGTACAAAGAACCTGCAATTATTTTTGATGCTGTCTACACTGCTTCCAATGGTGCAGAGTGTGGTGCCACTCTGGAAACTGGAGAACAGTATGTCCTCACAGGTAAGAGTTTGGGGTAAAATGCACAAAAAGCACTGATTTTTCACATCAGTTATTCCATAAATTATTATCTTCTGCACTTTGACTATAGGCCGGCTGGGAGATGATGGGACAGTGCATGTCTCAATGTGTGACTTCCATGTGCTGATGGATGCCTTGACTATTGCACAAAAGAGGGATCTGATTCGTTGCTCTGGGAGTTCCTGTGTCTGCTAGGTATGGGAAAGATTCACTTCTAAACTGTGGAAGTAGAATTTTGTTTGCTTAGGCAGTAAAGAGCAGGAGAATGTGCTACTGTTGCCCATGATATGAGTTGCATGCAAGTTTTTTATCACCACCAAATCTAGAAGGGAAGCTTCAACTAACGTTAGCAATCAGACCCTTTACTGGGTAGTATACATGGAAAGTAAGACAGGTGTGAGGCTTGTGTATTCCAAGCAGAGAATGACATTTCGTTATTATGGTGTGTATCAGCAGGGGAAACAAGAGATGTGGGATGATGCACAAAGAGGTGTACTTTTGTGTGACTTGGGTTTTTAACTTCAATAGAAAAGGTGCTGTTCAAGTGACCACAATTTGTTCTCTTCAATAAACACAGATTTTTGCTGTCAGAGATCCAGTGTCTTTTTTTATTTTTTTACTTAATGATCACCCTTTAAATGAAGAACTGAATAGCAGTCTGGGAATTATACAAAATTTCAATGTTGACACATGAAAGACACTGAGGTTCTGCTCTAACATTTATCTTTTAACCCCTTAGATCACCTCCTTCTTGGTCAGCAGCCCAGTAAAGTGCCTTTGGACAGACTGGGTGAATGGGGACAATGCCCAAGCCTTAAACTACATTTTCATCAAGAGGCCTGATGAATTATGCTGCTGGTACAGAGGCCCTGCAACATCTAAGAAGGCCTGATAAGTTTAACTGCTGTCCTGACTGGTTTAGGAAATCCTTCCAGTGCCAAGATGTAACTGTTTAATTCTTCCTTTATTTCAAAAACATTATTTGTTTGAGCTTCAAATTCAACTTCCTAATCTTTTCAATATCCATTCTTTTTTGGGTCTTTTTATTTTTTGTGGTCTGTCCACGAGCTTCTGTAACACAAGAATTTCTCAGCCTTAAGATGAATAAAGATGATCTATCATGAACACTGAAGACCCATAACTTCTTTGAAATCATCTAATTATAAACATGTGATCATTTTACTTTATTTGCATTGAAAAGACTGGAGTGTTGGCCCTCCAACTCTTATGATGGAAATATTGTCATGGTTGGTAAAGTTTGAACTTAGAATGCAGGCAGGACATGATGGTCTCAAAAAGCTCAAACTGCTTTATTTAATAATTAAAACAAAAAGACTGAGAAAACAAAACTACTTTCAAAATTTAATGCAACACTAGAACTCAAAGAGGCGCAGCAGAGAGGAAACAACGACTGTAAAGGAAACAACTGTAAACAGAACAATGAAGAACAGAGGAACCATCAAATGTGCACCAAAGGTTAAAATGAAACATTAATGAACACTAAAGGAACAATTATGAACATAAACTGGAAACATCTGAAGAAAAGACACCGAGGAACAGGTGGGAGTAGAAACTCAACAGGGGACAAGTAAATACTGGTACACAGGAAAAACTGGAAGAATGAAAACTCGAGTAAATCAGACTCATCTGATAAACACAAAAAGCTACGCACACACTAGCAATAAACCAGATCCTGACAAATATGCCATTTTTCCTTCATAGGCAGCTGCAGGCAGCCACACATGATCCATGGTTGTCAATGAACCAGCCTCCAGGAGAAGATAAGAGAATATTTTGGGCATGTTCTCATGGCAATGATGTCAAGGAGGCACTGCAAGTCAGCGAGACGGCCTCCAGATGGATATAAGAGATTGTTTTAGTAGTCAGTTGGTTTTCAGGGCAGACAGAAAAATGTTTCTAAGCCATCTCAGAAAAACACAATAAAACATTCATAACTCTTGACCAAAAATTCTCTGACAACTGTACTTGCAACTCTATTGTGTAGGGGTAGACTATAAAATGGATAAATTGTGAATTATTACTAATTCACAATTTATCAAACCTCGGGGCACACCCTGATAAAGAGGGAAAACTGCAAATCTATGATTTCTAGGATTATCAGTCTGAATAAATTACCCCAGATGTTCTGGCCTGAGGCCATTTGTTTGAGTGACAGAGTGATTGCAGGTTGATTGCTCACCCAGCTGTGTTGTGGCCCATCTGGGATTGGCTTCTTCACCTCCTGACACCTCCTCAATGGACATCCATCTGAATCCTGGTTGGCTTCTTCACCACTGTGGCCGCAAGAGGTTTGACGGGGCAGCAAAACTTACTTAAACTAATGGAGGCATGGCAGGTGGGGCAGAGACAGATCATGACATCATGAAAAGATAATCCCCGGGCACCAAGGGAGTGACAAGACAGAGACTTTATGCTGACACTAATGAGACGAGTGGGGCAACCCCTGCAGTGGTTAGGATTTGGGTCAGCTGTGTACAGGAGCAGGAACACAGAGAAGAAAAAACACAGGGTAGAGCAGACAGACAGGACAGACAATCGTCTCACTTTATTCAAAATTTTCTGGGGTAGGTGCCCCCAGACCCCCCAGACCCCACCCACTCTTGTCCACCATTTGCGTTCCTGCATTGATCTGTTTACAAATTAAGCCCTGTTGCTTGGTATGACTACTGCTGTTATGATTCTGTTCAGTTTTATGTAGAGTTTTCTGTAATAATTTGAAGAAGTGGCGATACATTTATGTTCATTATGTTCACTCTGGTGAAGTCAGATGTGTCTCCTGGTGTCTTCCCTTAAATTTTAATGTCTTCACCAGCCTATATGTACATGTATAATGTCTATTTATGTTCTATGCTGTGGTAGGTTTTTTGATGCCTCAAATTGTGCCCTGTCTAGGACAAGGTGTGAGAGATTTTTTTTTTATACCGTCCCTCCTCATGTTTTCTTCCCTTTTCTCATTTAAGCAAAAATATTGTTCTGAACAAGAATAAGATAGGCCGCACTTTTATAGTAGCAGCTTCGTGCACTCCGCCCATCTTTCGTATGACTGTACGTACATGTTCTCGTTGTATCTCGGTGCAATGAAAATAAAACTTATTCTGATTATGATTCTGAATGGGTAAGGTTTTAAAGTGGTTTTTGATATTGTTAATTTTCTCAAAATTGTCATTTTTGGAAGTTGAACTTAAACATTTTGTTAATTAAGTGTGTTATGAATGAAAAATACTCCATGCTTAAAAGTATAACAATTATATTAACACTATTAAAGAACAGGTCTTAAGTTTTTATGTTACACAAATATTTCCATTGCATTAAAGAGACAAATTGAAGAAAAATATGTAAGAAGCGTGAGGATTATGAAGGAGTCCGTGAAACCTTTTCTCCCCTGTAAGTAGTCCCTAAACCCAAAAAGTTTGAGAACCCCCTGATTAAACAAATCGGGGGTGGGGTGGGGGTGGACTATCTGCGAACTAGAAAAGGAATTTATTTGTCGTGATGACACACCAAGTACATTTTCATCTGTGTCTCTAATCATGGCTTCGGTATAGTAGCACAGTCATCTGGAAGCTCTTTCTTGTCTCCCAGAGCCTTTCAACAGCTCCTCTATGAACGACTCCCACCATTAGGGACTGGACCTCTGGTTAGAGGTGAGGTTAAAGTGAGGCAGGTTGGTTGTAAACAGAGAAGACAGTCCCAGACTGCTGGAGACTGCTGACCTGTCTGCAGCCTCTGGTTATCATCCAACCTAAAACCAGTTGTCTCTCCCTTCATGTGTCAGATGGAGTGACAAAGTTTACTGTTGCTTGTGAAAGTTTGGAAGGTCCTGACCTCACAGTGCCTCTGCCTCTCTCCTCAAGAGGGGTGGAGTCTGATGACTATCAGGGGGTGTGGCCTGATGTTTTCTGACGTGGATAAAAGCTGCTGTTCTCTTGACTAGGGGAACACATTCAAGGAAGTGCAATTTGCTTTCTGTTTGATTGCACCACAGTGTGACAGCTTGTTCCTACTTCAGCATCCTAAGATGACTCTGATGATGAAAAGCTGTTTCCTCTCACTGACCATCCTGTTTCTTTGGCGAGTGGCAGATGTGGCAGAAGCCTGCAAGTGTATCCCTGTCAATATTCAGCAGGGTTATTGCAGATCAGATGTTGGTAAGTTTAACTTAATTGTAAAGGTGTTTTTATGTGTTAGATCAGTAAAGTGGAATATTTGACCTCTTTGGCAAAGTTTTTGTTAAACCTGACATTAAAGATAAATGCAGCATTGCAAGTCCTGCAAACACAGCTAGCATTAAAACCAGATTCTCTCCATCCCTCATTAGCAGGAAATAAATGAATGTGTGCAGTGGCTCACAACAGCTGCTCTAATCTTCCTTTTAATAGATTGTACAGCCTTGTTTAACAGATTTACTGTAATTTTTAATGCATTTTCACATGCGGAAAATATAAACATTAGTTCTGCACACATTTGTTCTGTTTTGAACCAAATGCCATTTAGAAAACATTGATGAGTTGATGGCGGTTTGTATCTTTTGCAACTCAGAATTATCTCCAGGATACTTAATTTGAGCTAGAATCCAGCTTTTAAATGAAAAGGACAGTGCTACAGCAGTGAACAGGATCAAATGTTAAATGTTACACAAAACAGAAGTTTATTCTTCAAATAAATGCAAAATAATATTTACCAGGAAATATAAAAACTGTCAACCCTCCCTTACAATCAGTTGTTGCTACCTTGAAGGTTAATGACTGAACTGAAATTTGTGAAAACATCTGGACGGGTGACTGGTCAGAACTTGTTCCACATGAACAGCTATTTTTAAGTTGAAAAACTGGTTTGCTTGCCACCGACTTTATCAAGAGGCAGAATGAGGAGCCTACAGGCAAAGGGGACTGGTCAAAGAGTCCTGACTTCATTCCTTCTGTCTTCTCTAGAAATAGGCAGCACACATTCTTTAATTGCAGCTGATGAAACTCTTGCCGCTTCAATCTTTCTGACTTTGAAATCTAAACTTTGGACACGTGTTGCTGCTCAACTCTAGCATGCTAACACTGTACTATCTGTGTAATTATCTCTTGTTTTGTAGTTTTCAGCGCAAGAGTCACTGGAAAGGAGGTGATTAACACTGGGAATGGCCCCTTGGGGAACTCATTCAAGAACATCAAATATGACATACAAGTGACTAAGGTATTGGATGAACTTCATTTTGGCAACATTGTGGAGAGAAATGTGGGATTGGAAAAACCCTTCACCTGTCTATAAAGTATGTGCATGTTTGAAATGATGTAATCTGAAAAATAAGTAAAACTTTAAGAAAAAAGTTATATTTTGGCAAGTGGGTACATCCACAATGGCTGCCATCATATATGAATTTGTATTTAAACCTTGTAAGTTAAAGAACTTGAAAAATAACTGAGTTACTGACGTCCATTTTGGTGAATAGCTGCATCTAGTTATAGGAAATGTTCCTATCAGAAATTGAGTTATCACGTTAAATTCCAGTCCAGAAAACCATGCATCTTGAAAACTACAAACATTAACTACAGTACATCAGCAATCATTGTTATTCTGTTAGTTATAACTTGTATAAGTTTAATATCCATCCATCCATCCATTATCTTTACCCGTTTATTCCATTTTGGGTCACGGGGGTCGCTGGTGCCCATGTCCAGCAATCACTGTGCGAGGGGCGGGGTACACCCTGGACGGGTCGCAAGTCCATCACAGGGCCACATAGAGACAAACGAGACAAACAACCATTCACTCTCTCACTCACACCTAGGGACAATTTTGAGTTACCAATCAGACTAACATGCATGTTTTTGGTCTGTGGGAGGAAACCGGAGCACCCGGAGAAAACCCACGCATGCACGGAGAGAACATGCAAACTCCACCCAGAAGGCCCCTGGACCGGGGTTTGAACCAGGGACCTGTTCGCTGAGAGGCAGCAGCTCTACCAGTTGTGCCACCGTGCTGCCCTATAAGTTTAATATAATATATATATATTTATTTTTTTGGGGGGGGGGTTGATTCAGGTGTACAAAGGACCCGATTTTAATATTGACGCTGTCTACACTTCTTCCTCCTCTGCAACGTGTGGAGCCACTCTGGACACTGGAGACAAACTGTATCTAATCACAGGTAGAAATTTGGGGTAAATGCATCAATATTGCTGAATTGTTCACATCAGTTATTCCATCAACTCATTGCTGATTCTGCACTTTAACTTTAGGCAAGCTGGAAGATGATGGGACTGTGCAAATCTCACGGTGTAACTTCATTGAGCTGTATGATGACTTGAATATCGCCCAGAGGCTGAAACTGTTTCAGTGTTATACGGGAGGCTGTGGCTGCTAAGTATGGGAGTCACTTCTAAACTGTTGTGAATCTCTGAAGTTATAACGACAGTGAACGAGAAAGTGAAAGACACTGAGATTTAAATCTCTTATCTTTTAACCCCTCAGATGAACACCTGCTTCTCCCTCCCCTGCATTATCGGCAGCCCAGCAGAATGCCTTTCGACTGACTGGATGACTGGAGATACTATGCAAGACAAAAATTATGTGTTCGTGTGTCAAAGTTCATGCTCCTGGTACAGATAATGTGCACCACCTCAGGAGGGCTGATAATCTCTGCAGCTGTACTAACCATTTCAGGAAATCCTTCCTGTCCTGAGCCCAAAACATTGTTTAATCTCAGGTCTCTCTTGTAAATGAGTCCCGGAGGCTCAACAGGATTAACCTGTATAAATAAAGGTTGAAAAATGTCTAGTTTATTTTCTATATCTATTTAGATCCTACATGTTTTTCCAGAGTGTATGCTTGGATTTTTTCCCATGGTCTGTTCACAAGCTGCTGTATCACCAGGATTTATTAGCCTTAAGATCAATAAAGTTTATTGTATAAAATGAAGACGCATCATTTCTTTGTAATCATCTATAATAGATAATTACTGGTGTCACGAACAAGGTGCCCACGGGCAGGGACCTCTTGTGTTGCTGCCCACGGGGCATGTTCTAAAAATAGCACTCATCATTAAGGAGCACCGCCTAAAAATCCTTAATTGTGTTTTTTAAACTTAAGTAATAACATTTGCAAAGATGTAGATTTGAAATTGAAATAATTAAGGCAAACTTTAAGAATAAAATGTTTTACCTATACAGTTAAGCAACTTTGTCTGTAGTAAAAGTTCTGAATGATGCAAAGATGCACTGCGATCTCTGTGAGCTGCACAGCTACAACTATTTTTACCTCCCTGAGTAGACAGGAAAATGGTAAAAAAAAAGTTTAAGAAAACATATTATTTTCATAGTTGGGAGGAAGAGTTGTTTTTCAACAGTTATGAAAGACAAATGTGTGTCTCGTATGTGGTGCAACATCAAATTGCCACAATGTGGAGCAACACTTCACCAGCTAACGTTCGTTTCAGTGCTTCCCCTACCATTTAACAAGGAGGGTGCCCCGGTCCACAAAGCAAAACGCACTGCCTACCAAACTGTCCGTGAGGTAGCGCACTATCTCCCTCACACTTAGCTGTTTCCTCCACTCCAATGACCCCCTACCCCCCAGGTCAAAAACTGTCAGCACAAACAGGGCGTGTGCATCACAGATGTGGGCCTATCTCCGTCTTCACCCACCCCCAGCCGCAGCCTAGCAGGGCAAGAGGGGCAGAAAAGCACCAGGAGTTAAAGGCAGCTTTGTGCAAACAGCATTCTTTCTTCGTGAGGCATTTTCAGATGTGGAGGTCCTGAAAGAAGCAACAATGAATACTGTGAAAAGTAATTTGTTCAAAAGAGTAACAGATGTGATGATCAGTTAAAATGTTGCAGATATGAGGATCAGTACAAATGTTACATTTAAAAATACACTGAATTTCAAATGTTACGGATTGAGATTACAATCGGGTTGTAAATGGGGTCCACTGTCCAGGAAAATGGGGAATGTAGTAAAGAGGTGAAGAAGAGAGTCCAGGCAGGATGGAGAAAAGTTTCAGGAGTGATTTGTGACAAAAGGGTGGCAGCAAAGGTTGAATGAAAAGTTTACAAGACAGTGTTGAGACCAGCTACAGTATGTTTTATGGTCTGGAGACAGTGACATTGACACACACACAAAAAAACAGGAGACAGAACTAGAAGTAGCAGAAATGAAGATGTTGAGGTTCTCCCAAGGAGTGACGAGGCTGGATAAGATTAGGAATGAGATCATCAGAGGTACAGCACAGGTTGGACAACTGGGAGATAAAGTTAGAGAGGCCAAACTGAGATGGTTTGGACATGTTCAGAGGAGGGACAGCGGGTATACTGGTAGAAGGATGTTAGAAATGCAGCTGCCAGGAAAAAGACAAAGAGGATATATATGGATGCAGTAAGAGAGGACATGGAGGTAGTTGGAGTGAGGACAGAGGATGCAGAGGACAGAGTGAGATGGAGGAGGATGACTCGCTGTGGCGACGCCTGAAGAGGGAAAAGCCGAAAGAAGAAGATTTTTTTATTTTTAACAAAACTTTACACAAAAAGTTAACAGTGTTAAAAAGTGGTGATCAAGACAAGCTTAAAATAAAAGTAACATGAGGAGCTTGTTGTATTGTATTGTATTGTGTTATTGAGCATGCATCAGGATATTGTTGTATTGTAGTTCTCCCTGATCAGAAATGGTGCATAAAACCTTGTTAAATCCCCACAGTTTCACAAAATTCTCCAAGTGTCCAGTGTCTCTGTGGAAGCAAAACTCCAACACCAGTCTGGCCTTGATGTTGCACTTCCACAGAGCCACAGCATCAAGTTGGGGTCCAGCCTGCAGTCTGTCCCTGCGCAACAAGTTGGGATTTAAACTTGGTGGCTTTGATGTAATGTACTCCATTAATAAAAACAGATTTGATGAAAACTGTGTCAAAAAGGCTAAAAATCCTCATTATTAGATTAAACAGAGCCGTCAGCTGTATACAGTCCATAAAAACATGAAAAACACTCTCAGACAAACTGCAAAAAGGACACTCATTTAAAACCTCAAGATTGACGACAGACAAAAAAGAGTTTGTTGCAATAGTGCCATGAAGATTGCCAGTCCGTTTTTTTGTTGGAGGTTTGTAAGGAGTCCTCCACTGGAGCTTCTGACCTCCGAGCTTGTCGTCCCACATGCTGACAGCTCTGTTATGCAGAGTTCTCTTGTTCAGAATCTTAACACAAGTCTTATAAAGTACTTTTGGACCCGTTCTGCACAAGTCTATCTTTGGGTTTGTGTTGCATAGCAAAGGACCACTGTCTTTCGCAAAGTTAGGATACAGGTTAATGTCCGGGAAAGGGTCCAATGGGTCAGGCGGCTGATTCCCCGTGGACCACAGCTGCAGGAGATGCTTCTTTCCAACTATCATCCTCTCCTTCACCAGGTTCAGGAAGTGCTGCACCAGTCTGGCAGACTGGACCCCAATCAATGAAACCACCTCTCGAACTCTGGAGAAGTCTGGTCTGGCCATCTCCACCAACCGCCTCAAGGTCACCGTCCCAGATTCACACAGTGCTTTTGACAGACCTGGCGCCGTGCTATTGGAGATGTCCATTCTCGCTTCACAGACTAGTGGTTCCTCTAAGATTAACTGCAGAGAATTATACGTTTTTGATCTGTTTTGTTTAAAAAAAGAAAACACTTTGGCAACACTGATAAAACTGGGGCCAAGCCTTTAACTTTAAAAGGCCAACATTGGTTAGAAGAAGAAGACGCAAAAGAAGAAGAAGCTTGTTGCTTTCTTCTATAGTCTTAAAGTTAAATTTTCACTGCCAAGAAACTCCCTGACTCTGGAGTCTCAAGAAACTCGTCTGTTATTTTTAGGATTTACTGCAGAAAACAGGTGACTGGTATCTCAAACAAAACATGGAGGGGGAGGGTGGGAGTGTGTGTGTCTTGTGATATGAAAATGGGGAAAGTGTGGGCTGTTTTGCTTTTATAGGGAGAAGTTTACCTACCAGTGATAATCAGAGGGGAGTTAAGTATGTACCTTTAATTATAATTACTTAGTTAACAAATGGTTACCAAATTCACTCATTTGTTTTCAATATCTAATGTGAACTATGATGAACAAATGCATTTTATCCCAACAACTTGTTTCTTACGTTTGAGCTCAAATTTGGACTTCACTGATATCTTTTTGTGCTTCAAGCCATGATCCACATGATTTAAGGATGATTTTCAAACAGGTTCTGGGTGGAGTTGATAAATGTTCTTGAGGGCATCCTTGACAGAATTTCTGGATATGCCTGAAAAACTCAGATTTAGCCTGAGTCAGATTATCTGGATTTCTGGAACTTTACGTAAATCAGTTGCTTAAATATTTTAATTTTCTTGCTAAGGTCAGAAGTGAAAACAGTTTCTATGTGCAAATGTTTTATCAGCATTTGAAAGTCATGGTATGGAGAGGTCAGACCTGAAACGGAGCAGAACGTCTGAGTAAACTGTAATATTGTAGCTTTCATACTTTATTTTTACTATTTGCAGAGGTACTGTGTATGGAAGAAGATTAGGGCCATGGTGGTTTTAATTTTTCCTGAATTCAAACTTTTTAATCAGAATTCTGACTTTAATCTCATATTTACAAAATTAAAGCCAGATTTCTGACTTCACAGATTCCTAAAAAAAAATCAAATGTTTAGAATTCAGAAAAATAGTCCAAATTCTGACTTTTTTTTCCACAGATTTCTGAAAAAAATGTCAGAATTCTAAAAATAAGGAATTTGTCCCTAATCCTGCTACATAAATAAGTATGTTTTTTTATTTTTTATTTTTCTTTTATTACTTTTTTAGAACCAGTACAGTGAATTATTTGACCTCTGTATCAAAGGTATGGTAAAACTACATTTGAGATAAAACTTTCTCTTTGGGATCAATAAAGTATATTGATTGATTGAAGAAAAAAATAAAAGCTGCATTGCAAGTTGTGCAAACAATTACTTGTACACTTGTAGTTCTGTACAAACTTGTTCTTGTCTTAAACAAAAGGTCTTTTGGAAGAGATAGATGAGTTGTATTAGGTGGTGTTTTGCATCTTTGTCAATGAAAATTGAAAACTGGCAGAAAGAAAAAGCCACTAAAAACCATGAATGTAAAGATGTTGTGAGGATTCTGGATTTTCTCCTTCACTCTCTTGCAGCTCCTGAGTGGCAGGGCAGAGCTAATTATCTCCAGCTGTTCCCATCTACTGATGTGGGTCTGCAATATCTAAGGTTATTTGGACCTACCAGTCTCTGCTGGAACATTGTCCCATTGATGGTACCTTGTCTGGCCCTAGTGTTTCCAGACTCGTTGTGTTAACCTCCTCACCTCCTCACCTCCTTCTACAGGTGTGCAGTGGAGAGCATCCTGTGCACCAGCATCAACGTATGGCATGGAGGCTGCACAGCTGCAGAAATTAAAGCTTTGCAGAGAGTGGTGAAGACTGCACAGAAGACTGTTGGAGTCAGTCTCCCCACCATCACAGACATTTACTCCTCAAGATGCAGAAACAGGGTCACCTGCATCATGAAGGACCCCACTCACCCAGCACACACACTTTTTGCCCCACTCCCCTCAGGCAGAAGGTTGATGAACAGCTTCTACCCTGAGGCTGTTAGTCTCATGAATCTCTAACCAGGATAATCATTGTGAAAAAAAATAACTGAAAAAAAAAAATCACTGTAATGCCACTTGATTATTGTTAAGTGCTGCTGACTATCCATGATGCTGATCTCATGCTGCTGATTTATTTCATGTTGCTGTGTTCATTTGTCCTCATCTGCTCACACAGACTCATGTTCATGCTGCTGTTGTTTGGCATGTTGTTTTTGTACTATTAGTGCTTAGGGTATTCTTAGTTTAGTGAATTTAGTGTATTCTTAGTTTATTGCACTTTTAATTCATGTCTTGGATTTTACTACTCTTTTACAATTTGTATTTTTGTTGTATGTAACTGGGACCCTATGTACATATTTTCTTTCCACCTCATGTACCACATGTGATGTGAATGACAATTAAATAAAACCTTGAATCCTTGAATCCTAACCTTAACTGTGCTCTCTTTCGTACTGTTTCCAGTTATTCATTGTCTCCTTAACCAGCCTCTGTCATGATCAAATCCTTGTCCCCTGCCTCGCTGACAGCCCCTCATGTCATGTTTTCTGCTGCTCAGTCACTCTACCATGCCCCCTCTGCAACGCAGCCTAATCAGCGCTCATGTCATACACCTGTTCCCCTCACTATGATACACTCTCACTCTGATTCCCTGCCAGATTATCAAACCTTTCAGGGTTCATGTTATCTATCCATCTTGCTCTTGTTTTCATACATTCCTGATGATCACGCCTTGTTATTCGGATCTTGACCTCACACCACATCTTCTGGAAACCCAACCTGCCTGGACCTTGCCTGTAACTACATCACCTTTCTGATCACCTTTCAGATCACGGTAACTACCTCCTTTTCTGCATCAACGACTACGATTCATGGATCACCCTTTTGGAATTATTATTGGAACTCTGACTCCCTGTGTATGGTCCTTGCCTGTGTTTCTGGACTTTGTTCTGGGATGTTCTCATCTGACCAAACTCTCCTCAGCTCTGCCTTGCAGATGCATTTCACTCAATGACGGTGACATCATCCTGCCCAGCTCCAACGGGTGGCCCCCACCTCGGCTGCTTGTGATACTCTTGACAGGTGGCTCTCTCCCTCCTGCCTGTGAGGACCTGTCACCTCAGTTGGACCCTGACCCCTTCTGCAGCTGCAAAATAAATAAAACTGTTCTTGTTTTTATTCTTGTTGTCTGGCTAATTGTGAATCCTAAAACCTGAACACCTGACAGCCTCGAGTCTTTCTCCGGTATCGGTGATTCTGAGTCCTCTCTAGAACACTCCTCCGGAGCAGTCATTTACAAACAAGGACCATAAACATCAAACTTCTTCTCCATCAACCTTACGATCCATCCTGCTACTCTCTTAAAACTCCCTTCTCTCAACTGTTCACCTGGCATTCTCCATCATCCTGGAATACTCTGGTATTTTTTTTCAAACCTGTAACAAGAAAAGACATTAAGTAAGCAGTTAACATTCTCTGGATAGAAAGCTCAATATTGTCACAAGTCAAATGGTCACCATTTCTTCAATCTCTTGCATCTCCCACCTGTGCTCCTGTGTCTCCATTATAGAGAATAAAACACTTGCCTGTTTTACAAACGGTTGGTCTCCTGTGTCTCTGTAATATGCTTGGGTGTTGAAACATACTAAAAATATAAATCTGTGTTTTATTTTTTGTTTCTTGTGTTTTTGTTCATTGTTCTTCAACATGGAGCAATGAGGAGGAATTGGAAATACCCTCTATCTGATCGTCCATTCATGGATGATTTGAGAATGAAAAATAATTGAGGTACCAACTTTCCTTTTGATGTGTAGCTGCATCTAGCAAAAAGTTTCCTTTTGAAAAACATTTAAATTCAAGATGATGACCACTGCTCTCTCTGTCTATGTCTGTTTGTTTGTCTTTTCAAGCCTCAAGTCCTGCTTGCATTGTGAATGCAACAACTCCATATCTTGACACTAACTTGTTGCTTTTGAAGGGTTATCTCTCTCCTCCATTCTAAAACAATACTATCTGCAATATGACTGTGCAATGTTTTGTTTTAAAATAACAAAATTGCCTTGTCTGGACACATTGTCAATGCAGGTATTTGTGCTTTTGAAGGGTCAACAGTCTCTTATTGTGCAACCAGTCTTAATTCCCTTAGAAACAATGACTGAACTGGAATTTACAAAAACAACTGGAGGGGTGACTGGTCAGAATTTGAGTTCCACCTGAACAGCTATTCTCAAAATGTAAAAGTGGTTGTTTGCATGTCGCCATCCATATCTAGAGGCAGACTGAATGAGGAGCCTACAGGCAAAGGGGAGATTTTAGATCAGCTGGTCAATGACCCTGACTGCCTTACTTGTATGTCTGCTCTAGAAATGAGCAGCACATACTTTATATGTATTTGATGAAACTCTTGCTTTTTTTTATCTTCGTAGCACATGTTAACCTTCAAAATCTAAGCTACAGAAACACTTTTCTGCTCTCCACTCTAGCATGTTAACATTATGCTGTCTGTATTATTGAGTCTGATTAAATATGAGGTGAAAGTGAAGCAGGTTGGTTGATAACAGAGAAAACAGTCCCTGTGACTCAGACTGCTGACCTGCCTGCTGCATCTGATGATGTTCCAAACTAAAACTAATTGTTCGTTCCTTCATATGTCAGACAGAGTGACCGAATTTGCTGTTGCCTATGAAAATTTGGTAGGCCCTGACCTCCCAGCCTGATGACTAAGAGGGGGCGTGGCCTGATGCTGTTTGATGAGGATAAAAGCCACCTTTCATTTGAGAGGAGAGCAGATCCAAGGAAGTGCAAGTTGTGCATCACGCTTTGACAGCTGGCTCCTACTTCAGCATCCAAAGATGACTCTGATGATGAAAACTTGTTTCTTCTCTCTGACCATCCTCTTTCTTTGGCAAGTGCAAGATGGGGCAGAAGCCTGCTCCTGTATGAACATTCCACCTGAGCAGGTTTTCTGCAGTGCAGAGATGGGTAAGTTTAGCTCTTACAAGGGATCAATAAGAAGCTTTTTGACAATTTGATCAGTTATAAATGCCCCACTCTTATTTATGTTATTCAAAAGAGGAGCACCTATTTTCTTTTATATCCCCTAATTTCATTCTTGTAACAGGATTTTTCTGCAAACATCTAAAAACTCATCATATCTGAATTCTGCTGGCTAAAAGTGATTAATCTTATTGACATAACATCCCTAAAAATGTTCAGTCTTTACATCAAGTTTTCACCTCATGTTTAAATGTTGCCAATATTTCTGTAAAGGAAGAACACTTTCATACATCTTGACTGGTGAAAACCTGGTAAATTCCATGTGAAATGCATGTCTTGCACATGGATAAATGTGTAAAGGGTCGTTTTCAACATGTTTATGTGAAACATGATTGGTCTCTTTGTTTTTTTTCTAAAGATGTGAAGATTGTAGACTTGATATCTATGTTTTTAATATCATAATTGAGTTTAACAAAAAGACACTATTTCTCAGCATAATATCCCAACACTAATTTGAGTCACCTTTAAGTCCTAGAGGCTTAAGCATTTAGGCTAAGTATATTGAACGTGATTTAACTTTTACAGAACCTTGCTTGTTGCTTTCTTGTATAATTGTCAGTCTAATGAGATTCTCAGCAGTCAACAAGTTTCAGCTTATTTTAAAGTCTGAACTGCCTGAAATTTTATAGTGACTTTTTTTCAAACTGCTTGATTTGCATGTCACCATCTATATCCAGACGTAAACTGAATAAGGATCCTACAGGCAAAGGGGGGGGGGGGGTTTACATCAGCTGGTCAAAGAGTCCTGACTTCATTCCTCCTATGTTGACTCTAGAAATATGCAGCCCACATTCTTTAATTGCATCTGATGAAACTCTTGCTGATTCCATCTTCCTGGCACATGCAAGTTATTGAAATATAACTTTGGAAACATGTTTTTGCTCTCATCTCCAGCATGCTAACACTGTACTGTTTGTGTTCATGTATCTTCTTTTTTTTCTTTCTTTAAAAAATTTTTTTTTGTAACTTTTTGTGCAGTTTTCAGGGCAACGGTCACGGGAAGGCATGTTGTTGATGACCCCTTAGGAAATCTAATGACGATGGTCAAATATGATGTCCAAGTGACTAAGGTATGGATGAACAACTTTTTAGTTTTTTTTTATTGTATCAACTTGTATATAGAATTTTGTTTTCTTGTTTGACTCAGGTGTTCAAAGGCCCTGCAATCTTTTTTGATGCTGTCTACACTTCTTCCTCCCCTGGAGCATGTGGAGCCACTCTGGATCCTAGAAGACAACAATATGTCCTTACAGGTATGAAACAGGAGTAAAATGCACAAACGTCACTAATTTTTCACATAATTTATTCCATCAACTCATTTCTGCTTCTGCACTTTAACTGTAGGCCGGCTGGGAGATGATGGGGCAGTGCATGTCTCAATGTGTGACTTCCATGTGCTGCGGTTTGCCTTGACTGATGCTCAAAGGAGGGCTCTGATTCAATGCTCTGAGAGTTCCTGTGTCTGCTAGGTATGGGAAAGATTCACTTCTAAACTGTTGAAGTAGAATTTTGTTTGTTTAGGCAGTAAAGAGCAGGAGAATATCATTCTGTTTATCAAAAGGATATGAGTTGTATGCAAGTTTTTTATTGCCACCAAATCTGGAAGGGAAGCATCAATTGACATTAGCAATAAGACCCATAATTGGGTAGCATACGTGGAAATTAGGGCAGGTGTTTACTTTATGAGAAGTGTGAGGCTTGTTATTCCAAGCATAGAAGAACATTTCCTTATTAAGTATTTTTGAATTGAATTGAATTGAATTATTGTCTGAATCCGCAGGGGAAACAAGAGATGTGGGATGAAGAGGTGTACTATTGCGAGAGTTTGGATTTCAGCTTTAAGAGACGAGAAGCTGCTTGAGTGACCACAATTTATTTTCTTCAATAAACCAAGATCTTTGCTGTCAGAGATCCAGTGTCTTATTCTTTTCTCTTTTTTTAAAACTTAATGATCACCCTTTAAACAAAGAACTGAGCTGCAACCTGGGAAATCTGCAAAATTACAATTTTGGAAAGACAATGATGTTCTGCTCTTTATCTTTTAACCCCTTAGATCACCTCCTTCTTGATCAGCAGCCCAGTAAAGTGCGTTTGGACAGACTGGGTGACTGGGGACAATGTCCAAGTCATAAACTATATTTTCATCAAGAGGCCAGATGAATTATAATCTTGGTACAGAGGCTCTGCAACATCTAAGAGGGCCTGATAAGTTTAACTGCTGTCCTGACTGGTTTAGGAAATCCTTCCAGTGCCAATATGTAACTGTTTAATTCTTCCCTTACTTCAAATGCGTAATTTATTTGAGCTTCAATTTTAGCTTCCTATTCTTTTCAATATCCTTTCTTTATTTTTGGATTCAATTTTTCGTGCTCTGTCCACGAGCTTCTGTAACAACAGAATTTCTCAGCCTTAAGATGAATAAAGATGATCTATCATGAACATTGAAGACCCATAAGTTCTTTGAAATCATCTAATTATAAACATGTGATTATTTTTACTTTATTTGCATTGAAAAGACTGGAGTGTTGACCCTCCAACTCTTACGATGGAAATATTGTCATGATTGGTAGAGTTTGAACTTAGAATCCAGGCAGGACATGATGGTCTCAAAAAGCTCAAACTGCTTTATTTAATAATTAAAACAAAAAAACTGAGAAAACAAAACGACTATGAAAATTAAATGCAACACTAGAACTCAAAGAGGCGCAGACACATATTTTTTTGAAAACAGGAGAGGTCAATGTTGAGAGCTTCAGGTCTTTTTGCAAGATATTCCAAGAAACAGGAACGAAGTAGGAGAAGGCCTTTTTGCCTAGTTCAGTCCTCACTGAGGGAACACTGCATGTAATAATGTTCTGAGAGCGCACGCTGTAGCTGCACTCACGCAGAGACATGTAAGTGGAGATGTATGAAGGCAGCAGACCAAGAAATGATTTAAAGATGAAAATGTACCAGTGAGAGAGTCTGCAAGAAGTTAATGATGTCCAGTTAACCAGTGAATACAGGGTGCAGTGGTGGGTACAGTAGTTATGAATCTTAGTGCACCATGATAGACAACATCCAACAACTGTTTGTAGGGGTGTTCATGTAAATAATGTCACCGTAGTCAATGGAGGGAAGGAAAGTCGTAGTTACAAGGCGTTTCCTAGCGTTCAGAGTTAGACGGGGTCTGTTTCTGAAAAATAAATCCAGTTTAACTTTCAGTTTCCTTACCAAGTTTTCCACATGGAGATTTAAAGAGAGATGCAAATCGACCAAGATAGCCAAATATTTGTAGGAATCAACAAACTCAATAGGAGCACCATTCAAGGATAAAATCGAAGGAAGGACTGCTGGGACAGATTTCCTGTTTGAAAACAACATCCCTTTGGTTTTGTCAGCATTTAGGACAAGTTTGAGACAGAATAAATCAGATTGGGTGATGTCAAAAGCAGATGGCAAAAAAGCTGGAAAACCTTATCAACTGTTATAGCTCAACAATAAGCAACTGTATCATCAGCATAAAATGTAAGGATGCATCATGGATGATCTGTTGTGGACGAATTTTAGTTTTATTTAGATTTGCATTGAATGCCCTTGCTGACACTACCCTCATCATTTACCAGGGTTTGGGATTGACACGTGATAAACTGACTTGACTTTGAATAATATTTAGTTTAATTTAAAAAGTGTGTGTATACGTGTTGTAGTTTCATTGTTGATGCTATTAGCCAACATATGCAACCAGCAGGAAATTTTCAATTAAATTTCAGGAGCTACCCTGAGCCCTGACCCCCACCATTAAGGACCTCTGGTTAAAGGTGAGGTTAAATTGAGGCAGTTCAGTTGTAAACAGAGAAAACAGTCCTAGTAAACGTCACTCTGACACATGAAGGGAGGGATGACTGGTTTTATGGTTGGAAGATAACCAGAGGCTGCAGGCTGGTCAGCAGTCAGTGTTTACTGTTGCTTAAGAAAGTTTGAGAGGTCCTGACCTCACAGTGCCTCTGCTTCTCTCCTCAAGAGGGTCAGAGTCTGACTATCAGGGGGCGTGGCTTGTTGTGCTCTGATGGGAATAAAAGCTGTTGTTCATTTGCGAGAGGAACAAATCCAAGGAAGTACAAGCTGCTTTCTGTTTGATTGCATCACACTTTGACAGCTGGCTCTTACGTCAGCATCCAATGATGACGATGATGATGAAAATCTGTTTCATCTCACTGACCATCCTGTTTCTTTGGCGAGTGCAAGATGTTGCAGGAGCCTGCAGGTGTCTCCATCTCAGCATTCAGCAGGCTTTCTGCAGAGCAGATGTTGGTAAGTTTAACTCTTTTACAAGGAATCAGTCAGAACATTCAATTATTATTTTTGGTTTGACCATATGCTCAGTTAAAAAATACCCCATTCTTATTTTTATTATTAAAAGAGGAGGATGTAGTTTTTTTTTACTTCCTCTATTTCTGCCTAAGATTGTAACCAGTTTGAACTTTATACAAAACATTGCTTGTTGTTCTTTTATAATCTTATAATGAAAATCTCAGCAGTTGATTGTCACTTTTTAAGTAAAACTTTTTTTTTTTTATGTAGAAGTTAACTGAGCATTTCTCCTGCCAAGAAATTATCTTACTCAAGAAAATGAAGAAACTACTTTTTGCTTAACTTTACTGATGAGGAAATGTGACTGGTATCTCCAACAAAACACTGTTGGGGGATGTCTTGTGATTTAAAAATGGGAGAAGTATTGGCAGTTTTGCTTTTATAGGTAAAGGTTTTCAAACTAAAGATTTTAGAGGTGGGCAAAATAGGTACCTTTATTAATTATTAACTATCACATGGCAATAAATGTACTTTTTCTTTTTCCAATATTTAATTGGATTAATTAATGAACAAATACATTATTATTTCATCCCTCTAAATAATCTTTTAAATTTGAGCTCAAATCTGGTACTTCATTTACATCTTTCTATGCTTTGTCTTGATACACGTCAAGTGTAAACAAGTAAAGATGCCTTTTCAAACAGGTGCTGGGTGGACTTAAATGATCTTGTAGGGCATCCTTGGCAGAATTTCTAGAATTACCTAAAATGCTCAGATTTAGTTGGAGCCATAATATCTGGAGTTCTGAAACATGAAAATTGTCTGCTTAAATATTTGCTTTTCTTGCTAGAGTCAGAAGTGAAAAGAGTTTTTATGTACAGATGTTTCATCAAAATTTGAACGTCCAGATATGAGGAGGTCAAAGCTAAAGTGGAGCAGAACCTCTGAGTAAACTGGAGGATTTTGGCATTAGTAGTTTTTTCAGGGGCAGCATGGTGGTGCAACTGGTAGAGCTGCTGCCTCCCAGCGAGCAGGTTACCCAGGTTCAAATCCCAGTCCGGGATCCTTTCTGGGTGGAGTTTGCATGTTCTCTCCGTGCATGCGTGGGTTTTCTCCAGGTACTCCGGTTTCCTCCCACAGACCAAAAACGTGCATGTTAGGCTGATTGGTAACGTTAAATTGTCTGTGTGTGAGAGAGTGAATGGCTGTTTGTCTTGTTTGTCTCTATGTGTCCCTGTGAAGGACTTGCAACCTGTCCCCCCCGCCTCTCGCACAGTGATGGCTGGACATGGTCATAGTGACCCATGTAACCCAAAAAGAAAGAAGCAGGTAAAATATGGATGGAGAGTTTTTTCAGTAAATGCAAAATGTGTTATCTCACTAAAGTGGAATATTTGACCTCTTTGACAAAGGTTTTGTTAAACCTGACTTTAAAAATAAATGCAGCATTGCAAGTTGTGCAAACATAGCTAACAGGAAAACCAAATTCCATCCACCCCTCTTAAGCAAGAAATAAATTAAGTGTGCAGAGACTCACAACAGCTGCTCTAATCTTCACTTTAATATATTGTACAGCCTTGTTTAACAGATTTACTTTAATTTTTAATGCATTTTCACATGCAGAAAATGTACATTTTAGTTCTACACACAATTATCCTGTTTTGAACTGAATGTCATTTAGGAAACATTGATGAGTTGATTACTGTTGCAGCTTTGACAACTCAGCATTTTCTCCCGGGATACTTAATTTGAGCTGGAATCTAACTTTTAAATTAAAATGACAGTGTTTCAGCAGTAAACAGTGTCAAATTCAATTCAGTTCAATTCAATTCAAAATACATTATTAATCCCAAAGGGAAATTATATGTTGTTGTAGCTCATCCTCATGGCTTCATAAAGTTGTTATATATGCTTATGGCTGTGGGCAGGAAGGATCTGCAGCAGTCCGTCTCACAGCAGATCTGAAGAAACTGGCTGCAGATGCCGATCCGTCCACCTGGACCCATCAGGCCTCTCGGTCCTCCTGGGCAGCAGCACCACCTGAATGTTGGGCGGAACTTCTCCCTGAGTGGTGGCCACTTCTCTCAGCAGCTTGTTGAGCTCCTCATCACTGCAGACAGCCAGCTGCAGGTGTTGGTGGATGAGCCAGGTCTTCTTGTCATGAGCGAAGTTTCCTGCCAGCTCCAGGATCTCAGAAAGCATCTCCGCTAGGTAGACAGAGATGCATCAATGGCGCCTCCTTTACAACTTATTTGAGATTTAGGGCTGTATTGAGGTAATATTTGAGTTTTAGATGTTACTCAGCTGCTCCCAGTTGTAAAACCCACCTTGTTGGTATGGCTATGCATCATAACATATGTCCAAAAGTAAAAGATTTTCAGTAAAAATCCTTCCAGCTTCACAGAATCTGATACCGGAGGAAGTAATCATCCAAACAAAGCCATGCACATCCAGAAGAAAGAGAAAAAAGTTTTCAAAAGCAGTATCCCAGAATTTATGCAACAGCTACTCCAATATGCAGCCACCTCGAGCGGTGCAATTGTGAATGGAATGGATTGTACTCATATAGCGCCTTTCTATCTTATCGAGATACTCAAAGCGATTTACACTACAATCTGTGCCTCATTTACCCATTCACACAGCACTCTACTAGATCTCTACAAAACGAACTGAAAAAAACATTCTAAAGAGACTAATCAGTGCTTTAGATCACATTCATACACCGATGGGACACACATCAGAGGCAATGAGGGGTTCAGTGTCTTACCCAGGGACACTTCGGCATGTGACTGCTGGTGGATTCGAACCCCCAACTCTTGCATTGGAGAACAACTGCTCTAACCACTCATCCACAGCAATTGTAGAACTCTAATGTTAAGTTTTACATAACACAAAAGGTTATTCTTCAAATAAATGCAAAAATAAATCTTTACCAGGAAATATAAAACTATCAGCAGTCCTTGCCAGAGGTGTTTCTAGAAGCTGCCCTTTTAGGGGTGCTTAGCCCCCAGTGCCAACAATGGCTCTTGGCTTGAACAACATGGTGGCAATTGGCATCAAAAGCAGAGCTTTATGAGTTTACACACATCCCAGGAGAAATTTGATAATTTGGCCTGCTTCAAAGCCGAACGGGGAAGTCTAGATTCAGATAAGCCACAGTTGTTTTTTTGTGCATGTAGAGCGTTACTTCTTGTCAGCCTTGAGTTCTGCTGGTCCTGTCGATATCCAAAATGTCCAGATTTGTGGGCTTTGCACTGGTTTGTGCGTATTAGCTTCCTCCAAGGTCGATCCCAACATTGCTGGCGAGTTCCAAAGCAGCAAGTGGCCTACGGTTCTCATAAATCGCTTCCATCTTATGGTTGAGCTTGTATATCAGCTGAGTCTGAAAGCTCCAAGCATGAACTGATCCTTCAGATAAGGTCGGCAGCTTTGCCATGGCCGAAGGGAAGAAAAAGCATCCGTCTTACTCGAGAGCGAATGAGGAAAAATAATAAATGCTTAGTACAAAATCAGTTCAGTATTAACTGATCATAACAAATAAAGACTAAACATATGCAACCAGAAGTTGCAGTTGTATCTGTACAAAGCAAAGCACAACTAGCTTTAAGCATTAACTTTTTAATTTAACCATTAAGCATACCTGCAGTTACCTTCGTACAAATAAATATGTGGTACGTCTTGTTTATCACGGTTTTATTCAGCTCTTCATGAGGTTGGCTGCATCCATCTTTTACATTTTTCCATACTCAGTTTAGGTTTTGGAAATGGAATAAAATGTATTGTACCCTCTAAAAGAGGGTTGTTCAACTTAACTGCTCAGGGGGCCACAGTTGCTGAAAGCCAGCAGCTCAGGGGCCAGACATCCAGCGATTAAGTCATTATGTAAATAAATCAAAAATTACAATAACATGTTACATTTTAAATGTGTTTATTTTGTTGCATTGAACGATAAATGCAATAACAGAATAACAGAGCCCAAAACCCAAACCCAGACACCCCCCCCCACCCCCAAAAAAAAAATATATATATAATTTTTACTTTATTTTTCAGGGGGGTGGAGTAAAATTTTAGAGGTACTTGAGCACCTCCAAAATAGGTTAAAATTGTCACTGGTCCTTTCAGTCAGTTGTTGTAAACTCTTGCCACTTCAATCTTCCTAGCACATGCAAGCCTTTGAAATTTATACTTTGGAAACATGTTTCCTAATTAATGTTGATGAATGAACATGTTGAATGAATGTTTCAGCTCTCAACACCATGTGGTCTGTGTTAATGTTTTTTGTTTGTTTGTTTTTGTAGTTTTCAGTGCAAAAGTTACTGGAAAGCAAGTGGTTGACACTGGGAATAGCCCCTTGAGAAATCCATTCAAGAGCATCAAATATGACATACAAGTGACTAAGGTATTGGACAAAGTGTATTTTGGCCCTGTTGTAGCAAATAGTGTAATTGGAAATACCCTCCACTTGTCCATATGTGCATGTTTGAAATTATATAATTGTGAAATATAACAAGTGATAAGTTAAGTAAAAAGTTCCATTTTGGCAAATGGGTACATATAAGCATAAGAAATGTTCCTTTCACAAATTGGGTTGCTAGGTCCAAATTCAAAATGGCTGCCAGTGCCATCATATATGCATTTGTATGTAAACATTTTAAGTTGAATAACTTGAAAAATAACTGAGTGACATACTCCCATTTTGGTGAATAGCTGCATCTAGTTATAGGAAATGTTCAAATCAAAAATTGAGTTGCCACGTTAAATTCCAATCCAGAAAAACACACATATTGAAAACTACGGACATTAACCGTTTATATCACGGGGGGGGGGGGGGGGGGGGGTTGACAGATTGACGTATCATTGTTATTCTATTGGTTAACTTTAACTTGAATACAATTTTTTTTTTGGTTCAGGTGTACAAAGGCCCTGGTTTGAATATTGATGCTGTCTACACTTCTTCCTCCTCTGCAACATGTGGAGTCACTCTGGACACTGGAGACAAACTGTATCTAATCACAGGTAGAAATTTTGGGTAAAATGTGCCAATATTGATGAATTGTTCACATCAATTATTCCATCAACTCATTCCTGATTCTGCACTTTAAATGTCTGTAGGCAAGCTGGAAGATGATGAGACTGTGCAAATCACATCGTGTTACTTCATTGAGCTGTATGATGACTTGAGTATCGCCCAAACACAAAAACTGATTCAGTGTTATACAACCGGCTGTGGCTGCTAGGTATAGGAAAGATTCACTCTTAAACTGTATTGAATATCTGAAGTTATAATTGTGAAAAGTGAAAGACACTGAGGTTTAAATCTGTTTTATCTTATCAAATTCTGCAATCTTTTTGTTTAGCACTAACAGTTTCTGTTTTAAATGTGCTATATAAATAATTTTGACTTGACTTGTCTTTTAACCTCCCAGATGAACACCAGATTCTCCATCCCCTGCATTATCAGGAGCCCAGCAGATTGCCTTTGGGTTGATTGGATGACTGGAGATACTGTGCAAGACAAAAAATTATATGTACATCAAGATGTGTGATGGTTCATGCTCCTGGTACAGAGACTGTGAACCACATCAGGAGTACTGATAATCTTTACAGCCGTACTGACCAGTTTAGGAAATCCTTCCTGCCCTGAACCCATCACACTGTTAAACTCCTAGTTTCTTTTCAAGGATTCAAGGTTTTTATTGTCATTTACATCACATGTGGTACATGAGGTGGAAGGAAATTGTGTACACAGGGTCCCAGTTACATCCAACAAAAGTATATGTAAAAGAAAAACAGTAAGATCTAAGATATGAATGAAGAAAAACGTTAACTCAAAATACGCTAAGCACTAGTAGTACAAAAACAATATGTTGAACAGCAGCATGAACATGAGTCTGTGTGAGCAGATGAGCACGAATGAACACAGCACCATGAAACAAATCAGCAGCAACATGATGTGTTTTTTTTTATCAATGATTATCCTGGTTAGAGATTCATGAGTCTAACAGCATCAGGGTAGAAGCTGTTCCTCAGTCTATTGGTTCTACACTTAATGCTCCTCAACCTCCTGCCTGAGGGGAGTGGGGCAAAAAGTGTGTGTGCTGGGTGAGTGGGGTCCTTCATGATTCAGGTGGCCCTCTTCCTGCATCTGTAGGTGTAGATGTCTGTGATGGTGGGGAGGCTGGCTCCAACAGATTTCTGTGCAGCCTTATGTGTATTTTCTGTATCTATTTAGATCCTGCATATTTTTCCATTGTGTATGTTTGGGTTTCTTTCCGCAGTCTGCTATATTTCCTGAATTTATTAGCCTTATTATCAATAAAGCCTATATTGTGTACATTGAAGACTCAATTTATTTATAATCATCTATACTATCTAAAATTTAATATGTTTTTTTATTCAAAAATTTGAATAAGCCCAACCGCCATTTTGGTTTACAGCTTCACAGCATTTATTTTCAGCTTTACCAAGAATTTCAGATAAAAGGTAAAAGTTTGAATGAGGTTTATTTTGACTGGACTGTGCAGATTTTCTTCATCTGAGGATGGAGAAGAGCTGGGGAGTTAGCAGAAGAACAGAACAGAACAGAACAGAACAGAACAGAATAGAATAGAATAGAATAGAATAGAATAGAATAGAATAGAATAGAATA
>NC_056512.1:33142592-33152160 GCF_014905685.2 Nematolebias whitei
AGAATAGAATAGAATAGAATAGAATAGAATAGAATAGAATAGAATAGGCTTCATTATCATTGTACCGGGATACAGTGAAATTATGTTCGTACTGTCATCCGAAAGATGGACGGAGTGCACGTTGCTGTTGCTATCATAGTTCAACCCCTTATTCTTTATCAGAATACTTTTAAATACAAAGTAGAAAAGGGGAAAAGGCTATGAGTATGGATAGTGGTATTACAAAAAAAAGATCTCTTCACATCTTGTCCTATCAGGAGACGATTTGAGACATCAAAAAACTCTACCAGCAAGCATATTTATAAGCATGAATACATATGCATTTGATGTCAAGACGTTGAGATTTGGAACTTTCTTAGTCCAAAATGGCCAGATTTATGGGCATTCCACTCAACTGATCTGTGTTATGAGCCTCCTCAAGGTCGATCGCATAAGCTGTCGAGTCCTAGAAGACACAGGTGGCCTACGATTCTCAAAAATTGCTTCTATCTTACAGTTTTGCTCATTAATCAGCTGATTTTGAGTCCTCATAGCACGTACCAAACACAGACTCGGAAGCTTTGTCTTGGTCAAAACTGCTGCCAATGTATTCTTCAAGTTGATAAAACAGAGCCCTGCCAATGCCAAAGAGCAGAACCCCTGCTATCATAAATCCAAAATATAAACATCTTCAGCATCCTCCTGAGACAGAACTAAGAGATACATCAGCTGTACTCTGATGTACCCCCACAGCGTGCGTATCAGCCAGGCAAGAGAGTTCTCAAGGATCCTGTTGTTTTGTTGAAAAGATTTTGTTGATTTTGTTGAAAATCCAGCTTATCAGATCCATAATAGTATTTTTCGTTCAGGAGATGTGTACCAAGAGCTCCGAGACACACAAAGAGCAGAAGCAGTAGGAAAGGGTGAACAGGGGGAAGGAAAAGTCCAGATATGAATCTCTGATCTTCTCTGAAACTCCTGTCTTGATCCAAAGCCCATTTTCTGGATTTACCCTTTTGCCTGCTCTCAATCTGCAATTGCTCTGCCCATCTGATGTTGTTAACAACTATTCTTTTTGCCCCTCGAATTCTGGATTTTGGACTGCCCTCTGGATTTGTTTAAGGACCTCTGACTCCGTGTGCATGACCCTTATGGACCACAACCCTGGACTGTCCCATTGTTCATGATAATTACCACGTACCTCTGCTGCTGCACCTTCACCAGTTACAACAACATCATCTATGCAAACTCGACAAGTGTTACCCACTTTGGCTGCCTGAGAAGGTTTGTTCCCGTATTTGAACTCAGACTCCCACCAGCAGCTGTAAACTAATAAATTATTTAACCTTTCTTGTTGTCCAGCTGAGTTTTTGAATCCAAAATCTGATTCTTGTCAGTATAATCTGGCCAAAAATGGTTTTGACACTGATGCAAAATTGGCGCTCTGGTGTGGAGGGAGCTATTGTAAAATTAGAAAACAATATGCTAAAGATGATGACCATGCTTCACAATTTTTCTAATCCCTATAACTCTCAGGCTTCCCCCCAGGTGACTCCAATCCAACCCACACCTCATAATCATGTGTCACTCATACATGAACCTCAACTATCACCACCTGCGGTGTTCAAAGGGGAACCCTATCAGTGTCGACCGTTCATAACAGGTAAATGTGAGATACATCTTCAGCTTCAACCCTCGTCATTCTCCTCTGAATGTTTCAAGATGGCTTACATCATATCCCTGTTGTCAGGTAAGGCAAAGTTATAGGGGCACTGCAGAGTCGCAATCGGACACCATTTTTGTTATTCATTCAAATACTTTTCCAAGGAACTTTGTAGGGTCTTTGATCCCATCTTACCTGAGAGAGAGGCCACCAGGATGTTGTTTTCACTGAAACAGGGGAGCAGAAGTATCACTGAATATATAATTGATTTGCACACTGTTGCTGCGGACAGCCATTGGAATGAGGAGGCTCTGACCAATGCCTTTTTTTCAAGGTCTCAGTGATGACATCAAGGATGAGCTATCCACTAAGGATTACCCTGAGTCCCATAAAGTGTTGAAAGCCTCGGGGACTCATTTACAAGAGATACCTGAATTTTAACAAAGAGTAATGTCAACAGTAGACAACAAGTCCCAGACCTCACAGTGCCTCTGCTTCTCGCCTCAAGAGGGGTGGAGTCTGACTATCAGGGGGTGTGACCTGACGTGTTATGATGGGGATAAAAGCTGCTGTTCGTTTGAGAAGGGAACAGATCTGAGGAAGTGCAAGCTGCTCTCTGTTTGATTACATCCCATTTTGGTAACTGGCTCCTACTTCAGCATCCAATGATGACTCTGATGATGAAAAGCTGTTTCGTTTCACTGACCATCCTGTTTCTTTGGCAAGTGGAAGATGTGGCAGAAGCCTGCAAATGTCTCCCTGTCAATATTCAACAAGGTTTTTGCAGATCAGATGTTGGTAAGTTTAACCTTTTTACAAGGAATCAGTCAGAACATCCCATTTTCTTTAATTTGTTGTTTTTACCATATTCTCATATAAAACATCCCATACTTATTTTTATTATTAAAAGAGGACGATGTAGTTTATTTATTTTACTTCCTCTATTTCTGACTAACAAAACCGTAACTCGTTTGAACTTTATGCAAAACACTGCTTGTTACTTTCTTTTATAATCTTATATCTAATGAAAATCTCAGCAGTTAATTGTCACTGTTTTAAGTGAAACTTTTAGCATGTCAGCAACCTGAATCTGTTTGTTATACAAAAGTTAACTGAACATTTCAACTGAACATTTCTCCAGCCGAGAAATTCTCTGATTCAGGAAACTGAAGAAACTACTTTTTGCTTAACTTTACTGATGAGGAAATGTGACTGGTATCGCCAACAAAACATTGTTAGAGGATGTCTTGTGATTTAAAATGGGAGACGCAGGGTAGTTTTGCTGTTATAGGGAGAAGTTTTAATATTTAATTGGATTAATTAATGGGCAAATGTATTATTATTTCATCCCTCCAACTTATCTCTTAAATTTGAGCTCAAATCTGGGACTTCACTTACATCTTTCTATGCTTTAAGCCTTGATGCACATCATGTAAAGATGCCTTTTCAAACAGGTTCTGGGTGAACTTGTACTAAATGTGCAAAAATGATCTTGTAGGACATCCTTGGCAGAATTTCTGGAAATATCTAAAATGCTCAGATTTAGATGTAGCCATACTATCTGGAGTTCTGAAACATGAAAATTGTCTGCTTAAATATTTTGCTTTTATTGCTAGAGTCAGACATGAAAAGAGTTTTTATATACAGATGTGTCATCAAAATTTGAAAGTCAAAATATGAGGAGGTCATAGTTGAAGCAAAGAAGAAAGTCTAAGTAAACTGTAAATTTTCTGCATTAGTAGTTTTTTCAGTAATTGCAAAATGTGTTTGATCACTAAAGTGGAATATTTGACCTCTTTGACAAAGGTTTTGTTAAACCTGACTTTAAAGATAAATGCAGCATTGCAAGCTCTGCAAGCACAGCTAACAGGAAAACCAGATTCCCTCCACCCCTCTTTAGTAGGAAATAAATGAATGTGTGTGTGGCACACAACAGTTGCTCTAATTTTCATTTGAATAGATTGTACAGCCTTGTTTTGCAGATTTACTGTAATTTTGAATGCATTTTCACATGTAGAAAATGTAAACTTTACTTCTGTTCACATTTGTCCCTTTTTTGACCTAAATGCTATTTAGAAAACATTGATTAGTCGATGGGCAGCATGGTGGCGCAACTGGTAGAGCTGCTGCCTCTCAGCGAACAGGTCCCTGGTTCAAACCCCGGTCCAGGGGCCTTCTGGGTGGAGTTTGCATGTTCTCTCCGTGCATGCGTGGGTTTTCTCCGGGTACTCCGGTTTCCTCCCACAGACCAAAAACATGCATGTTAGGCTGATTGGTAACTCTAAATTGTCCCTAGGTGTGAGTGAGAGTGCATGGTTGTTTGTCTCTATGTGGCCCTGTGATGGACTTGCGACCTGTCCAGGGTGTAACCCGCCCCTCGCACAGTGATTGCTGGACATGGGCACCAGCGACCCCCGTGACCCAAAATGGAATAAACAGGTATAGATAATGGATGGATGGATGGATGATTAGTCGATGACAAGTTTCAGCTTTCACAACTCAGAATTGTCTCCCAGGATACTTCATTTGAGCTAGAATCCAGCTTTTAAATGAAAAGGACAGTGCTTCAGTGGTGAACAGCATCAAATGTTAAGTTTTGCACAACATGGAGTATTATTCTTCAAGTAAATGCAAAAATATCTTTACCAGGAAATACAAAACTGTCAACAGTCCCTTGCAATCAGTTGTTGCTAACTTGAAAGGAAATGACTGAACAGGAATTTGCAAAAAAAATCTGGAGGAGTGACTGGTCAGAATTTGTTCCTCCTGAACAGCTATTTTGAAATTGAAAAACGGTTTGGTTTGCATGTCACCATCTATATCCAGAGGCAAAATGAATGAGGAACCTACAGGTAAATGGAGACTGGTCAAAGAGTCCTGACTTCATTCCTCCTGTTGTCTTGAGAAATGGCAGCACACATTCTTTAATTTCAGCTGATGAAACTCTTGCCGCTTCAATCGTCCTGGCACAAGCAAGCCTTTAAAATCTAAACTTTGCAAACGTTTCTGAATTCATGTTGATGAATGAACATGTTGTATGAATGTTTCTGCTCAACTCTAGCATGCTAACACCATACGGTCTGTGTAAATATCTCCTTTTTTATATATAGTTTTTAGCGCAAGAGTCACTGGAAAGGAGGTGGTTGACATTGGGAATGGCCCTTTGGGAAACTCATTCAAGAGCATCAAATATGACATACAAGTGACTAAGGTATTGGATGAACTGCATTTTGGCCCCGTTGTGGAGCGAAAAGTGAAATTGTAAATACCCTCCACTTGTCCATATGTGCATGTTTCAAATGACAAGTTGAAAAATATGTAAAAAGTTAAGTAAAATTTTCAATTTTGGCAAGTGGGTACATCAAAACATAAGAAAGGTTCCTTTCAAAAATTGGGAAATGGCTGCAATCATATATTAATTTGTATGTAAACAATGTAAGTTGAATATTTTGAAAAATAACTGAGTTACTGATTACCAGTTTGGTGAATAGCTGCATCTAGGTATAAGTAATGTTCCTGTCAAAAATGGAGTTGCCACATTAAATTCCAGTCCAGAGAAAGATTCATCTTGAAAACTACAGACATTAACTATATGTATCACTAAGCAATGGGGTGGGGTGGGGGATCAGCATATCATTGTTATTATGTTGTTTATAACTTGTATAACTTGAATATAACTTTTTTTTATTTTTGGTTCAGGTGTTCAAAGGCCCTGGATTGAGACTTGATGCTGTCTACACTTCTTCCTCCTCTGCTTCTTGTGGAGTCACTCTGGACACTGGAGACAAACTGTATCTAATCACAGGTAGAAATTTGGGGTAAAATGCACAAATGTTGCTGAATTATTCACATCAGCTGGGGCAACAACACCACCAGCCTGATCAAGAAAGCACATCAGAGACTCTACTTCCTCAGGTGGCTGAGGTGAGCTGGTCTGGGAAGCTCAGTCCTCACCTCCTTCTACAGGTGTGCAGTGGAGAGCATCCTGTGCTCCAGCATCAACATGTGGCATGGAGGCTGCACAGATGCAGAAAGAAAAGATTTGCAGAGAATGGTGAAGGCTGCACAGAAGTCTGTTGGAGTCAGCCTCCCCACCATCACAAACATTTACACCTCCAGATGCAGGAAGAGGGTCACCTGCATCATGAAGGACCCCACTCACCCAGCACACACACTTTTTGCCCCACTCCCCTCAGGAAGGAGGTTGAGGAGCATTAAGTGTAGAACCACTAGACTGAGGAACAGCTTCTTCCCTGAAGCTGTTAGACTCATGAATCTCTAACTAGAATAATCACATCATGATGCTGCTGATTTATTTCATGCTACTGTGTTCATTCGTACTCATCTGCTCACACAGACTCATGTTCGTGCTGCTGTTGTTCAGCGTATTGTTTTTGTACTACTAATGTTTAGTGTATATTTAGTTTAGCGTTTTTCTTAGTTCATATCTTAGATCGTATTACTGTTACATTTTGTACTTTAGTTGGATGTAACTGGGAGCATGTGTACACAATTTCGTTCCTCTACGTGTGCCACGTGTGGTGCGTATGACAAATATAGAAACCTTGACTTTGATCAGTTATTCCATCAACTCATTCCTGATTCTGTACTTTAACTGTAGGCAAGCTGGAAGATGATGGGACAGTGCATATCACAATGTGTGACTTCATTAAGCTGTATGATGACTTGAGTAGCGCCCAGACACTGAAACTGATTCAGTGTTATACGACCGGCTGTGGCTGCTAGGTATGGGAAAGATTCACTTTTACACTGTAGTGAATATCTGAAGTTATAATTCTGAAAAGTGAAAGACAATGAGGTTTAAATCTCTTATCTTTTAACCCCTCAGATAAACACCTGCTTCTCCCTCCCTTGCATTTTCGGCAGCCCAGCAGAATACCTTTGGACTGGATGACTGCAGATACCGTGCAAGACAAAAATTATGTGCATCAAGACGTGTGATGGTTTATGCTCCTGGTACAGACTGTGCACCACCTCAAGAGGGCTGATAATCTCTGCAGCTGTGTTGACCAGTTTAGATCCTACATATATTTCCATTGTGTGTGTTTGGTTTTATTCGACGGTCTGCTCACAAGCTGCTATATTACCTGAATTTATTAGATTTAAGATCAATAAAGTTTATTGAATACAATTAAGACTCAATTTCTTTATAATCATTTATAATATATAAAAGTGAATATGTTTGATATGGTTTGGTTTTATGGATTTTAGCAAGACGTCAAACAACAGGAATGGTTAAAAAAATTTTTTATAAAATGCTGCTGGTTGTGGTCAATGTCCTGGAGTGAGCCCAATCTGCAGAGCTACGTAAAATTAGTGGACTGACAGTTTCTATGAGCAGGCAGGTAAACAGAATGACAGTCACTAACCTTCTTATGCAGAATTTGTGAGTGTTTCCTGGAGGGATCAGGCAGGATGACGTCACCAGAGCAGACAGGTATACAGCGAAGAGCTGGTTGGAGCAGAACGTGGTCCAGACTAATGTCCAGAGGTGAGAGTCAGGTGGAGAACAAGGTGTCGATACCAGAGAGTCGGAGGTCCAAGAAATCCAAAAGGAGAATCAGTGAATTGCTGATTTATTGTACTTTTTTAGCTCAGGTGGCCATTTAGATTTTAATTCAGAATGTGTTGAGCATCGCTGTCAGCTACCACCACACTAAATTTCAGCTCAGTGTTTTTTAAAATAGCTGAGTTATCATGTTTTTTTCTTTTTCAGCTAAGAAGGGCATCTTGGATGTTTAATTTGCATCAGGAATGTACAGTGGCCCCAGTGCTTTATTTGAACCTGCCGGAACAAGATCCGGGAACTCCCTCATTTTTTTGACCGGTTCCGGAAACTGTTTGCTCGCATCCAGCAACTCAAATATCCGCCCCTAAAAGTCTAAAGTCATTGCGCATTTTTAATTTTGATTATTTATTAATAATACAACGAGAGGAGACGTTGCCCAGTCTGTGGAATGGATATTACAGCTGCAGCAGGCACATGCTCCTGCCCAGCAGAGACGTGGACGGCCATGTCCCGCAGGGCTGAAGTGTTTTCCTAGTTATGGCAAGCCAAGTGGCCTATTAATAGCCATACATGTGGTAAAAGTGGCTATTAATGGACCACTTGGCTTGCCATACTTTACGCACAGCATCATCTCCAGACATTTCTGAGCACGAACTGCTGATGTGAACTCACGCATACTTATCAGACATAAATAAATAATAAAAATAAAGATTAGCTACAGTAAAAAAAAATTAAAAAATACAGCAAGAGAAATGTTTGATGTGTATCATTCACATTAATCACATATCACAACAACGGCGCTAATTCATCAAAATAACTGCAACCAAAATGGCGAAAAGACAGTCCAAGTTACTTTCATAAATAAATGGATGGATGAATGGATGGATTGTCGTTAGTTGGACAACAGAGGAGTCAGTCGTAATTGAGGTTGGAGCAGCAGGAGCAGCAGGAGCAGCAGGAGCAAGAACGCACAGGAATGAAATCATCAGAGAAGAGTTCGGCTCAGAAACATGAAGTGTGTGCGTGGGGTGGGTGTAGGACGCATGACAGAATCAGATCTGCTCTTCACACACAATCTGTTGTTGCTCTCCAAAATAGTAATTTAATCAAGTGTTTACAAATGTAGGTAAACGTAGATGTTTAACAACCTGTTAAAATAGGCTACACCAAAATGCAGGAAATAGAATCTACTTTATTCAAAAAATTTAAAGGGGACGAGGACCCACAAGCTCCCTCCACTTCCTCCGCTTGGCATTTTATCAGCAGAAGAAACTAGTTAAATAATTAGAGGCAGTCTTTTAGAGTGGCAAGATGAAACAAGTGGAAGAGCAAATACAAAAAGAATAGGTATACAAGAATATTACTAAATTGTGACTTATTTCTTATGTTTTACGTATTACACTTTACTATTATCTGTGGGGAGAGGTGGCGCAGAAGTTAAAGATGAGCCTGTGATTGGATAGTCGCCAGTTCAACTCCCCAGACCGACAACGCCTGCTTCTACCCTCATTTCCCCACTCTGGGCCCTTGAGCAAGGCCTTTAATCCCAACCATCTGCTCCCCTGGGCCAACCCAGAAGTCAGTGCCCTGCTCCTCGCAGATGGCTGTGGTCACTCAGTGGTCTGTGGATGCATCAGGAAGGGCATCCAGCATGAAAAAAATTGCCAAGTCTTTGTGCAACAGTTCACTGTGACAAACCCTGAAAAAGGGAGCAGCTGAAAGAAGAAAAAAACAATGTTACTATTATCTGTTTTCTTTCAGTTTTGTACATAACCTTTTCTGCTCTTATTCTATTCCAGACCTCCATGGATGATGGCTCTTCAGACAGAGGAAGCCTTGCAGAACAAGAGATGAGCTCATGTCAGCAGACTACCTGACCAGAGTTCATTCACTTCTCACGTACACACAATATACTTACACATCAACTACTTAACCATAAGCTGTGTACTTATACACACAGTAGTGCTTGACAGTTTGTGAACTCTAGAATTTTCTATATTTCTGCATAAATATGACTTAAAACATCAGATTTTCACACAAGTTCTAAAAGTGAAAGTGAAAAAGGGAAAGTTTCTGGCTCAACCAGCAAGACTTTTGACAGAAACTGTCCTAGAGAGGGCAGTAGGAGAATGTAAAACAGTTGAAGTACAACTACAGGGTGTTAAAGTCACATGTCTGCTTTGACACTGATAGTCAGATCAGTACTACCATCTATCTACATATACATATATATATATATATATGTATATGTGTGTATATATATGTGTATATGTGTATATATACTATATATATATATATATGTGTGTATATGTATATGTGTATATGTATATGTATATGTGTATATATATATATATATATATGTGTGTGTATATATATATATGTGTATATATATATGT
>NC_056512.1:33152260-33160910 GCF_014905685.2 Nematolebias whitei
TATACATATGTACAGTAATCCCTTGCTACTTCGCGGTTCATTTATCGCAGGTTCGCTATATCATGGATTTTCAAAGTAAGATTGGACATGACACAATTGGCTGGCTGATGGATGAGCCATGTATTGTTTGATTAAAAATAATTATTTTAAATGATTTTGCACCATTTGTGCAAACCACAAGTGCAAGGGAAAGCTCCCTCCTGCAGCCGATCCGCTGATTTCCTTCTCTGCTGCGCACACATTTCTGCTGCTGCAGCTTTGTGAAGGGTTAACCCTTTGCTGTCCAGATGCACCGATCAAATTTGTCTTCCAACTTAAAATTCAAAGTATTTCACATCGTAAAAATCATCATAATCACAAAATCTAAAAGTGTTAAAAGTTATTTTTAATTATTTTAGAACTCGTATGTTCATGTTGTTGAAGTGTAATTGATCAAAACGTGCATTTCTGCTCCGTGCTGCAGAGCTGAAGCTGCGTGACATGTCCTGCTGCACTTCTCTTCTCTACAATGTGTTTATGTAAAATGTTACAGTATTTAAATTTAAAGTGTTTATTTAAGGAGGGAGATTGGGAGTAACAGGTGATGAGTATGATTACAGCCTGGTACATATCATGACAAAGTTTACTGAACTTGAACTGAACTTGGACTACTGTATCCCTACTTCGTGGTTTTTCACTCATCGCGGGTGGGCCTGGTCCCAAACACACGCGATAAACGAGGGACTACTGTATATAATCTGTAACTGTTTCTATATTGCACCAAAATTCATGCTAAATAATCCAGGTGTAAAATACAACAGTGTTCAATTATTGAACTATCTAATGGACTGGAATTGATAAAATCCATTGGATGATGGGCGAAACGTCTCAGCACAATAAAAGAAACTGTCCAAATGACCTGGTTGAACATTGTTAGTGTTTCTATATTGCTTAAAAGTACAGTTCCTTCAAATGAATGGGTGGAGAAAGATTGATCTATGTGGCCAAGGCCACCATTGGCCATGCCCAGGCTCCACCGTTATAGGATTACTCCCTCCACTCGCCAGGATCCATCATTCTGCGTTGCCTCAGTCAAACAAACAAAAAATAACTGTTCTTATAGTGTAACTCCTACCCACTTAAATATTTCCCCCCCAAAACATTAAGGTTTGCTTGCATTCCTTGTTCAATTCTGGTCCAGAAAAACACTCATCTCAAACTACAAACAATCACTATTCAAATCCCTCAGCAACCGGGGACATCGCCGTGTAAATTGATTTTCTCTGTCTAGCTCCCCAGTGTTTTCTTGCTTCTGCTCCAGCTGATCAAACACCTGTTCTTGCTTTTCCCTAGAACAGGTGTTTATAACTTTGGTTCATTAATGCTTTTTTTTCTTATTACTCCTTAGTTTGTTTGATGTCAGCATTAAACATTTTAAATGTCTTCACAGTACCCTTGGTGTGTTTCACTGAGTTTCCAGTACTAAGTCCTGGTTTGTTTGTTTTTTCTATTTTTTTGCAGTGGTTTTTGGCTGCCTCGTCAGCATTTTTTATTTAATACATAGGTTATGTTTTTTTTTTTTCAAGCCTCAAGTCCTGCCTGCATTCTGGGTGCAACAACTCCATGCTGTGATACTAACTACTGGTAAATGCTTTTGAAGGGTTATCTCTTCCCTCCCTTCTTAAACAATACTATCTGCAATATGACTGTGCAATGTTTTGTGTTAAATGGACACACCTGCCTTGTCTGGACACATTGTCAATGCAGGTATTTGAGCTTTTGAAGGGTCAACAGTCCCTTATTTTGCAACCAGTCTTTGTGCCCTTAAAAACAATGACTGAACTGGAATTTACAAAAACATCTGGAGGGGTGACTGGTCAGAATGTGAATTCCACCTGAACAGCTATTCTCAAAATGTAAAAGTGGTTGTTTGCATGTCACCGTCCATATCCAGAGGCAGACTGAATGAGGCGCCTACAGGCAAAGAGGAGATTTTAGATCAGCTGGTCAATGACCCTGACTGCCTTACTTGTATGTCTGCTCTAGAAATGAGCAGCACACACTTTATATGTATTTGATGAAACTCTTGCTTTTAAAAAAATCTTTGTAGCACATGTAAACCTTCAAAATTTAAGCTACAGAAACACTTTTCTGCTTTCATCTGCATATTAACACTATGCTGTCTGCATTAATGAGTCTGATTAAAGATGAGTTGAAAGTGAAGCAGGTTGGTTGATAACAGAGAAAACAGTCCCTGTGACTCAGACCGCTGTCCTGCCTGCTGCATCTGATGATGTTCCAAACTAAAACTAATTGTTCTTTCCTTCATATGTCAGACAGAGTGACCAAATTTGCTGTTGCCTATGAAAATTTGGGAGGCCCTGACCTCCCAGCCTGATGACTAAGAGGGGGCGTGGCCTGATGCTGTTTGATGAGGATAAAAGCCACCTTTCATTTGAGAGGAAAGCAGATCCAAGGAAGTGCAAGTTGTGCATCACACTTTGACAGCTGGCTCCTACTTCAGCATCCAAAGATGACTCTGATGATGAAAACTTGTTTCTTTTCTCTGGCCATCCTGTTTCTTTGGCAAGTGCAAGATGGGGCAGAAGCCTGCTCCTGCGTGAACATTCCACCTGAGCAGGTTTTCTGCAGAGCAGATATGGGTAAGTTTAGCTTTCTTACATGGAATCAGTAAGAAGGTCCCTTTTTACTTGGTGTATTTTTTTAAAATATGCCCAGTTATAAATGCCCCACATTTATTTTTTTATATTATGTTTACTACGTAGATATTTTAATTATTTAAAAAGAACAATAGCGGAACATAACTCAGCACAGATACAGATAAATCAGATCAGGATGTATGTACATAAATTAAAGTAATTACTTGGGGAAAAAAAAGCAACCCATTCACATATATATACTTGAAGATATACATCTTTCCATTTCACATTACTGGCCTTTTTATTTTGAGACAATCCAGAACTCTTTCCCATTTTTTTTTTAAGCCTGGGATTTCCCATTCAGACGATATCTCAGTCTATCTAATACAATAACTTCAGAAATTATATTTTTCCATAACTGAACTGAAGGGGCATTGCAACCAACCCATTCAAGCATTATGGGCTTTCTAGTCAACATCAGTAGGAATTGTACAGTGTATTTGAGTATCCAGGTGCCCGGGTATAAGCCCCAGGAGACACAGCACTGGACAAGGGAGAAGTGTCTGCTCTATAGCGGAGCTGCCTGCCAAACTTTCTATAATTTTACACTCCCATATGCAATGAAATCTTCCTTTGGCTGATTTGTATTTGGGACAGTGTGGGGGTAGGGGGGCTCTTACTTTTATTATTCAAAAGAGGAGTACATTTTCTTTTACAACCCTCTATTTCATTTTGATAACTGGATTTTCTTGTAAACAAATAAAAACTCATATCTGAATTCTGCTGGCTATGAATGTTTAATTTCAGTAACTTACTACATTTAAAAATGTCCAGTTTTTAGAAGTTTTCACCTCATGTTTAACTTTTGCCGGTATTTCCTTACAGTAAAAACACATTTTGACCAATGAAAAACTGATAAATTCCATGTGAAATGCATGTCTTGCACATGGATAAATGTGTAAAGGATCATTTTCAGCATGTTAATGTGAAACATGATTGGTCTCTGTTTGTTTTTTTCTCTAAAGGATGTAAAGACTTTATTTCTAACATTGAGTTTAACAATGACACTATTTCTCAGTGTAATATTCAAACTTTGATTTGAGTCAACTAAGTCCTAGAGTCAAGCATTTAGGCTAGTGCTGGGTGGACTTGAATTGAATGTGTAGAAATATTGAAATATCTTGAAATATTCTCTGGAAAAGCCTGAAATGCTCAGATTTATTTGGAGACAGATTATCTGGAGTTTTGAAGCTTTATGTAAATCAGTTGTTTTAAATTTCCTGCTAGAGTCAGAAGTGAATGAGTTTTTTAGATGTTTCATCAAAGTTTGAAAGTCAAGGTATGGAGAGGACACATTTGGAGCAGAGCTGAACCTTTAGATAAACTTTAAGATTTCAGATTTAATCTTAGAATTTTTTTTTCAGGGTGTTTTATTATTATTATTATTATTATTATTATTAATAATAATATTATTAAAAATCCAGTTTAAGTCAATCATTTGACTGGTTTTAATTAAGATCTGGTAAAACCTGACTTGTGGGATAAATGTAGCATTCATTAGGTTGTGCAAACATTTATAAATTAAAATGGCAATGCTTTGACAGAAAACTGAACTTTTTCACAGCACAGACGTTAAACGTTTGTCAAAACCAAAAATTGTACACCAGAACTGTGTCACTTTGGTTATGAGAATATTAGGGAGAAAATGTGTTTAACTACCTGGAAATGTAGATGGTCATCTCAGTTTCCAGTTCTGTAAATGATGGGGTCAAGGGCCCTTAAATTTGCTTTAATCAAAATGATGGTATTTGGCAAAAGGGAATCACAACATGAGTCTTGTGGTTTGGAACAACTGTGGACAGTGCATAAGTGTGGTGGCTTGAACTATCTCTGATTAGTTACAAGTAAGAATATGTTCATATCTAAAGAAATCTACTTCAAATAATCTAAGCTCTTGAAGAATAGGAGTGAAACCAAACTTTTAAGATTGTCTTAATGGTTATGACTTAATAACAATTTGCTTTATTGCAACAGAACAAAATCACTGTTTTTCAAGGTTTATCTCTCCCTTCCTACACAATGACCTCTGCAATGTGACTGGTCTTGTTTTAGTTGGACACACCTGCTTTATCTGGACACAATTTCACTGCAGGTATTTAGGCTAATAAAGGGTCAACAGTCCCTTACAAACAGTTGTTATCTTGAAGGGCAATGGCTGAACTGCAATTTGCAAAACATCTGGTCAGCATTTGAGTTCTACCTGAACAGATATTTTCAAAATGTAAAAGTGGTTGATTTGCATGCCAGCATCTATATTCAAAGGCAGACTGAATGGGGGTGGTGGTTTACTTCATCTGGTCAAGGATTACTGAATTCATTCGTCGTATGTCTGCTAATTGGGCAGCACACATTCTTTAATTGCAGCTGATGAAACTCTTGCTGCTTCCATCTTCCTGGCACATGCAAGGTTCTGTAATATAAACTTTGGAAACATGTTTCTGCTCTCTCCAGCATGCTAACACTGTTAATGTAACTTCATTTTTGGATTTTTATTTTATCTTTTTGTGCAGTTTTCAGGGCAACGGTCAGGGGAAGGCGTCTGGTTGACACTGGGAATGGCCCAATGAAGAGTGTCAGATATGACGTCCAAGTGACTAAGGTATGAGATAAACCGCTTTTGAATTTTTTCATTGTATCAACTTGTATATGGAATTTTGTTTTTTGTTTGACTCAGTTGTTCAAAGGCTCTAGTAGGCATTTTGATGCGGTCTACACTTCTTCTTCTGTTGGAGCGTGTGGAGCTACTCTGAACGTTGGAGAACAACCGTATGTTCTCACAGGTAGGAATTTGGAGTAAAATGCACAAACCTCACAGATTTTTCACATCAGTTATTCTATCAACTCAATTCTGCTTCTGCACTTTAACTGTAGGCCGGATGGATGCTGATGGGGCAGTGCATATCACAATGTGTGACTTCCATGCGCTGTGGGATGACTTGACTTTTGCCCAAAGGAGGAATCTGAATCAATGCGGTCAAAGTGCCTGTGTCTGCTAGGTAAGGGAATGATTTACTTCTAAACTGTTGAAGTTGAATTTTGTTTGCTTAGGCAGTAAAGAGCAGGAGAATATCATTCTGTTCCCCATGATATGAGTTCTATGCAAGTTTCTTACCACCAAATCTGGAAGGGAAGCTTCAACAGATGTTAGCAATAAGACCCTTTATTGGGTACATACATGGAAAGTACAGCAGGTGTTTACTTTACAGGAAGTGTGAGGCTTGTGTATTTCAAGCAAAAAAGGACATTTCCTTATGGTGTGTATCAGCAGGGGAAACAAGAGATGTGGGATGATACACAAAGAGGTGTACTATTGTGTGACTTGGGTTTTTAGCTTCAAAAGACTAGAAGTTGTTCAAGTTTTTTTCCTCCCAGGCTCTGATCGAGGTGGCAGCTTCAATTTCTCCTCCCCTGTTTTTTTTCCTTCTTCCTGCTCTGCTCTCTGTCTGTCTGAAGCGCCTGGGTCTCATCTCCCGAACATAAATTAAGAAGATTATGGATTTGGGATCGTGGGCGTTCAACTCTATTGATAAGATTTTTTTTAATCAAAGCGACAAGGTCCTGGGAGCACAGGATGCTCTTCACTGCACACCTGTGGAAGGAGGTGAGGACTGAGCTTCCCAGACCAGCTCGCCTCAGCCACCAGAGGAAGTAGAGTCTCTGATGTGCTTTCTTGATCAGGCTGGTGGTGTTGTTGCCCCAGATGAGGTTGTCGTTCAGGTGCACACCCAAGTACTTGTAGCTGGAGACCACTTCCACTGCAGATCCTGCTATGTTCAGAGAAGTTTAAGGTGTGTTTTTGTTTTGTCTGATGTGCACAACCATCTCCTTCATCTTCACATTGATGTGAAGGTTGTTCTTCCTGCACCAGCTCTCCAGGTGTTCCACTTCCTGTCTGTAGCTGGACTCATTGTTTGTGATGCATCCCACCACTGCTGTGTCATCTGCAAACTTTGAATGACAATGAAAATGTTTTGCTGACATTTATATTTTAACCCCTTAGATCACCTCCTTCTTGATCAGCAGCCCCTCAAAGTGACTTTGGACAGACTGGGTGACAGTGTCCAAGCCAAAAACTACATTTGCATCAAGAGGCCTGATGAATCATGCTCCTGTTGCAGAGGCTCCACACCATCTAAGAAGGACTGATAAGCTTAGCTGCTGTCCTGACTGGTTTAAGAAATCCTTCATGCCTTGAGACATCACTGTTTAGTTCCTTCCTTACTTCAAAAACATCATTTGTTTGAGCTTCAATTTTAATTTCCCATATTTTTCAATATCCATTTAGATCCTGTGTGCGTAGTTGGTTTTTTTTTTGTTTGTTTGTTTTTGTTTGTTTGTTTTTTGGGGGGGTGGGGGACATGTCCACAAGCTTCTGTAACTCCAGAATTCCTCTGCCTTAAGATCAATAAAATATTTATCACAAATATTGAAGTCCCATCATTGCTTTGAAATCATCTAAAATAAAAAATGTGATACTACAATTTTCAGTCAGGTCATCTGGACAGTTTGTTGGATTGTATACCTGGATTATTGAGCATGGACTTTGTTGGTTAAAAAAAATGTGATATTTTTTCTTTGCTTTCAAAAGACTGGAGTGTTGGCCCTCCAGCTTGTATGAAGGAAATATTGTCATGGTTGGTAGAGTTTGAACCCAGCATGCAGGCAGAATATGATGATATTAAAAACCTCAAACTGCTTTATTTAATTTAAAGACGTACTGCAAAACAAAACTACTTTCAATATTAAATGCAATACTAGAACTCAAAGAGGCACAGCAGGGAGGAAACCACGACTGTCAGTAAACAGTGCAATGCAGAACAGAGGAACCAAAAGTGCACAAAAGGTGAAGGAACACTAATTATAAACTGGAAACATCTGAGGAAAAGACAACGAGGAACAGGTGGGAGTAGAAATTCAGCTGGGACAAGTAAATACTGGCACACACTGGAAGAATGAAAGCACTTAAATCAGACTCATCTGATCAAACAAGCTAAAAACATGTCGGCAATAAACACAGATCCTGACAAATATGGCATTTTGCAGGGTTTCTTTTCAAAACGATGGTATGAACTGTTTGCTTTCTACCACTTCAAAACATGTTTCATCTCAAAGCCTTCTCTTTGAATAATGGATGACACACAGCACAACTTATTAAAAAAATAAAAGCACAAAACTCCATACCTGTACTGGCAAAATCTACTGTGTGCAATAAAGAATTGATTCTAGACTCAGTGACTTGAACTTTGCTTGTGGAGACAAGCTTGTGTTGGACAACAGTCATGTGACCAAGATGAGCCTATATGGGAACTCTTATCACTGAAGTATGGGGCTTTCTTTGGCTTTAGTTGCTACCCTTTTTACATCCTGAAGCTTTTCTCCATTCAGTCCATTCTGCCTGAACTCTCTTCACCTCTTTATTTCATGCATGTACTCTGCCTTGGTCAAATTAGCCACTAGAAAGCACAAGCCAGTGTACCTCTTGTGTGCCTGTCTCAAGCCTGAGTAATGGGTGAGGGTTGTATCACGAAGGGCATCAAACATAAAACACTTTGCCAAAACTAATACAAGTTTTTCTAAGTGAGACCATACCAGATCGGTCAAAGCCTGGGTTAACAAAGACCACCACAGGTGCTGTTGACAAACAGTGTGCCAGCATAAATTGTGCTACTGTTAGTCGAAGACCACAAGGAAGGAAATGTTTCATGAGACAGAGGGAGAAGAGGAAAGTCAAAGAGTGTAGGACTGACTGGCAATTCTGAATGTGGGGACAATGACAAGCAAAGGTAGAGAGATGGCTGACATGATGCAGAGAAGGAAGGTAGATACTTTATCCAAGAGACCAAGTGAAAGGGCAGCAAGGCTCACAGCACTGGGGTGGGGTTTAAACTGTTTTACCATGATGTGGATACACAGGAAAAATAGAAGAGTAATTTTTTCGGAGTTAACATTAT
>NC_056512.1:33165910-33208688 GCF_014905685.2 Nematolebias whitei
TTGAATAATGGAATTTGATTATGTATATAGTTTATAGCAGCACGGTGGCGCAACTGGTAGAGCTGCTGCATCTCAGCGAGCAGGTTGTCCGTGTTCAAATCCCGGTTCTGGGGCCTTTCTGGGTGGAGTTTGCATGTGCTCTCTGTGCATGGGTAGGTTTTCTCCAGGTACTTTGGTTTCCTCCCACAGACCACAAACATGCATGTTAGTCTGATTGGTAACTCTAAATTGTCCCTAGGTGTGAGTGAGAGAGTAAATGGTTGTTTGTCTCTATGTGGTCCTGTGATGGACTGGAGACCTATCCAGGGTGTACCTCTCCTCTCGCACAGTGATTGCTGGACATGGGCACCAGCGACCCAAAGAGGAAGCAGTTGGTAACGATAATGGATGGATGGATATAGTTTATACAAATAGTACATACACAGAATCAAACCATGATGAACCACACTCCATACCAGTTGGTGGTGGTAATGCACACCTTCAGTTTTTTGCCAACTGCAAATAAACTCCTTAAGAAAAAGAAGAAGAAGAAGACTATCAAGGGGTGTGGCCTGATATGGTCTAATGGGGATAAAAGCCACAGCTGCCATGTGTTTCAGAAGAGACCAGAGCCAAGGGAGTACAAGTTTCTCTCTATTTGATTGCATCACATTTTGACAGCTGATTCCTACTTCAGCATCCAAAGATGACTCTGATTATGAAAAGTTGTTTCCTCTCACTGACCATCCTGTTTCTTTGGCAAGTGGCAGATGGAGCAGAAGCCTGCAAGTGTACCCCGGTCAAAATTCAGCAGGCTTATTGCAGATCAGATGTTGGTATGTTTAACTCTTTTTACAAGGAAACAGTTTCCTGTTTGTTTAAAATGTTTTGACTATGCTCAGTTTTAAAAAACACCCCATTTTATCTAGAGGATGTTTTATTTTACTTCCCTCTATTTTTGTGTTAAAAATGTGTGTCTGTCTGTCTAGTTTACAAAATGCTGCATATTTCACACTGCCCCAGCCATGATGTAGTGCAAGATGCATTTTCTCCCACCTTCACCTGTTGCTACTACCTTCACCCCAGGTGTTTGTCATATTGTCTCGTTGGTGTCCCTTCAGTTCCGCGTCGGTGTTTCCTCGTCAGTGTCTTGTGCTTCCCACAGTCTGTCGTGTGCATTCTCCATGTTTCCCTGCAGCACGTCAGCTCTTGTTAGTTCAATAAGTCCAATGTATCTATTTTACCAGTCATGTTTGTCTGCATGAGGGTTCAACATGCCACATATGTTACTGATGAAACTCCTTGCTGCTTCAATCGTCCTGGCTCATGCAAGCCTTTAAAATCTAAATCTTTGGAAGTTGTTTCTGCTCAACTCTAGCATGCTAACACTATGCTGTCTGTAAATTTTTTTTTTTTTTTTTTTTGTAGTTATCAAGGCAGTAGTCTCTGGAAGTCAGATGGTTGAAGCTGGGAATGACACTTCTGGAAATGCTATCAAGAACATCGAATATGACATCAGAGTGACTGAGGTACTGAATACTGCATTTTGGCCCCACCGAGAAGCAATGAGGGGGAACTGGAAATGCCCTCAGTCTGCTGGACTGTCCATGTAATTTGATAATGAAGTACTGCATGGAAGTCAGTAATGTGGCTACATCTAAGCAGAAGAGGTTCCTGACAAATTTAGTTGCCACATCAAAGTCCAGTAAAACTTGTCTTAAACTACACACTTGTTACTCTGCAATGGGGAAGATTGGCATAAAATTGTGTTTGTTGTTCTTTCCCTCTCCTTCCCCTCTTTGTCCAGGTGTACAAAGGCCCTCGTGATATTGATGCTGTCTATACTTCTCCCTCTGATTCATGTGGAGCCACTCTGGACACTGGAAACAAACTGTATTTTATCACAGGTATAAATCTTGTGTAAAATGCACCAATATTGCAGAATTGTTCAAGTTATTCCATCAACTAATTGCTGATTTTGTACTTAAACTGTAGGCAAACTGGAAGATGGGAAAGTGCTCATCTCGCGTTGTGACTTCATTGAGCTGTGGGAAGACTTGAGTATTGGCCAGAAGCTGAAACCGTTTCAGTGTCATACATTTGGCTGTGGCTGCTAGGTGTGGGGAAATATTCACTTCTAAAACTGTAGTGAATATCTGAAGTTATAATTCTGAGTGAAAAACGATGCATTTTTAAATTTTGTCTCTTAACCCCTCAGATGAACATCTGCTTCTCCCTAGCCCAGCAGAATACATATGGACTGACTGGAGATACTGTCATGTGATGGTTCACAAGCTGCTGTATCACCAGAATTTGTCTGCCTAAGATCAATAAAGATTATTGTAAACAATGAAGACTCTGAATTATAAGTGTTCTAAAATCTATAGAGTCCAATTGCCATTTGACTTGTATTAGGGGGGGACAATATATCGATCGTGATGTAGCAGTCTATCGCAAAAGCTGAAAACTAACCTTGTCAAGGTTTCCAGCTTTAACCAATGGTTTCAGACGTGAAATTTTTTAAATTTTTGACTGGACTTTGTAGATGAGCTTAAGCGTAGCCAGGTGGTAAATGTTGCTTGGTATAAATTTTTTATTTACTAATTTGATGTGCTCAAAGCAAGATAATGTAGTTAAGGACAGGGCTTGGTCAAAAGGAGGCAGTGTTATGCCAGTTAAAGCAAGGTTGTTAAAGAACTGTCAAGTTGTATTACACTTGAGAATGACTACCCACAAACACCGACTCTACATGAAGCCTCCAGGCACACTCCTACTGCTCTTAAGGTGTGGATAGAGGCAGAAATGCTCCATTTAAAAGAATAGATTATATATTGGGACATTTTATTTTTTTTTTTTTACAATTGGCATTTATGTAAATGTTTTGAGCCACTTATTCATTCAAAGCAGTCATGCTCATAACTTTATTCTTGGTAAACCTGAAAGTTGCTGGGAATGCACACTGTCAAAACAAGAGTTCCTGGATCCTGTTCAGGCTGGATCCAGATCAAATTAAGCGCTGGTTTTATTCAGAATCAACCTTTTGTCATTGCACAGAAGCACAAAATTACATTTCAGTACAGCTGTCAATTTATATTAGCATTTCTGTGCTAGCATGCTAATTGCCCTGCTAGCATAGCAGCTAATGTATTTCGTTGGCTCTGCCGAATTCAGTGTTCATGCATGCACCCACCTGAAATCTAATATATTTGTTTATATGGTAATGCTGGTTTGTTTTTAATGGTTCCAGACTATATGCAAGTCACAGGTTCACACATTAATTTTTAATGTCTATTACTGCATGTGATTAAGTCCTGCATTTTTTACTGTTGTGGACGGACAGCACTGTCCATGGACTTAAACTTGAGGCAGGCATGCACGTTTTTTTTCCTCTTTTTAATCGTGCACATTCTTGTGATAATGCTCATGATTTAATCAAACGCTGGAGAGGACGGTTGGCAGCATTCATCTCACATGATGTAAAAGTAGTTAATGAATTTAATATGTGGAGTATATTAGTAAATGCACAAGTATAAGTGGACTTTAACACTGTTGTGCAGTTAAAATGTGTTCTCATTTGGGGTGTATATCTGCAAAAAGGAAAACTCTTTCAAGAACAAAAAAAACAATATTCTTGTTGCAAAATTTGTTACAGCTCTTGTGTTGTTGCTTAAAGTTGTTGCAGTCTTTTAACGTCTTCTCAGAGAACCTTGCACACTTCCCCAGTCTGAGAGAGTTCAAACTGGTGAAGTAGAGACTGCCTGAACACGCAGCACTTCTCTGGAACCTGGACCAGGAGTTTGAGCTGTGCTTTGAGGACTTTTGGAAAAGTGGAGGTGACATGGAGCTGTTTTCCCATCCCTTCAACATAAGTGTGGACTCGGTGCCCCATCACATTCAGATGGAGCTAAATGAGTTTCCGTGCAATTCTGAGATAAGAAATAAATTTGTCACTACGCCACAAAGATTTCTACATGTCTCATCAGAAAAGTATCCAAGCATTAGGAAACATGCACAGGTGATTTTATCATTGTCTGCAGGACTAACATGTGAACAGAACCTGAACAAGTCCAGGCTCAGAAGCACACACCTGCAGAACCCACACCTGCAGAACCTCTGTGAGTCAGCTGCAGCCTGATACTGAGACTGATGAGTCAAAGACCAGCTTCATGTTTCTCACTAGTGTCATCGTATTGTTGCTGTTCAGTTGTGTTGCTGTTGGACATGCACTTTTTGACATTTTATACTACATATAATTATACTGAAATGCCAAAATTTATATATTTCTTTTAAATTCCTATATATGATTTATTTTATGTTTTTGTGTTCTGTATTGTTCTTTCTACAGAAAGGAAGGTGATATAAATATAAAAATAAATAATAAAAGGACTTCACTTAAAGAAGTATTTGTATTTCATATATTTTATTATTGCATTTGGCGCTCAGTCATCTAATAGATTTTCATTTTGGTCATCTCAGGGGAAAAAGTTTGGGCACCCCTGATCTAGATCCTTCCAGAGCTTCTCGTTCTCTCTACCTCACATCCAACAGATTGTTGATGATCCCTCAGAAACACACTGAAGACCATCAGTTATGACATTGAAGTGACTAAGGTATGGAATGAACTGCTTTATATTTTTTCAGTGTAGCAACTTGTATATGGGTTTTTGGTTTTTGTTTGACTCAGGTATTCAAAGGCCTTAGGAGGAATTTTGATGCTGTCTACACTTCTTGCATTGGAGAGTGTGGAGCCACTCTGGACACTGGAGGACAACAGTATATTCTCAATGGTAGGAATTTCGGGTAAAATGCACAAACAGCACAGATTTTTCACATCAGTTATTCCATCAACTCATTTCTGCTTCTGCACTATAACTGTAGGCAGGCTGGGAGATGATGAGGCAGTGCAAATCTTAATGTGTGACTTCCAGGTGCTGTGGGATGATTTGACTGATACCCAAAGGACGAATCTGATTCAATGCTCTGAGAGAGACTGTCTGCTAGGTATGGGAAAGATTCACTTCTAAACTGTGGATGAAGTAGAATTTTGTTTGCTTAGGCAGTAAGGAGCAGTAGAATGTCATTCTATTTGCCACAAGGATATGAGATGCCTGCAAGTTTCTTATCATCATCAAATCTGGAGGCGCGTCTGTTGTAAACAGAGAAAACGGTCCCTGTGACTCAGACTGTTGACCTGCCTGCAGCCTCCAGTGATGTTCCAACCAAAAACCAGTTGTCCTTCCCTTCATGTGACAGAATGACAAACTTGGTTGTTGTTTGTGAAAGTTTTGGAGGTCCTGACCTGACAGTGTCTGTGCCTCTCTCCTCAAAAGGGGCGGAGTCTGACTATCACAGGGTGTGGGCTGATGTGTTCTGATGGAGATAAAAGCTGCTGTTCTCTTGACAGGGGAGCAGATCCAAGGACGTGCAACCTGCTCTCTGTTTGATTGCAACACACTTTGACAGCGGGCTCTTCAGCATCTAAAGATGACTCTGATAATGAAAAGCTGTTTCGTCTCACTGACCATCCTGTTACTTTGGCAAGTGGCAGATGTGGCAGAAGCCTGCAAGTGTCTCCCTGTCAATCTTCAGGAGGCTTTCTGCAACTCAGATGTTGGTAAGTTTAACTTTTTTTTTTTTTAATAAGGAACGAGTTAAAACGTCCAATTTTTCTTTCGTTTGACAATATGCTCAGGTAAAAATACCCCATTCTCATTTTTATTATTAAAAAGATGGAGGACGTAATTTATTTTACTTCCCTCTATTTCTGTCGAGTAGGTAAACTGATATTCTGTCAACAAAATACTTAGTTTACTATATCTGAATTATTTAGGCTAAAAATGGTTAATCCTAAAAATGATACACATTTAAAAATGTCCAGTCTTTACATAATGTTTGCGTCTCAAAAATAAAATTTTTCACTATTCCTTTCAACAAAAAAAAAAAAACACTTTCGCTCGTCTTTAAAGGTGAAAAAACAAGTAATTTTCACATGATTTCTTTAAGGGATGTAAAGATTGTCTTGATATGTATGTCACTAGTATCGACAAATGTACTTATAACTTATTTCTAACAAAAATAATTTTACATTTTAACTTTTAACAAAACTCTGTTGTTCTATAACTAATGAAAATCTCAGCAGTTAATTGTCACTTTTTTAATTAAACCTTTTTGCATTTAAACAGCCTGAATCTGTTTTTTAATACAGAAGTTAACTGAACATTTCTCTTGTCAAGAAATTCTCTTACTCAGGAAACTGAGCTCAACTTTACTGATGAGGAAATGTGACTGGTATCTCCAACGAAACATTGTTGGGGGATGCCTTGTGGTTTAAAAATGGGACAAGCGTGGGTTTTGCTTTTATATGGAGAAGTTTGCAAACCAAAGATTTTAGAGGGGGGCGATGTAGGTAGCTTTAGTTTTGTTTATTGACTACCACATGGCAATAACTTCACTTTTTTTTATATTTAATTGAAATAATGAATGAAAAAATGTATTATTATTTCATCCCTCCAACTGTCCATCTTTCTATGCTTTAAGCCTACACATCATGTAAAGATGTCTTCTCAAACAAGTTCTGGGTGGACTTGTATTGAATGTTTAGAAAGGATCTTGTAGGACATCCTTGGCTTAATTTCTGGAATTGCCTAAAATGCTCAGATTTAGTTGGAGCCATAATATCTGGATTTTTGAAACATTATGTAAATTATCTGCTTAAATATTTTCAATTTCTTGCTAGGATCAGAAGTGAAAATAGTTTGTATGTATAGATGTTTCATCAAAATTTGAAAGTCAAGATATGAGGTCAACGCTGGAGTGGAGCAAAACCTCTGAGTAAACTGTAGAATTTTTGCATTAGTAGTTTTTTCAGTAATTGCAAAGGTTTTTTTTTTTATTTGTTAAATCAGTAAAGTGGATTATTTGACATATTTGACAAAGGTCTGGTTAAACATGACTTTAAAGATAATAGCCCCATTGCAAGTTCAGCATAATGTGTTCAACATAATGGTACTTCCTCCAGTTATTTAACGGTCAACAATGGTGTACCACAGGGCTCAGTCTTAGGAACCACCCTCTTTACAATCTACATAAGTAATGTACGTCAGATCATCCCTGATGCATCTTTAAATTTCTATGATGATACAGTTGTTTACTGTCGAGCTAAAACAGTTGCTAAGGTTTTCCAGCTTTTGCAATCCGCTGTTGACATCATCCAGTCTGATTTGTGCTGCTGTTCGGTGTATTGTTTTTGTACTATTAGTGATTAGCGTATTTTTATTTTAATGTTTTTCTTAGTTCATATCTTAGATCTTATTACTGTTTTTCTTTTACATTTTATGCTTTTGTTGGATGTAACTGGGACCCTTTGTACACAATTTCGTTCCACCATATGACAAATAAAGAAACTTTCACTTTTACTTTTGATTTGTTCCATCTCAAACTTGTCCTAAACACTGACAAAACCAAAGGGATGCTGCTATGAAACAGGAAGTCTGTTCCAACAGTTCTTCCCTCAATTTTATCCTCGAATCGTGCTCCTATTGAGTTTGTTAATTCCTACAAATACTTGTGTATCTTGTTTAATTTGCATCTCTCTTTTAATTTCCACATAAAAAAAACTTAATAAGGAAACTGAAATTTAATTTGGGTTTATTTTTCAGAAATAGATCCTGTCTAACTCTGAATGCTAGGAAATGCCTTGTAACAGTGACTTTCCTTCCCTTCGTTGACTACGGTGATATTATTTACATGAACGCTCCTACAAGCACCCTGCAGATGTTGGATGCTGCCTATCACGATGTGCTAAGCTTTATAACTGTCTGTAACGACCGTACCCACCACTGCACCCTGTATTCACTGGTTAACTGGACATCATTAACTTCACGTAGACTCTCTCACTGGTATATTTTCATATTTAAATCACTTCTTTGTCTGCTGCCTTCATACATCTCCTCCTACATGTCACTGTGTGAGTGTAGCTACAGCGTGCACTCTGAGAACGTTATTACCTGCAGTGTTCCCTCAGTGAGGACTGAACTATGCAAAACAGCCTTCTCCTACTCTGCTCCTGTTTCCTGGAATATCTTACAAAAAGATCTGAAGCTCTTGACCTCTCTAAGTTGCTTCAAACATCTGCTATGTTCCTGGCAAAATCCAATGCAGACATGTTCCTGTTTTAGTTTTCTACATCGCCTTACAACCTAGCTAGGTTTTTTTTTTCTCGTTGTTTCATTTTTTATGCCATTCTCTTTCACCTGTTCTCAATTTGTATGCTTCCTTTTATGATTGTCTACTGTTGTCATCACTCTTTGTTAGAATCTCTCTTGTAAATGAGTCCCCGAGGCTCAATGAGATCAACCTGTATAAATAAAGGTTGAATGAAAGTTGTGCAAACACAGCTGGCATGAAAACCAGATTCCCTTCACCCCTCATTTGCAGGAAAGAAATTAAATGTGCAGTTGCTCACAACAACTGCTCTAATATTCCTTTTAAAAGATGGTACAGCCTTGTTTAACAGGTTTACTGTAATTTTTTATGTATTTTCACATGCAGAAAATATAAACTTTTAGTTCTGCACACATTCGTGCTGTCTTGAACCAATTGCCATTTAGAAAACATGAATGAGTTGTATTATGTGATGGTTTGCATCTTTGGCAACTCGGAACTGTCTCCAGGAGACAAATCGAGTTAAAATCCAGCTTTTTAATTAAAAGGACATTGCTTCAGCATCAAATGTTGTTTTACACAACACAGAAAGTTTAAATGCCAAAAAATCTTTACCAGTAACAATAAAAACTCTTAACAGTCCCTTACAGTTAGTTCTTGCTATCTTGAAGGGCAATGACTGAATTGGAATTTACAAAAACGTCTGGAGGTTGTGATTGGTCATAATTTGAGTTTGAGCTGAACATCTACTCTCAAAATGTAAAAGTGGCTGTTTGCATGTTACCATTTATATCCAGATGTAAACTGAATGAGGAGCCTACAGGCAAAACGGGGATTTTTATATCAGCTTGTCAGAGTCCTGACTTCATTCCTCTTATGTTGACTCTAGAAATGGGCAACACATTCTTTAGTTGCAGCTGATGCAACTGTTGCTGCTTCCACCTTCCTGGCACATGCAATCTGTTAAAATCTAAATTTTTGGAAACATGTTTCTGCTATCAACTCTAGCATGCTAACACTATGCTGTCTGTGTTAATGTATATTTTATTTATTATTTTATTTTTTTATTTGTAGTTTTCAGCGCAAGCGTCACTGGAAATTGGACATTTGAAAATGGGAAAGACACCTTCGGAAACTCATCCAAGTACATCGAATATGACGTCCAAGTGATTAAGGTATTGGATGAATTACATTTTGGCCCCACTGAGAGGGAATTGGAAATGCCGTCCATCTGTCGTTCTGTCTGTGTTTTGAGTGAGATAATTTGAAAATTAACTGAAGTACTGACTTCCACTTTGGTGTGTGGCTACATAAGAAAGGTTCCTATCAAAAATTGAGTTGCCATGTCGAATCAATTAAGTAAAGCTCCTCTTGAAAACTACATATTAACTATTCATATCTCAGCAATGGGGGGGATTGGCATGCAGTATTGTTATTATTCTGTTGAGTTATTAACTTGTATATCATCTTTTGGGTTGTTTTTGGTTCAGGTGTACAAAGGCCTTAATTTCACTGTTCATGAAATCTACACCTCTTCCTCCTCTGCATCTTGTGGCGTCACTCTGGACACTGCAGACACATTGTATCTCATCACAGGTATAAATTTGGGTTAAAATGCACCAATATTACTGAATTCTTCACATCAGTTATTTCATCAACTCATTGCTGATTCTGCACTTTAACTGTAGGCAAACTGCAAGATGGGAAAGTGCATATCTCACTGTGTGACTTCATTGAGCTGGATTATGACTTGAGCATCTCCCAGAGGCTGAAACTGTTTCAGTGTGAAACATTTGGCTGTGGCTGCTAGGTATGGGAAATATTCATTTCTAAATTGTGGTGAATCTCTGAAGTTATGATTCTGAAAAGTGAAAGACAATGAGGTTTAAATCTCTTATCTTTTAACCCCTCAGATGAACACCTACTTCTCCTTCCCCTGCATTATCAGCAGCCCAGCAGAATACACTGACTGGATGACTGGAGATACTGTGCAAGACAAATTATATGTGCATCAAGACGTGCGATGGTTCATGCTCCTGGTGCAGAGACTGTACACCACCTCAGGAGAGCTGATAATCTCTGCAGTCATACAGACCAGTTTAGGAAATCCTTCCTGTCCTGAGCCCATCACACTGTTTTAATTCTTAGTTTCTTTTCTATATCTATTTAGATCCTAAATATTTTCCGGTGTATGTTTGTTCTTTTCCATGGTCTGTTCACAAGCTGCTGTATCACCAGAATAAAGTTTATTGTACACAATGACGACTCTGATTTTCTCTAGATTATCTACATTTTTTAAATTCTAAAATCTAGAATGAGCCCATTTACCATATTGATTGCTATAAAGTAGCGGCGCCCAATATGTCGATTTCAAAAGCTGGAACCAAACCATGTCAAGCTTTATATTATGTAGCTTCACAAGGTTCGTTTCCATCTTTAATTTCAGACAACGGATAAAAGTTTGAAGTTTATTTTGACTGGACTGTGGAGACGATCTTCTGAGTGTAGCCTGGTGGTAAATGTTACTTGGCATATACATTATGTTCTATTTACCAGTAATCATTTAATGTGAGCAAGCTAATGTAATGTTTAAAAACAAGGCTTAGGCACAAGGAGGCAGTGTTGTGCCAGTTAAAGTGAGGTTGTCAGGGAATTTTTGCTCAAAGTTTATGGATATTTTTTACTAATACGGCTGATAAAACTGCACACAAACAGTGTTTAAGTTGGCAGAGAATTCAATTAAAAATACTTTTTTCCCAAAGGGAAATTAATGCAAACTCATCCTGGTTTCATTAAAGAGTTATAGATGCTGATGGTTGTAGGCAGGAAGGATCTCTTTTAGTGGGGCTGTCTTACAGTGAGGGGGTCTGGGGGTCCTCCCCCATAAAATTTTGAATAAAGTAGATGTGATTTCCTGCATTTTTGTGTATCTTAATGGGTTGTTAAACATCTATGCTTACCTACATTTGTAAACACTCATCCTATCCCCCTTAGGAGGCGACTCTTCTCCGCTGAATTCACTGTCAGACTCCACATGTGAAACCGCCGTGCACTCACCCCCAACGCTCTTAGGGCATGGGTAGAGGCGGAAATGCTTCATTTGAAGGTGTAGATGATCATATGTGATATTAAAAAGTCGTACTGTGTCGTCTGTTGTGTTTACAATTAGTGTTCATGTCATTTTCAGTTTAGATATCCAATATTTTTTTTATTTGTTCAAGGCAGTCATATTTGTTCACAGCTTTATTATCAGTAAGCCTGAGAGTTACCAGAGCCAAGCAAACAGTTGCCGGAACGCACCCTGTCAAAATAAGATCCTGTTTTGGCAAGATCCAGCTCAAATTAAGCGCTGGTTTTATTGTATTAGCATTTATGCGTTGGCATGTGTAATGAGAGATAATATGCGTCTGATATTATCCTTTATTTAAACTGATTCTTTCATTTTTCTGGACTGAGTACTATCGTGCCTTGAATGATTAAATGTGGACGGAAACGTGTTTAAATTTCTGACTCACCAACAACAGTGAGCCGTTTAATTAAACGATTTAAAACACATCACACATTTACAATAATTGGCAGATTTATTACAATTAACACAGCTTAATTAATGAGCTTTACAATGGGAAATCATACGGCAATGATTTCTCACTTGCAACTGAAATACAACAGACATTTCTGAAAATATCTGGATTAATTACTGGCAGATAGAAGAGTTTTAAAGATGGGAAAATGAAGTTTAAATGGAGAGAGATGGGTGAGGGAATGTGTCTGTTATAACCAGAAACAACACGCTCCTTTGGACGCAGCTTAACCCACGGTACACTCGCAAGTGAAGATCGACTCTTTTACCTTTGCAGACGATAGTTTCGGCTCCGGTGTAGAGTTTTCTTTCAACTCTTTTCAGCGTCTCCGTAAGAACAGCTGTGACCTCAGGAGTCGTGAGAGTACTTCGTTCAACAGCATGCTCACCTCCCAGGTGGACTCACATGAGCTGTGAGCCCGTCAGAGTTCCACTCAGATGTGGAAGATTCCATAATCCCCACGAGACTCGAAAGAACTCCCTACTAACTCCAGCACTTCAGAACTTTCGTTCGGTTCTGCTCTCAGAACTTTGGTTCATGTCTGGAACGTTGTTCTGCTTGGAACTCTTGTTCTGCTTGGAACTAGGAAGTGTCGACCCTTTTAAAGAGGTCACTTCCGGTTCCTCTGAGAACTTCCTGATTGGTTGAACGAACCAACAGGGGTGTGGTTTTAGTGACGTAAGAGGTTATTACAAGTCAAGGAGACAGAGTAGATTGTTTTAAGAACAAACAGAAAGATGTTTTGAAGAAACAGAGACATTTAGGAGCCAGTCTCCTTCTATCTATCTGAGAGAGTTAAACATGACATTTCGTTCCGATAAACATGTTTTTGACCGTTCCTTCACTTTTGACCGACTCACTACTTGCTCATTTCAGACAGAAGATCAAAAATGCATCATTACTCTTGTAACAGACATTAACTTGATTTCTACTTTGAATGAGGATTAAAAATCATTAATACTGTTTCACAGTTGATTTAAAATGAGTAGTTCACTTCAACATTTAAAAATGATTTGAACTAAACACACTTTGATTATCAAGATATTGTAAAATAGTAATGATAATGAAAAGAGAGTGTTCTTTCAATTGACCAGTGCAGGACACACTCAGAAAGTCTCTGGATGAGCTTAATTTGTGTTTCTGGACTCAAATCAATGAAATAACAGTTCCTGTCCCAGGATCAGGTTTTGACCTGAGGCTTAGTTCACTACACATGCTAATTGCCCTGTTAGCATAGCAGCTAATGTGTATTTTGACTCTGCCATATTCAATGTTCATGCATGCACACACCTGAAGTCTAATAGATTTGTTTGTATGGTAATGCTGGTTTGTTTTTAATGATTCCAGACTATTTGTAAGTTGCAGATTTACACATAAGTTTTTAATCATAATTATGTGTCGTAGCTACTGTGATTTATGTGATGAGTAAGTCCTGCACTTTTTACTGTGTTGTGGAGTGACGGCACTGTCCGTGGTACTTAAACTTGAGGCAGACATTCTTGTTTATTCTCTTTTTAATCACATTCTTGTGTTGGTAACAATGTTCATGATTTAATCAAGTGATAGTAGAGAGGACGGTTGGCAGCATTTATCTCACATGATAGAAGTGCAGTTATTGAGTTTAATATTATGTGAAATATATTAAGTGCACAAGCATAAGTGGACTTTAACACTGTTGTGCAGTTAAAATGTGTTGCTCTCGTTTGGGGTGTACATCTGCAAAAAGGAAAACTATTTCAATAACATAAAAACAATATTTATGTTGCAATATTTGTTACAGCTCTTGTGTTGTTGACTTTTAACATCTTCTCAGGGAACCTTGCACACTTCCCCAGTCTGAGAGAGTTCAAACTGGTGAAGCAGAGACTGCCTGAACACGCAGCACTTCTCTAGAACCTGGACCAGGAGTTTGAGCTGTGCTTTGAGGACTTTTGGAAAAGTGGAGGTGACATGGAGCTGTTTTCCCATCCCTTCAACATAAGTGTGGACTCGGTGCCCCATCACATTCAGATGGAGCTAAATGAGTTTCAGTGCAATTCTGAGATAAGAAATAAATTCAAGTCACTATGCCACAAAGATTTCTACGTCTCATCAGAAAAGTATCCAAGCATTAGGAAACATGCACAGGTGATTTTATCATTGTCTGCAGCACTAACATGTGAGCAGAACCTGAACAAGTCCAGGCTCAGAAGTACACACCTGCAGAACCCACACCTGCAGAACCTCTGTGAGTCAGCTGCAGCCTGATACTGAGACTGATGAAAGTCAAAGACCAGCTTCATGTTTCTCACTAGTGTCATCGTATTGTTGCTGTTCAGTTGTGTTGCTGTTGGACATGCACTTTTTGACATTTTGCACTACACATACTGTATGCTGAAATGCCAAAATGTATATATGTTTTATTTTCCAATGTATGACTTATTTTATATTGTGTGTTCTGTATTCTTCTTTCTACAGAAAGGAAGGTTAAATAACTTTAAAAAAAATAAAAGGACTTTACTTAAAGAAATATTTGTATTTCATATATTATTTTATTGCATTTGGCGCTCAGTCATCTGATAGATTTTCATTTTGACAATCTCAGGGAAAAAGTTTGGGCACCCCTGATCTAGATCCTTCCAGAGCTGTTGATGACCCCTCAGAAACACACTGAAGACCAGCAGTTATGACATTGAAGTGACTAAGGTATGGAATGAACTGCTTTATATTTTTTCAGTGTAGCAACTTGTATATGGGTTTTTGGTTTTTGTTTGACTCGGGTGTTCAAAGGCCTTAGGAGGAATTTTGATGCTGTCTACACTTCTTGCATTGGAGAGTGTGGAGCCACTCTGGACACTGGAGGACAACAGTATGTTCTCACTGGTAGGAATTTGGGGTAAAATGCACAAACAGCACAGATTTTTCACATCAGTTATTCCATCAACTCATTTCTGCTTCTGCACTTTAACTGTAGGCAGACTGGGAGATGATGGGGCAGTGCATATCTTAATGTGTGACTTCCATGTGCTGTGGGATGATTTGACAGATACCCAAAGGATGAATCTGATTCAATGCTCTGAGAGAGCCTGTGTCTGCTAGGTGTTACATTATGCAAAGGTCTGAAACAAATGTGCACCGTATTATTGCAGGTTTGTTGTACAGATAAGTGGAAATCACAAACTCACATGACGTCTGCCCATTTCACCTCAACCGCCTCGTTAACAGAGCGCATCACTTTTTTTTTCAGAAACTGGTCACACCCTTTGGTGTTGTCATCTCCGCTCGTAGGACAGCCTACTCTTACCACGTGACCGGCCTCTCAGCCAATAATACTTCCATCCTCGATGTGAACAATAAGTACCAGACTTGTTGCAGAGTGCAGGCGTGTAACTAAAATTCCTTCTTACCGGAAACAAAAACCCAGAAGTAAAGGTTCTGCATGGGTTTAGTATGCATTTATACTGCAAACCGTAGGTGTACACAACTTTCAGTAACATAAAATATAACAGTGATAGAAATATATTTAATAAGTATGGGAAAGATTCAGGACCAGGCCTCCCTTGCATAAGAGATCTGTGATCTCAATGGGATTTGCCTGGTTAAATAAAGGTTAATAAATAAATGTAATCTCATATCCTCACAAGGATATGAGATGCATGCAAGCTTCTTATCACCACCAAATCTGGAGGCAGGTCAGTTGTAAACAGAGAAAACGGTCCTTGTGACAGACTGCTGACCTGCCTGCAGCCTCCAGTGATTTTGCAATCTAAAACCAGTTGTCCCTCCCTTTATGTGAAAGAGTGACCAAGTTTGCTGTTGCTTGGAAGTCCTGATCTCACAATACCTTTGCCTCTCTCCTCAATAGGAGTGGAGTCTGATGACTATGAGGGGGTGTGGCCTGATGTGCTCTGATGAGGATAAAAGCTGCTGTTCTCTTGAGAGGGGAACAGATCCAAGGAAGTGCAAGCTCCTCACTTTCTATTGCATCACAGTGTGACAACTGCCTCTTACTTCAGCATCCAAAGATGACTCTTATGATGAAAAGCTGTTTCGTCTCACTGACTATTCTGTTTCTTTGGCAAGTGGCAGATGTGGCAGAAGCCTGCACTTGTCTCCCTGTCGATCTTGAGGAGGCTTTCTGCAACTCAGATGTTGGTAAGTTTAACTCTTTTAGAAGGAATCAGTCAGAACGTTTTTTTTTTTGTTTTTGTTTGAACATATGCTCAGGTAAAAATACCCCATTCTTATTATTATTATTATTAAAAGAGGAGGATGTAGTTTATTTTACTTCCCTCCATTTCTGTCGAGTAGGTAAACTGATATTCTGTCAACAAAAGACTTAGCTTACTATATCTGAATTATTTAGGCTAAAAATGTTTTATCCTAAAAATGTCCAGTCTTTACATAAAGTTTGCATCTCAAAAATAACATTTTTCAGTATTCCTTCCAAGAAAAAAACAAAACACTTTCACTTGTATTTAAGGGTGAAAAAGGAGTAATTTTCACATGATTTCTTTAAGGGAAGTAAAGATTGTCTTGATATTTATGCCACTAGTATCTGTGGAGGTTAGCAAGAAAAATGTACTTGTAACTTATTTATAACAAAAATCATGTTCTGTTTTAACTTTTTACAAAACTGTTGTTCTATAACTAATGGAAATCTCAGCAGTTAATTGTCACTTTTTTAATTAAACCTTTTTGCATTTGAACAGCCTGAATCTGTTTTTTATACAGAAGTTAACTGAACATTTCTCCTGTCAAGAAATTATCTTACTCAGGAAACTGAAGAAACTACTTTTTGCTTAAATTTATTGATGACGAAATGTGACTGGTATCTCCAACAAAACACTGTTGGGGGATGTCTTGTGATTTAAAAATGGGAGAAGCATGGGTTGATTTGCTTTTAGGGAGAAGTTTGCAAGCCAAAGATTTTAAAGGGGAGTGAAATAGGTACATTTAATTATTATTATTATTATTAACTACCACATGACAATGAATTAACTCTTTCTTTTTAAATTTAATTGGATTAATTAATGAACAAATGTAATATTATTTCATCCCTCCAATTGTCTATCTTTCTATACTTTAAGCCTTGATACACTTCATGTAAAGATGCCTTCTCAAACAGATTGGACTTGTATTGAATGTTTAGAAATGATCTTGTAGGACATCCTTGGCTGAATTTCTGGAATTGCTAAAATGCTCAGATTGAGTTGGAGCCATAATATCTGGAGTTCTGAAACATTATGTAAATTGTCTGCTTAAATATTTTCAATTTCTTGTTAGAGTCAAAAGATAAGAGTTTTCAATGTACAGATGTTTCATCAAAATTTGAAAGTCAAGATATGAGGAGGTCAAAGTTGAAGTGGAGCTTTCGAGTAAACTAGGATTTCTGCATTAGTATTTTTTTCAGTAATTACAAAGGTTTTTTTTTTATTTGTTAAATCAGTAAAGTGGAATATTTGACCTTTTTGACAAAGGTCTCATTAAATCTGACTTTAAAGATAAATGCAGCATTGCGAGTTGTGCAAACCCAGCTAGCATGAAAACCAGATTCCCTCCACCCCTGATTTACAGGAAACAAATAAAATGTGCAGTGGCTCACATCTAGTTGTCCTTTTAATAGATTGTAACAGGTTTACTGTAATTTTTAATGTATTTTCACATGCAGAAAATATAAACTTTTAGTTCTGCACACATTTGTCCTATTGTGAACCAACTGCCATTTGAAAAACATGAATGAGTTGTATTATGTGAAGGTTTGCATCTTTGGCAACTCAGAATTGTCTCCAGGAGACTTACAGTAAATTGAGCTAGAATCCAGCTTTTAAATTAAAAGGACATTGCTTCAGCAGTGAACAGTATCAATTGTTAAGTTTTACACAACACAGAAGATTGATCTGCAAGTAAATGCCAAATAATCTTTATCAATAAATATAAAAACTGTAAACAGTCCCTTACAATTAGTAGTTGCTACCCGGAAGGGCAATGACTGAACTAAAATTTGCACAAAAAAAAAACTTTTGGAGGGGTGACTGGTCAAAATTTGAGCTACACCTGAACATCTGCTCTCAAAATGTAAAAGTGATTATTTTGCATGTCACCATTTATATCCAGAGGCAGACTGAATGAGGAGCCTACAGGCAAAGTGGGGATTTTTATATCAGCTTGTCAGAGTCCTGAATTCATTCCATCTATGTTGGCCCTAGAAATGGGCAGCACACATCCTTTAGCTGCAGTTGCTGAAACTCTTGCTGCTTCCATCTTTCTGGCACATGCAAGCCTTTAAAGTCTAAACTTTGGAAATATGTTTCTGCTCTCAACTGTAGCATGCTAACACTATGCTGTCTGTGTTAATGCATATTTTATTAAATTTTAATTAATTTATTTATTTTTATAGTTTTCAGTGCAAGAGTCACTGGAAGTCAGGCAGCTGAAACTGGGACTGGCAGCTCTGGAAACGCATCCGTCAAATATGACGTCCAGTTGAATAAGGTACTGGGTGAAGTGTATTTTGGGCCAGCTGAGGAGCAATGAGGGGAATTGGAAATACCCTTCATCTGTAGTTATGTATGTCTTATGTTTTGATATAGAATTTGAAAAATAACAAGTATTGACTTCCATTTTGGTGTGTGGCTACATATAGACATAAGAAAGATTCAAATCAAAAATTGAATTGCCATGTCAAAATCAAGTCCAGACAAAGAAAACCACACATATTACCTATTCATATCTCAGCAATGGGGGAGATCGGCATGCAGTACTTTTGTTATTCTATTGGTTTATTAACTTGTATATCACCTTTTGGGTTGTTTGTGGTTCAGGTGTACAAAGGCCATAAATTGGATATCGATGCTGTCTACACTCCTTCCTCCTCTGCGTCTTGTGGAGCCACTCTGGACACTGGAGACAAACTGTATCTCATCACAGGTATAAATTTTGAGTAAAATGCACCAATATCACTGAATTCTTCACATCAGTTATTTCATCAACTCATTGCTGATTCTGCACTTTAACTGTAGGCAAACTGCAAGATGGGAAAGTGCATATCTCACTGTGTGACTTCATTGAGCTGGATTATGACTTGAGCATCGCCCAGAGGCTGAAACTGTTTCAGTGTGAAACATTCGGTTGTAGTTGCTAGGTATGGGAAATATTCATTTCTAAATTGTGGTGAATCTCTGAAGTTATAATTCTGAAAAGTGAAAGACAATGAGGTTTAAATCTCTCATCTTTTAACCCCTCAGATGAACATCTGCTTTTCCCTCCCCTGTATTATCAGCAGCCCAGCAGAATACTTTTGGACTAACTGGATAACTGGAGATACTGTGCAAGACAAAACTTATGTGCATCAAGACGTGTGATGGTTCATGCTCCTGGTACAGAGACTGCGAACCACCTCAGGAGAGCTGATGGCTGATAATCTCTGCAGCCGTACTTTGCTATATCTATTTAAATCCTACATATATTTCCAGTGTGTATGTTTGTGGTTTTTCCATGGTCTGTTGTACTGTGCTGCTGTATCACCAGAATTTCTCAGCCTCAAGTTCAATAAAGTTTATTGCATACAATGAAGACTCTGAGTGACTCTGAAGAGAATGAAAGAGAAATAAAAGTAGAAGTCATAGAAACTGTGGACTGGGAAGTGGCAAATATTAGAGTGGGTAAAGTCTGGAAAGCCTGTGATGGACTTGCGACCCATCCAGGGTGTACCCTGCCCCTCACACAGTGATTGCTGGACATGGGCACCAGCGACCCCCGTGACCCAAAATGTAATAAGCGGGTAAAGATAATGGATGGATGGATGGAAGTCTGGAAAGCTTGTCATGGAGAAAAGGATAGTCCCAAACAGACCAAGGTGTTGTTCATCAAATTTATTTACAAAGTTTTGGAGTACAGTCCAGCATTCACAAAACATTAAATGCAAAAATAGATTACACTGTTATCAGTGCTCTCACCCGTGTGAAACCCTGACCTGCTCTAACTTACTGAACTGGACAAGAAAGTTTTATAGAATAACCTCCACCCCAGGCCTCAGCTCCTCACCTCCATGTCCAAGCCATCATCAAAAGGTCCACTTGCAGACAGGAAGTAGTGGATCTGAGTCAAGGACTCTGCTTGAAGGCACATCACCATATTATATCAACTCTATCATAACGATATATCAATCAGCCCTTGAGGATATCAAAACAACCAGTTCCTTCTGTTCTTCGCTGACTGGTCACCATAAGTGATTAGATGGGACTGTTAATATCAAACATCACAAACATGAGCAGAAAGACATTGCTGAACATTCCCACAGGAGAGTTATTGATCATCCATCCATTTTCTTCCGCTTATCCGGGGTCGGGTCGCGGGGGTAGCAGCCTAAGTAGGGAGGTCCAGACTTCCCTCTCCCCAGCCACTTGGGCCAGCTCTTCTGGGGGAATCCTGAGGTGTTCCCAGGCCAGCCGAGAAACATAGTCCCTCCAGCGTGTCCTGGGTCTTCCTCTGGGCCTCCTCCCGGTGGGATGTGTCTGGAACACCTCACCAGGGAGGCGTCCAGGAGGCATCCTAAACAGATGCCCAAGCCACCTCAACTGGCTCCTCTCGACGTGGAGAAGCAGCGGCTCTACTCTGAGTCCCTCCCGGATGATCGAGCTTCTCACCCTATCTCTAAGGGAAAGCCCAGACACCATGCGGAGAAAACTCATTTCGGCTGCTTGTATCCGAGATCTCATTCTTTCGGTCACAACCCAAAGCTCGTGACCATAGATGAGGGTAGGAATGTAGATCGATCAGTAAATTGTGAGCTTTGCCTTTTGACTCAGCTCTCTCTTCACCACGACAGACCTGTACAGCACCTGCTTCACTTCAGACGCTGCACCTATCCGCCTATCGATCTCACGCTCATTTTTCCCCATTTTTTACAGAAGCTGGTTATTGATCATGATGAGTGCAAATAATACACATTACACTGACAAGCTCTCAAGAGAATGAAGAAGGGGAAGGCAGTAGGACATGATGACATACCAGTGGCTGTTTGGAAATGGCTTGGAGAGATGGCAGTGAAGTTTTTGACTCAAATATTCAATAGTATATTTGAGGATGAGAAAATACCTGAGGAATGGAGAAGTGTGCTGGTGCCAATTTTTAAGAACGAGGGTGATATACAGAGTTGTAGCAACTACAGGGGAATGAAGTCGATGAGTCACATGATAACGATCTGGGAGAGAATTGTGGAAACTCTACATAGACGAGAGGTGATTATTTGTGAGCAGCAGTATAGTTTCATCCCCAGAAAGAGCACTGCAGACATCATCTTTGATTTGATATTTCTGATGGAGAAGTACAGAGAGGGTCAGAAAGAACTTCATTGTGTATATGTGGATTTAGAAAAGGCATATGACAGGGTGCCGAGGGAGGAGGTGTGGAATTGTATGAGGAAATCTGGAATGGTAGAGAAGTATGTTAGACTGGTACAGGATATGTATGAGGACAGCAGGACAGTGGTGATATGTTCTGTAGGAGTGACAGATAGCTTCAAGGTGGAGGTGGGATTGCATCAAGGATCGGCTCTGAGCCCCTTCTTGTTTGCTCTGGTGATGGGCCGACTAACAGATGAGGTTAGGAAGGAATCCCCGTGGACTATAATGTTTGCAGATGACATTGTGATCTGTGGTGAGAACAGGGACCAGGAGGAAGAGAACTTGGAGAGGTGGAGGTATGCACTTGAAATAAGAGTATTGAAAGTCAGCCGTAGTAAGACAGAGTACATGTGTGTGAATGAGAGGGAGTCCGGTGGAATAGTTTTTGGTTTTGAACCAGTTTGACATGACTGTCGACGAGGAAGAAAGCCGGCAACAGAGGAGAGGGTGTGCCAAAGACACCATCATAGCACCAATATAACTGGTTTGTTCCACTTTGGAGTAAGCTGTTTGGGGGAATAATCAGTTTTGTGTTGTGTGTTTCCTTGACTGATGAAGCCTTCCGGATGGAAGGTGAAATGTTTCAGAAAAAAAAAAAACTGTCCAGACGACCTGACTGAAAATTGTTGGATTGTATACTTGGATTATTGAGCATGGACTTTTTAATATTACCATTTCTATCTTTAACAAGCGTAACCTGCTGCACATCCTTTCCAGCCTGATCCCTCTGTCTCACCAGTTGATACAGGTCCTTCTTTTTTCTCTTTAGTTCCCATCCTCTTTTACAACTCATCATACACCCTCTGTTTTGCCTTTGTGAACACCCTCATTGCCCTATATTGACTCCTGTTTTGCCTTAGTTAAATTCTTGCACTGGATAATTTCCTGCACTTCATCATTTCACCACCAAGCTTCCTTATCTTATTTTATCAGTCCAGATAACACACCAAACACCTTCCTGCCTGTCTCTCTAATCACTGTTGTTGTAGTAGCCCAGTCATCTGGAAGCTCTTTCTTACCACCAGGGCCTTTAACAGCTCCTCTCTAAACTCCTCACCACATCCTTCCTGCCTCTATATCAACCATTCGGTCATCTTTTCTGACCATACTCTTTACTTCTTCACTACAACAGTCATACATTCTGTCATTTGATGGTGTCTGGTGATGCTCCCAAGCTGAGGAAAAATGCACATAATGGAGGCAATATTGCAATAACATTAGCAGAAAGGTGCAGCTGTCAAGCATTTGGAACGTGATTAGAAGAATGAGTTAGATAATAAGAATTTATGATTTACCAGTGCTAGGGGACAAAGGATGGCAGTCAGCAATTGAGAAAAAGCTGAACTTTCAATACAAACAATGGAAACTGAAACAGTAAAAGTAAGGATCCTCACTTTAAACACACCTCTCAATATCTACACATTTGGATAAAACCATACTCAACTCTGATCCTTCTCCACATATCCTCCTGATTCTCTTCTTCAGCCAGTAAATATACTTACCTTTTTACCTTTTGCCTCCCCTTGCAACTCTTTTTCAATGTTCAGTATTTTGTGGATTTTGATTTAACTTAATATTTACCAAAAAAGTCACAAATACTGACTTGAACCAACTTAAAGATCTTAAGACTTATTAATTTTGGGTACTTATAAAGAATACAAAAATCTTGTTTTGCTTTAACCATTTGCAGACATCTGCTTGTTGCATTCTTGTATTGTCTTTAAAAATTTCCCTGCCGAGAAACTCCTTGGCTCAGGAATCTCAAGAAACTCTTCTTTTTTTTTTTTTCTTCTTGGATTTACTACAGAAAACAGGTGACTGGTATCTCAAACAAACTTGAACAGTGGGGTGTTGTGATAAGAAAATGGGGAAAGTTTGGGCTGTTTGGATTTAGGAAGTTTACCTACCAATGATTATCTGAGAGGAGTTAAGTATGTACCTTTAATTCTAATTACATAGTTACCAAATGATTACCAAATTCGCTCATTCATTTTCAATACTGAATATGAACTATGAATGAAAACATGCATTTTATCCCAACAACTTGTTTCTTTCATTTGAGCTCAAATCTGGGACTTCACTGATATCTTTATGTGCTGTAAGCCATGATCCGTCATTTAAAAATGCCTTTTCAAACAGGTTCCAGGTGGAGTTGGATCCAGTGTGTAGAAATGTTCTTGAGGGCATCCTTGACAGAATTTCTGGAATTGCCTAAAAAGCTCAGATTTAGCCTGAGTCAGATTATCTGGAGTCCTGAACCTTTATGTACATTAGTTGCTTAAATAGTTTCATTTTCTTGCTAAGGTCAGAGAAGTGAAAACACAGCTTCATGTGCTAATGTTTTATTAACGTTTAAAAGTCATGATATGGAGAGGTCAAACTTGGAACAGAGCAGAATCTCTGAGTAAACTATAGGAAGTTAGTTTTAGTCTTTTTTTTTTTTTTTTGTATTTGCAGAAGTATTAGGTACAGAAGAGGATTAGGGCCATGGTGATTTTAATTTCTCCTGAATTCTAACATTTTTCATCCGAATTCTTACTTAAGTCTCTGATTTCTAAGATTAAAGTCAGAATTCTGACATTTTCACAGATTTCTAAAAGAATAAATAGTCAAAATTCTGAAAAAGGACTTTGGTCTTAATCTTCTTCCATAAGTAGTTGTTCTAACTGATTTTCTTTATCACTTTTCTAGAACCAGTAAAGTGAATTATTTGGACTCTTTAAGATATGGTGAACTCTAGTAAATATCTTGCCCCAAAACATTAAGGTTTACTTGCATACCTTGTTCAATTCTGGTCCAGAAAAACATTAATCTCAAACTACAAACATTCACTATTCAAGTCCCTCAGCAATGGGGGACATTGGCGTACTGTGTAAATTGACTTTTTCTGTCTAGCGCCCCAGTGTTTTCTTGTTTCTGCCGCAGCTCCTATTCCTGCTTGTCCCTATAGCAGGTGTTTGAAATTTTGGTTAATTACTCAGCATTATACATTTTAAATGTCTTCACAGCATGCTTAGTGTGTTTCTCTATGTTCCCTGTATCAAGTCTGTTTTTGTTGTTGTAGCATTTTTGGCTGCATCGTCAGCATTTCTTGTTTAATGCATATGTTTGTTTATGCAAGCCTCAAGTCCTGCCTGCATTCTGGGTGCAACAACTCCATACCGTGATATCAACTTGTTGCTTTTTAAGGGTTATCTCTCTCCTCCCTTCTTAAACAATACTATCTGCAATGTGAATGCAATGTTTTGTTTTCATTGGACACACCTGCCTTGTCTGGACACATTGTCAATGCAGGTATTTGGGGTTTGGGCTTGGTCGACAGTCCCTTATAGTGCAATACCTTAAAGGTAATGGCTGAACTGGAATTTTGCATAAAACATCTGGAGGGGTGACTGGTCAGAATTTGAGTTCCACCTGAACAGCTATTCTCAAAATGTAAAAGTGGTTGGTTTTCATGTCACCATCTATATCCAGAGGTAGACTGAATGAGGAGCCTACAGGCAAATGGGGAGATTTTAGATCAGCTGGTCAATGACGCCTGACTGCCTTACTCCTGTTTGCTCTAGAAGGGCACATTCTTTAATTGCAACTGATGAAACTATTGCTTTTTTATCTTCCCAACACATGCAAGCCTTCAAAATCTAAGCTACAGCAACATTTTTCTGCTCTCAACTCAAGCATGTTAACACTATGTTGTTTGTATTAATGAGTCTGGTTAAAGGTGAGGTAAAAGTGAAGTAGGTTGGTTGATAACAGTGAAAACAGTCCCTGTGACTCAGATTGACCTGCCTGCTGCGTCTGGTGATGTTCCAAACTAAAACTAATTGTTCGTTCCTTCATATGTCAGACAGAGTGACAGAATTTGCTGTTGCCTATGAAAATTTGGGAGGCCCTGACCTCACAGCCTGATTACTAAAAGGGGCGTGGCCTGATGTTGTTTGATGAGGATAAAAGGCACCTTTTATTTGAGCGGAGAGCAGATCCAAGGAAGTGCAAGTTGTGCATCACACTTTGACAGCTGGCTCCTGCTTCAGCATCCAAAGATGACGCTGATGATGAAAACTTGTTTCTTCTCTCTGGCCATCCTGTTTCTTTGGCAAGTGCAAGATGGTGCAGAAGCCTGCTCCTGTATGAACATTCCACCTGAGCAGGTTTTCTGCAGAGCAGATATGGGTAAGTTTAGCTTTCTTACAAGGAATCAGTAGGAAGGTCCTTTTTCTTGGTGTATTTTTGACAATATGCTCAGTTATAAATGCCCCAAATCCGCAATGGGATTTTTAAAAATATATTTCTAAATTTATTTATTTTGTAATTTTTTGCAGTTTTCAGTGCAATAGTCACAGGAAAGCAGACAGTTGATAACCCCTCCGGAAAACGAAATCTCAGATATAACGTTCAAGTGACTAAGGTATGGGATGAACAGCTTTATGAAATGTTCAGTTTATCAACTTGTATATGGGATTTTTTTTTTTTTTTTTTTTACTCAGGTGTACAAAGGCACTTTGATGAATTTTGATGCTGTCTACACTCCTTTCTACATTGGAGCGTGTGAAGCCACTCTGGAAACTACAGGGCAACATTATATTCTCACAGGTATGAAACTGGGGTAAAATGCACAAATTTCACTGATTTTTCACATCTGTTCTTCCATTAACTCATTTCTACTTCTGCGCTATAACTGTAGGCTGGCTGGGAGATGATGGGGCAGTGCATATCACAATGTGTGACTTCCATGTGTTGTTGTATAAATTGACTGATGCCCAAAGGACGACTCTGAATCGTTGCACCAAGAATTCCTGCGTCTGCTAGGTATGGGAAATATTCACTTCTAAACTGTTGAAGTAGAATGTTTTTGTTTGTTTGGGCAGTAAAGGGCAGTAGAATGTGATTCTGTTCGCCAAAAGGATGAGTTGTATGCAAGTTTCTTATTGCCACCAAATCTGGAAGGGACGCTTCAACTGACGTTAGCAATAAGACCCTTTATTGGGTAGCATACACGGAAATTAAGGCAGGTGTTTACAGTAAGTGTGAGGCTTGTGTATTCCAAGCATAGGAGAACATTTCCTTATTGTCAATCAGCAGGGGAAACAAAAGATGTGGGATGATGCACAAAGAGATGTACTATTGTGTGACTTGGGTTTTTCGCTTCAGGAGATGAGATGCTGTTCAAGTGACCACATTTTGTGCTCTTCAATAAACCCTGAATTTTACTGTCAGAAATCCAATGTCTGTTTTTTTTTTTGGGGGGGGGGGGGGGGGGGGGGTTACATAATGATCACCCTTTCAATGAACTGGGCTAGAACCTGGAAAATCTACAAAGTTGCAATTTTGAAATGAGAGACAGTGAGGTTTTGCTCTGACATTTATCTTTTTAACCCCTTACTCCTTAGATCACCTTCTTCTTGATCAGCAGCCCAGAAAAGTGCCTTTGGACAGAGTGGGTGACTGGGGACAATGTCATACCAAAAACTACATTTGCATCAAGAGGCCTGATGGTTTATGCTCCTGGTGCAGAGCCTCTAAGATCTAAGAAAGGCTGATAAACTTAGCTGCTGTCCTGACCAATTTAGAAATTCCTTCCTGTCCCAAGACATCACTGTCTATTTCCTTCCTTACTTCAAAAGCCTCCATTTGTTTTAAGATTCAATTTAATTTTCCAATTTTCCATATAGATCCCATGTGCATACTTGTTCTTTATCTTGGTTTTATTTTTCGTGGTCTGATCACAAGCTTCTGTAACACCAGAATTTCTCAGCCTTAAGATGAATAAAAAGATTATCAGGAACAGTGAAGACCCATAACTTCTTTGAAATCATTAAAAAAAAAAAAGTGAATTTTACTTTCCAACAAAGTTTTAAGTCAGGTCGTGGAAGGCTTCTTTGTGTTGAAACATTTCATCACATCATCCCAACATTTTGGTCCTTCAAGAGCCACCCTCAACATCTGATCTCAGATCTACCAGGAAGAGCTGAAATCGTTCACGAGGGGAAGGGAGGTTAATATTAAATTATCCTAACAGAATCACTTTGGCCATGGCTGCCTCAGACGAGTCGGCGGGGGAGAGGGCGACTCCAGAAACCAGCAAATCACCATCAAACTGGTTGCCATTCTCTTCATTCATTAACTCCTAAAGTATTCCTTCCATCTTTCCATCACACACTCCACATTTTGTTTTGATATAAAAATTTCCATAACAACCCTAATTTGCTGCACATGGTTTCCAGCCTAATTTCTCTGTCCCACCAGTCAATACAAGTCTTTCGCTCCCTCCTTAATGTCAGGCCTCACATGCAACTCATCATATGCCTTCTGGTTTGCCTTTGCAACTTCTGTCTTTGGCTTATGTTACATCTCCTTATATTCATTTCTACTCTTTTCAGTCCTCTTACTGTCCAATTTTATCTTGGCTAACCTTTTTCTCTGGATTATTTCCAACACTTCATTATTCCACCACCAGGTTTCCTTATTGGATACTGCCTAGAAACACCTATTATTATCCACCTGAAAAGGATCTTGCTCTTCTATCAACTTTAATGTGGCCCGAACCACAATGTGTACCCCCACAAACGTATTAAAATGACCGGCTCAGCATCGTGATGTGTGCTATTACTTTAATTGGCGTTTCGAGTTACCATGGTGACACACTTTGCAAGCAAAGATGCCAAACTGCTAATTATAACTAGAGAATTTGCATTTCCTGCGAACATGCACGTGTGAATGCCATTGAAGGCCCTCGCAGCAAAGCACCGCTCCGGCCATACCGCAACCGCAGGAGCTCCAGCCACTCCACCCAGTCGCCGTCGCAAACGCTCTCATGCCAATCCCGCACACGTTCACCACGAGGCGCATTTCTTGAATCTTTGACATCGCCTTCCATCCATGTCAGTACTAGTCCAGGTCCAGGCCTTGCAAGTATATGTGAAATACGTGAAATATATTTTACACAGGGCGAAGCTGGAAGAGTCACCCAATAATTGACAGTTTATTCTCTGAGTGGGTGGGCCTTAAGTGATGTCATGAATCAACAATACCAATGTGTCTATAAGTGCTCACTTATCAAGCATAAAAAATTTGGTTCAGATCGGATGATGTATCACTGAGCTATAACTATTGGAATAATGTAGGGGGCGCACTGGAGTCAAATGAAACAAAAACACAAATGTGTCTAGAAGTGCTCACACATGATACACCAAAAATCTGGCGCATATCAGATGGTGTGTCACTGAGATATAACTGTTGGAATAATCTAGGGGGCGCACTTGAGTCAAAAGTTAAACAACAATATCAATGTGCTCACTGATCAAGCACAAAAAATCTGGTGCAGATCGGATGATGTCAGGTACCAACACGCCAAATTTCACCTGAATTGCTCAAAAAATGGAAATGCTAGTTTTTCTATACTTGTACCATAACCTTAATTTTGTTCTTGGTTCCTGAATGATACTTTGTTGTGTACAAATTTAATAATTAATATTAAATCTAATTATAAGAAAATTAAATTATACATTACAGTACAAATATTGTGGGTTTCTTTTTACTTGGGTATTTTTCCATTGCATAAATTTTATTTTTACATAAAATAAACAAATATTTTTCAGGTTAAAAGAACAGTTGCAAACAAATGACATGTCAGTGTCTAATGCTCAGTGTTACAGATTTAGGAGCTTGTCATTTATCAGTTTTTCTTCAGAAAAATCAACATGTCTGTGTTCTCTGGACACAAGCAAACCTGCTCCTGGCTTACGGTGTCTCCATCAGTAGAAAATGTTCGCTCTGAGGGTGCACATAATGTTTGTACACAGAGATACCTGGTTGCCAAGTTTGATAGCATTGGTTTAGTGTTCCTCACATTCCAGCACCAGGTTACTGGATTCACTGAGTTTAGTTTTGATTTCAGACTTTTGTCCAGCTTTATCTTTTTTGAAATCTTCTGTTTTGTGTCAAAAGTGTTCTCTTGTCTTATTTGAACTGTCATGTCCTCTTCAGCAAATATCTCTCCAAGTCCAAACAGCTTTGTTTTTTTTCTGGAAACAGAAGGAGGAAAAGTAGAGACATGCCAACAAGGTAATTTTGTTTTGACAATGAAATTCGGGTAAGGGGCTTGGAACAGGGTGTCTGTATATTTTTTATTTTACCAGAGTTGCTACTGCATCTCTAGAGTCTTCATTAGACGAGTCATGATTACCATCTGTCCCTTCAAGCTTCTGCTCCATATGCTGGGTCTGGATTTTCCTTACACCTTTATTTGATATTCAGTAGATTATTTGAATCATATAAACTGATCTAAAATGGAATAGGAATGAAATATTATCAATAACAATAAACCCATACCTTTTGTAAGGTCCTATTAGCTTAAAACATGTTTTAGTGTGGTTCCTACTGTGTTTCTGCACTTCAGTTACTTTCTTGTACAGTTCAGGTTGTGTGTCTGGGTCAGGCAGTTGGGCTGAGATGTATCTGTCCATAAAATCACAGACTGTCTGATCATCATTTTTGTCTAGTTGAGGGGCAAATCTTGTCCAGATAAGAGTGTGCACATGGGGGCTGCCTCTGTGCTGAAACTCAATTCTGTAGAAGAAATCTACGATCTCACCGAGTGGCTGAGCAGGAGAGAAAAGCAAGTCTCTGAATAATGCTTCAACACGTTTATCAAACATGCGCATGGTTGTTACTGGATTTGATCTTAGTATATCACACTTTTCTGACCATTTGAGCCCTTCAAAGTCAACATCTTCACCTTGTTGTCTTTTTATAGCTGTAATCACTTCAGGCCATCTCATCTCGGCAGCAGAAAATGTGCAGAAGAATGTAGGAGTTCCCAGCTGTCTGATCATAGCAAACAACTCTTTGGTCCCAATAAGCAGGTGTTCCTCTTAATGGCTGCATGAATCTGGTTGCATATTTATTTCTCACCAGTCTCTCAACCTCTTCTTTATTTTGCAACATACCAGATGTTATCCGTCGGCCATCTTTGGTTCAAGTTTTACCTTTTCTTAACTGTACAGACATGCTGGATTTAGCCAGGCAGATCTCTGTCACAAACTGTGCAAAGAACAAATAGTTTGGGTCTCTGGCAAAATGATCATCAACATTGAAAAGTCTGGACTTGAAATAACTGCTCGGTGTGACTTTAATGCATCTCATTTCATCCAGAGTGTTCTGACCTGTAGGGAACTGAACAGGAAAAGCCATGGCTTCCAGTTTTGGTGTTCTGAAAAAACTGATAGGACTGTTCCCTTCAGCAGGTGCCACACAGTAAGTGTTATCACTGTAACACAGCATGTCTTCAGAAACATCTAGAGGCTGAAGGCATGGCTCTAAAGCAAATCATCCATTTGGTAAATCACTTTCCTCTCAATCATTTTCCTCATTATTCTGTTCTCTCTGTTCATTTTGTAAATTTTGTCCCTCTTAAGACAAGTGAACATTTGAGTCACTTTCATTTTCTGCTTCACCCAGTGCATCTTTCTCACACCTGTCAATGTCCATTAAATCTTCCTCATTATAGTCATCATCTCCCATACTTGTGTTGTCATCGTCATTATTATGATCATCATCGTCGTCATTTAAAGTTGGGTCACAGAGCAAAGGTTCATCGCTGATTGTTACATCCTGATACTGTGGGTGGATCTGTTTTAATTTGTGCAGTGCTCGGATCAGTTTAGACCAGGTTACAGTCTGGAACAGCTGGTGGCCTTTGTAACACAAGTGTCTCTTCAGTTTCACTCTCATGACTTGAGACTCACTTCTCAGTCTGGGTAAGGCATCGACAGTCTCCTGAACTTCTGCTGGAACACATACAACGTTCCCCTGATGAGGTTCTGTCTGCCTTTAGGAAGAGGAATAATCTTTGCAAAAGGAATGCACTTAGAAATCAGTTGTCTCTCCATGATGTTCAGGTCTTTCAGTTCAGGGGGAATTTCTGAAAGGTCCATTTCATTTGCAACAGCTAGAGTTGGGATCAATCCTTTTTTCACATAATTAGAACAGGCATGACAAATCCACTCCTTTCTCTCATGGGGAGCTGAGCAGTTTTCTTTACAGTCTTCATTACAAACATGTATGTTCCTGTTAAACATTCTGAAACCACATCTGGATTTTTTGTGTCATTTGATCTTGTGCAAACTTTGACTTGATTATGAAATGACGCTTTATGGCACACAGCGCAAACATAGGTCGGACCAGCTTTTATATTGGATCTGAAAACATTTATGGCTTCATTGATCAGACTGGTGTCTGTGTTACTTTGTACACTCTCAGGTTGTCTGTTCACCTGTCGGTACTTTCTTGTGATGTTCATGGCACATCTAAAATAATGCATCCTTCTAAAGTGTTCATTTTGATAATTCTTTCTCATGATCTGTCTCATGATTTCTCTGTGTCTCTGACTGAATTCCTTTGTTTTGTAACGTTGAGTAGAATAAGATTTTTGTTTTTCCCGAAAAGACAGATTTTACCATACCATACCATACCATCCATCCATCCATCCATTATCTTTACCCGCTTATTCCATTTTGGGTCACGGGGGTCGCCGGTGCCCATGTCCAGCAATCACTGTGCGAGGGGCGGGGTACACCCTGGACAGGTCGCAAGTCCATCACAGGGACACATAGAGACAAACAAGACAAACAACCATTCACTTTCTCACTCTCACCTAAGGACAATTTAGAGTTACCTATCAACCTAACATGCCTGTTTTGGTCTGTGGGAGGAAACCGGAGCACCCGGAGAAAACCCACGCATGCACGGAGAGAACATGCAAACTCCACCCAGAAAGGCCCCTGGACCGGTGTTTGAACCAAGGACTTGCTCGCTGAGAGGCAGCAGCTCTACCAGTTGCGCCACCGTGCTGCCCCCCATACCATACCACTTTATTTATAAAGCACTTAAAACAGCTACAAGGCCAACCAAAGTGCTGTACAGACAAAACAACAGGTAACACACAAAGCAAAATACAAAATGAAGTAAATCAGAATATAGACATGAAAACGATGCAGATAATAAATATGACGACAAACCAGTGTGGAGCATACAGGTTTAAAACACAGATCATCTGGTGTTGAAAGCTACTGAATAGTAGTGAGTTTTCAAACGGGACATGAAAACCGAGAGGGAGGGGACCTGTCTGACAAACAGAGGTAACTCGTTCCAGAGTCTTGGTCCTGCTACAGAGAAGGCCCTGTCCCCTCTGCACTTAAGACGAGTTCCTGGAACTGGTCCGCTGACCTCAGGGAACGTGGTGGGACATACGGTTGTAGCAGATCAGAGAGATTGGGGGGGGCGCGAAACTGTTCAGTGATTTGTAGACATACATGAGTATTTTGAACTGGATTCGAAAGTGAACTGGTAACCAGTGCAGTGAGGCCAAAACTGGTGTAATGTGCTCTCTTTTGCCTGTACTGGTTAAAAATCGGGCTGCTGCATTCTGGACCAGTTGTAGTCGTGCAATGGAGGTCTGACTGATACCAAACAGGAGCAAATTGCAGTTGTAGTGATATATAGTAATCAAGCCTAGATATAATGAATGCATGTATTACTGTCTCCAGGTTATTTTTGGACAATATGGGCTTCAGTTTAGACAGCCGCCTCAGTTGGAAGAAGCATGATTTAACAATCATGTTTACATGATTGTTAAGCTTCAGGGAAGGGTCCATTATCACGCCCAGATTAGTGACTCTTTGTTTTTCTGACAGGGTTAGAGCGGAGAGGTCGATACAGTGGTTTGTGATCGTGTCGTTGGAAGGGAACAACATGACTTCAGACTTCTTTTCATTGAAACTCAAGAAATTTAAAGCCATCCAGTCCCTGATGTCAGCCAGGCAGTTGAGCAGCGGTTGAATAGAGCATGTACCACTGTGTCTTAGGGGGAAGTAAATTTGACAGTCATTGGCATAGAAGTGGAAGGGCATGTTGTGTTTCCGGAAAATAGCACCAAGTGGCAGCAGGTATAAAGAGAATAGGAGGGGACCCAGGATGGACCCCTGCGGAACCTCCCATTTAAGCTCTGCCTCTGCGGAACTAAAATCCTTGATGGAGACACAAAAGGATCTGTCAGCGAGGTAAGATCTGAACCAATTGAGGGCTGATCCTGTGACGCCCACCCACTGCTCCAACTTAGCAATGAGGATCTCATGGTCGATGGTGTCAAAGGCGGCTGTGAGGTCCAACAGGACAAGCAGCACAGAATCACCGGTATCTGTGAATCTGAAGATGTCGTTAAAGACCTTCAGCAGGGCAGTTTCAGTGCTGTGGAGAGGTTTAAAGCCAGATTGGAAAAGCTCTAAGATGGCGTGATCCTCCAGGAAGCACTTCAACTGGGACTCGACTATTTCTCCAGTACTTTAGAAACAAATGGGAGTTTGGAGACAGGCTGGTAGTTGGAAACGACTGAGGGGTCAAGGTTTGTTTTTTTCAGGAGAGGCTGGACGGCAGCATGTTTAAAGGATTTTGGCACCATGCCAGTGGATAAACTACTGTTTACTATATCAAGAATGGACAGACCTAGAGTTGGAAACACCTCCTTTAGTAGTCGAGGGGGGACCACATCAAAGGGGGAGCCAGAAGGTTTCAAGCTGCACATGGCCTGCTCTAGAGAAGATAGAGTGATGGGTTCAAAATGGTCAAAAGGAGCTAGAGATTGAGGTGGGATGGATGAGTCATGAGTTGGAGGGGAAATGAGAGCCCGGGTGGTTGCAATTTTTTCCAAAAAGAAATGTAAGAAGTTGTCGCACAGCTCAGTCGAGGCTTCCAGAGGTGATGGTTCAATGAGGTGGAGAACAGAGTTTAGTGCAAGAATGCACGGCTTAGGAGTTAGATGGGGGAGGGTGAACTCAAACCGGACTGGCATGTGGTCTGAAAAAACATTACCACCAATAACAAGATTATTAACAGTCATATCATGAGTTAAAACAAGGTCCAGTGTATGTCCACACTCTTGGGTGGGACCGTTTATATGCTGAGTTAAATTAAATGAGTCCAATAAATCTAAAACGTTTTTAACCAAGGGCTTCTCAGGACAGAACACGTGCAAATTAAAGTCCCCAATAATGAAAACATACTCATATTTTGGTGTGATTTCAGCCAAGTAGTCAGAAAACTCATTTATGAAATCCTTAGACCGAGGTAGGTGGTAGACGAGTGCAAATAAAGTCTGAGGTGAATGTCCGAGTTCATATTCTTTTTATAATGCCTTGTAGGCATTCACACAATTACAGTATTTGGCTACCAGATGACAATAATTTCACTTATTTTCAATACTGAATCGGGACTATGAAAGAATAAATGCATTTCATCCCTCCAACTTATCTCCAATGTTTGAAATAAAATATGGGACTTTACCTACATCTTTTTATGTTTCAAGCCTTGATGCATGTCATGTAAAAATGCCTTTTCATGGACTTGTATTAAATGTGTAGAAATGATCTTTGTCATCTTGGGACTGAATTTCTGGAATTGCATAAAATGCTCAGATAGTCTAAGTCAGAATATCTGGAGTTCTGAAACATCTAAATCAGTTGCTTAAATATTAAAATTTCTTGCAGAGTTCAGAAGTGAAAGCAGTTTTTATGTAAAGATGTTTCAAAGTTCGAAAGTAAAAAAAGTATGAAGAGGTCTAACTTGGGACAAAGCAGAAGTTGGTAAACTGTAGGATTTGGGCTTTACATTTTTTTCAGTGATTGCAGAACTGCTGTTTTTTTTTTGGTTTGTTTTTGTTAAACCAGCAAAGTGAATCATTTGACATCTTTAATATCTAGTAAAACCTAACTTTTAGAATAAATGCTGTTCTACAAGTTGTGCAAACAGAGCTGACGGTAAAGCCACACTATTCCCCACCTTTTAACAGGAATGAAGCGTTTCACAACAGCTTCTCAAATCTTCTTTTGAGTAATAGTACATACTTTAACAAATTCATTGTGATCTTTGATGCATTTTCACATGCAGAAAATGTCCACATTTAGTTCTGCATACATTTGCTCCTGTCTTGAACAAAATGCAGTTCCGAAAAGATAAATGAATTGTGTTATGTGGTGGTTGGAAGCTTTCTGAACTCAAAAATAATATGAGCTACAATCCAGCTTTAAAGCTGAATGACAGTGCTTCAACAGTGAACAGTATCAAAAGTCCAGTTGTACACAGCACAAAAGGTAAATCTTTGATTTAAATGCCCCCAAAAAAATGAAAACCAGTTAATGTGAACACAGTCATTTTGCTACAGAAATAAACACTTAAAAACCCCATAAAACTAAAGCTTACTTAATTTACAAAAAAAAAAAAAAAATCACTGTAATGCCACTTTAATTGGTGATATATGACTTATCTGTGCTGCTGATTATCCATGCTGCTGATCTCTTGCCTTTATGCTGCTGTATTCATTCATACCCATTATCAGTGTTTAGCGTATATCTTAGATCTTTTAGCGTAATGTTTAGCGTTCTTTTAGCGCTTATCAGTGTATAGTAGATCCTTATATACTGCTTCTTTTTATACTTCATATTTTTGCTATCTTTGGGTGTAACTGGGACCCTGTGTACACAATTTCGTTCCACTTCATGTACCACATGAGATGCAAATGACAATAAAGATACTTGAACTTGAAAAGAAATACAGTATAATAAAAACAAGATATGTACTGTTCAGAATCATGGGCTCATCACAGTGGGTATGCACCTTTACAAGGAATAGCATTAGCGTCAAACTAGAGGATAAATTCTGGTGTGTAGTCAAATAAAATATCAACTCATAAAATGTACATTATGAATCTCCTTATTGTCCTGATTGACCTAAGTATCTTACAGTTAGTCAGTGATCATATAATGGACAATGATTAACAATACACCACATTTTACCACAGTGCTAATATTACTGAACCCACCTCGTGTCTTCTCAGAATGGAAACGTGGTCACTGTGTCCACTACACTTATAACAACCAACCACCAACAGGGGGCGCTGTTTATCATTTTATACAAGACCCAACTAAAAAGCAACGACAATTGGAATCATATAATACATTAACCCTGTTACATAAGCAGAAGAAAAAAATCTGAATGCAACAAACCATTATTAAACTATGTAAAAGTGTCAACTCTTGTGCTTTTTTTTTTTAAAGCCAGTGAGTTTTATGTTTTTTAATGAGAAAGTGTTGAAGCCTAAAATGAAAGGGCAGCTTAAGAGCTAAACATTAAAAGTGTAAGCATTTAAGGTCAAGATGTCTGAATATTTTCCTAAAATGTGCACAAAAAAAAGAAGAGTAGAGCAGATGTCAAAATGTGTTGTAAATGCAGAGGTTAAGTAACTTTTAATTTTCTGACTTTCCCAGAATGCATCTTACCCATGATGTAGACAATCACTGCGCCAAGCACTCACTGTAAGCATGGCAAGTTTCACTTTTTGTGCAGTGCTACTAGAAATCGATGAGGCACTGTTGTTACTGAGCATGCTGACTAGGTCAGCCAAAGTCAGTCTCTATATTGTAACATTCCTGCTGAAACAGAGTAGAGGCAGAAGACGATAACTTGGCTAAGCATGGTAGCAATAGATAAGAAATTACCACTTAGCATGATATTAACAGAGAATAAGGGTTGGATGGACTTTTGTTAGATGTTGAATGGAAATATTTAAAATCTTAAATATATTTTAGTCTTTCCATTATAAAGTTATGATGGAGGGGGGGCAGTAATGGATCAAATCCAAGCTTCTGACAATTTCCCAATGTATCTTAATAAAGCTTAAATAAACCTATTTCAAATGGTACAAAAAGCACAATCATAGCAAGCATCTCCTCAATGCTCTTTAACAATTGGAAATTTGAACAGTTGCAAGAGGTTCAGGATGCAGGAGTAGATACGCATAAAAAAACAGCACAAGAGGAACAAACAGAATTTTAATTGTGTGCATTTCAAACAGACTAATAAAGTGATTTAGTAAACTGGGAATCACCTCCAGGCGGACTGAATGAGGAGCCTACAGGTACAGAGGAGTTAGTTCAGCTTGACAAAGTCTCCTGACTGCATCACTCCTGAATGAGAACCACATTCTTTCATTGCAGCTGATGAAACTCTTGCCTCTTCAGTCTTCATGGAATATTTAAGTCTTTAAAATCTAAGCTTCAGAATCATGTTTCTGGCTTTAACACAGGCATGCTAACCCATACATGTTGCTAATGTGAGGCTTTGTTTTTTGTAGTTTTCAGGGAAAGTGTCATTGGAAGGCAGGTTGCCAGTGACTCCTTTGCAAATGCAATAAATGGAGGCAAATATGACATCAAAAAGTGACTAGTGCATGGGATGAACTGCTTTTTAATTTAGCGTATCAACTTGTAAATGAATCTTTGTTGTTGTTGTATGTTTGTTTGACTCAGCTGTTCATGGACCCTAGTAGGAATATTGATGCTGTGTGCACCTCTTCCTCCTCTGTGTTATGTGGAGCCACCCCAGACACTGATGGAGGAAAACAACATTTTATCACAGGCTGAAATTTGGATTAGAATGCACAGCGACTGCTGAATTCTTACGTCAGTTTCTCTGTCAACTTGTTGCTGCATCTGCCCTGTAACTATAGGCATGCTGGAAGATGATGGGACAGAGCATAGCTCATGTGTGACTTCAGTGAGTTGGGGCATAAACTTGACTGCTGCCCAGAAGAAAAACTTGATTCGGCACTATAAGTGGCTGTGGCTGCAAGATATGTTAAAGAGTCACTTCTGAACTGTGGTAAAACTGAAAAGTGAAAGACAATGACCTTTTGTTCTATTTAGCTTTAAACGCCTCAGATCACATGTTTCTCCCTCCCCTGCATGATCAGCATCCCAGCAAAGTGCCTTTGAACTGACTTTGTGACTGGGGACACTGTCCAAGCCTAAATCTATGCGTGCATCAAGAGGCATGATGGTTCATGCTCCTGGTACAGAGGCTGCGCACCACCAAAGATGGACTGACGCCCTGGGAGCAGTTAGGGGTTGGGTGTCTGGCTCAAGGACACCACGACAGGTGGGCATGGCGGGGAGATGAGCCTGCGACTTTCTGTTCCCAGGTCGGGTGCCCTTCCTCCACTCCATCTCGGCCCCCTTTGATTTGTGTGATGGCTCAGGTCAGGAAGATTTACGGTTAAATGCAGAGAACTCATTTTGTTGTGGCATGGGAACAGACAATGATGACAAAACACTTTACTTTACACTGTTTAATTCCTCCCTATGTTTTTTTTTTTTGCTGTTTGTTTGTTTTTTTTCTCTGTCTGTTCACAAGCTGCTGTAACACCTGAATTTCTCATGAACAATAAACTTTATCTATTTTTAGCTATATGAATCTGCAGCGGCATGGTGACTCTGTTAGTAGAACTGTTGCCTCTCAGCGAGAAGGTCACCGGATCGAATCCCGGGACCTTTCTGGGTGGGGTTTGCATGTTGCGTGGGTTTTCTCCAGGTATTCCAGTTTCCTCCCACAGCCTAAAAAACATGCATGTTAGGCTGATTGGTAACTCTAAATTGTCCCTAGGTGTGAATGAGAGAGGTTGTTTGTCTCTATTTGTCCTTGTGATGGACTTTTGACCTGTCCAGGGTGTACCCCGCCTCTCGCACAGTATGACTGCTGGATATGGGCACCAGTGACCCGCATGCGTGATCCAAACAGAAAGAAGCAGGCAAAAATAATGAATAGATGGATTAACTTTCTACCACTTTGTAAATCATTTATGATTCGTCCGAATGTCCAAAATTATACCACTAAGTTTAAAACAATGGCAGACAGCTCATTGTAAATATACCGGCAAAATACATTGTGTACAATAAAGGATCGATTCTACAGTAGATTGTCTGACTCAGTCTGAAGTTTAAACAACCCGATTTTTTGCAAATGCAATCTGAAGTGTAAAGCAATAGTGATATGACCATGAGTGCGTATAATATGAGCAGTTGGATTGGTTACAGATAAGATTTTTTTATATATATATATATATATGGTGGAAGGAGGCACATATCTTTATTGTGTTTTTTTTTTTTTTTTTTTTAATTAAACCAGGGGTGTTCGATCCTGGTGCTTGAAGGCCTCTATCCTGCATGTTTTACTTGTTTACCTGCTCCAACACACAGCTAAACTACCTCTTTGTGTGCTCGGGGACCAGGGTTGGACACCCCAGGACTAAACACAACTCTCAAATTTCCTCCCTGGGATTAATAAAGTACTGCATCTATCTATCTATGCTGCTCACTAGTATATCAATACGTAGTAGCACAATATTCACAATGTTATATGCAGCAGCAGACTGTTTTAGTGACTGCAGCATCCCCCTTTGCAAAAATAAAGGGACAGGACTGCCATCTAGTGGAGAAAACATGGTGCAGTCAGATTCACGTGCACACAGTGTATTCATGCTTGAAACTAAAGATTTAATAAATGAATCGATTTGAAATGTAGCATCGTTTTTATTTAAATGCGTTTTAATAAACGTGATGTGTAAAAATCAGCTTTTGTTTTTGAATCGTGTGCCTTATTTCGATTAAATTTGCTAGAGTTTTGAAAAATGTATAAATAAGTGGTACGTTTTTATCTCGATGCCATTCTTGCACGCTTTTCGTTTGACACGCGCTTTGGCCCTGCTGTCACATTAGAGGCTGTTAAACGATCATCTCTCGCGCCGATTGCGTCAATGGTAAACAGCGCTGCCTGGAAGTCACGTTTGGCTCTCTACTGACAGCGCAACGTCACTCTGAGCGTTGATTGGACGAAACTTCGTGTCGCTGCATTGCTCATTATCCTATTGGTCCGTGTTTCCTGTCAGTCATTTGTTGGCTCCGCCCTCTCATAATGCAGCATGGGCAAAAAATAGCCGACTAGGTAGCTTCAGTGAGGTAGCAAACTCCTTTTGTTGAATATTTTGACCGGTTGAACTTAAGGTGAGTGGACGAACGCGTGAACTTGCGTAATTAATGTTGTTTGTACGTGTCCGAGCAGATACCATTTGACAGATAGAGAAAAAGTGACTTGTCAGGGGTCGTTCAGATATGCTAAACCACATTGCAGCAGGCTGTCGCCACGTTAAGCTAGCTCGCTGGCTAATTCGCAGCTGCAGCTGTAAAACGTACAAACACGTAACACGAAACGCTAAACAGTACAGACCGTTAAACTATCGATTATTGAAGTGATTAAATACTTTAATTAAGGTGTGTTAATGTTGATTATGGATTTTATAAAGCTCACGGATCGTAAACAAACGTAGCCGACGTTAGCATCTGCTAGCATGGCCGCTCAGAGAGCTGGCCCGTCCAGTCCAAAAGAAGTGACAGCAAAATAAACGAAGCTTACAAAGTGAATATTATCAGAACCAGTTAGTTTATATATTTTCTTAACAAACTTAAAGCGTTACTACACTGTGTGATGGTTCTAATCATTTTTATTTTCTGCTTTTTATCGGCGGATTAATTTATTTCTTAGTTGGTTTTAATATTAATATGAAATTAACTCAACATTATTAACTCGGCTGATCAGAATTTGCTTTGAATTTTTACTTTTTTAAAGAAATTTGAAAGGTTCTACAAAATATCACTAAACACCTCCTTTAAAAGTAGAAATTGAGTTAAAAAAAACCCTGTTTTCTCATTTGTAATGACAGTATACTGTTTTTATTTTATTTTTTTTAATCACAAGACAATGTTTGATCCCTTCACACATTTCTGTTGATTTAAGGCTAAAAAAACAGTTTTATTCATTAATCTGCCACTGCTCAATTAACAGCTTTTATGAAACTTATATTGTATTTATGGAAATATTTTTATTGTCTAACAGTGTAATCAATAATTTTAGCTATATTTTCTATTACACAATGATTTAGATTATTTGAAATTGTGTAAACCCATCACTTAATTTTCCTTTGTAATGGTTGGTTTGTTATCCTCTGTGGCTCAGTAATGGGATGAGTTATTGATTATTTCTCCCATCACTCAAGTGTTTTTGAGGGGGACTAATTATTTTGCTCATTATGGTATGCCATCTTAAATGGCAGCTATAAGACATTGTTCTTACTTGTTCCTACATTGCTATCCAATATGCATTAATCTAATTGTAAACTCATAAAATGTCTGCTTACGTTCCAGCATTTCTTCAGTTTTTAAGCGGTCGTATTCAGGGGAGTCCTGTCGGGGCATGACGTATACCTGCTAGTTTGTTCTTGCCCTAAAAACTTGTCCTGTAAATCCTCTTTTGAGTGTCCATGGTGAGCTAATGTTTTTCTGCAGATCCAATCTGCTGCTCATTCATGAAACACATTTTCCAGACAAACCTACTTGATCATTTCACTATAAATGCGCTTGAGATAACTATATTCATGTCTGTTTAAATATCTAACCTATTTGAAAATAGCTGGGTGATGCAAACAAAATTATATTTTATTCATTTATGGTATAAAATAAGCATAAATACTATTTGGAATAAGATTTTATAGCTCTATTAAATTTGTCTGACATGTAAACATCTATTAAAAGTTTGTAAAGTGTCGTTTTAGCTGTTTGTTTTTGCATCATTAAATTTTTTTTTGTGTGTAATAGAACTGGAACTGGAGAAAAGTTGACAACAGAACATGCAAACATTGTGGCTACTTGTAATAGCACAAGTCACAACACAAGTGAGGACAAAGTTTAAAGGTGATTTGTCTGTTTAGTCCCCACTAGTTTTATTAACTTTATGTTTGTTGCCACAGTCTGTTTGTATTTTGCAATTCAAATTAAATGAAGGGGGAAATTAATAGCATAGTTATTGCTGTCCTCCTTAAATATCAACCACTAGATATTAATACTAATGAGCAATGTTCCTCGCCTGCAAATAAAATGATAAAAAGAAACGACTGATTTCAAGTCACGTGGCATTTTTGATTTTCAAAAAAAGAACAATGTATGAATTTTTCCAGACTGACAAAAAAACCTTAAGGCATACCGGTAGTAGAGCTGTGAAAACACTAAAGAAAGCCCACACAGATACAGGGAGAATATTTGAATGTGACACAGAAATGTCTAAAACCCATTCAAACTGGGACCTTGATGTGACAATCGTCACTGTTTTGTTCTCGCTCCATCATTAAAAGATTAATTATTATGGAAAAATAACCTGATTAAGAACCACGTTGCGGCCTGATTTATTAGTTGCATCCCTGCAGTTAGTTGTGTCCCAGCAGACTTGCTTGTTCTTGGTTGCATCTCCATCAGCAGCACGGGAAGGTCAGCGCGTCCTTGTGCATACAATGCATGTTCAGCCCTTCTTTCTCCTCATGACGTCACAGCCCACTCTGATGAGCAGGTCTCCTGTGGAACTGTGTCTCTTTGCCATTTTAAAGTGCACCTGAAACACAATAGTTTTTAATTTGTCAAAAGGGTTGCCATATTGTGTTATGAAGGTGATAAAAGATACAAACTCGAGTCGAATTAGTTATCACTGAATGTATTTTTGTCTAAACTAAAACTGAAGTCATTCATTATTAATAAATATTGTGCATTTGAGTACACCAGAAAGGTTTATTCAGTTTAGAAAGATTTAGTTGACGTTTTTGATGTTTTAACAAAAGCAAATATCAAGTGCTATTTTTAAAATAATTTTAAAACGACAGATGTTCAACTTCTGCTCTAATCAAAAAGTGTGACTTGCACCTTAAATTGTGCTCTAAGTACTTATCTTCCTTTTTGTTCACCC
>NC_056512.1:33208788-33235279 GCF_014905685.2 Nematolebias whitei
TACCCATTAATTTTTGCTTTAACTCCATTTCTAATTCTTTTTCACCCCCCCCCCCCCCCCCCCCCCCCGCAGCCACGCTACTAGCATTGATGTGTTGCATAACTGTGGGGAGACAGCTGCCGAGACCCAGCTGGCTCCTCGGATGCATTCAGTCCTCGTGTCTTTGAGGGCAAACCTAGCAGTTTGTAGACTGAAGCACATGCAGACACGAGTGTTAATTGACAGGTATTATTTTTATCTGGGAGATAAATTTAGCTTCTGTTTGTAAGATTTATTTTTAACCCTGGCGCATCTAAAACAAAGCACCGCAGGTTGCTTTAGAACTGGCTGTTTATCTATTAAGATGACACTGTTCTGTGATGCGACACTGACTTCCTGTCTTCCTCTGCAGTGATGTACCAACAATGCCGATAGTGGATAAACTCAAAGAGGCGCTAAAACCTGGCCGGAAGGACACGGGTGATGAGGGTGACCTCAACAAGCTACTGGCGTCTTCGGCTAAAAAGGTCCTTTTGCAGAAAATAGAGTTTGAGCCTGCCAGCAAGGGTTTCTCCTATCAGCTGGACAGCCTGAAGAACAAGTATGTTATCCTCAATCCCAGATCAGAGGGGGCTATAGGGCAGAGGGCGACAGAGCCTGCTCTTATAAAGAGGCAAGGTGAGGAGGATTTTTTTTATTTTTTACTTTATATTCTCTGTTTTTTTTGTTTTTTTAATTAGCTATAGAAGCTCAGTTTTTTGCTTTCCTTCTCTCTCAGCCTCCGAGAATGTGGTTGGGAGTCAGGGCGATGGGATCCCAGCCCCGCAGAAGATGCTTTTTCCAGGGAACAAGCTTGCACTCAAATGGGAGCGTGTGTACAGGGTGGGGGCTGGCCTTCACAACCTGGGAAACACCTGCTTCCTCAACTCCACCATTCAGTGTCTCACCTACACCCCACCACTGGCCAACTACTTGCTGTCAAAGGAGCACAGTCGTGCCTGTGAGTCCTCTACTCTTTCACATTATCTTCTTTTTGTCGAACACTGTGCACATCATAGCGCATAAACTGCCATGTGTAGTATTACTGCAAACCAGAACAGCTGAGGGAAAACTAAAAGAGTAGTTGGGCAGTAAATTATATTTAAATCTGGATTTTTTTTATATTTTTTTTGTATTTCATCTTATTTTGGTATTTTGTTGTCATCAACCTGATTTAGATTTGTTCTAAATTCAGTAGGAATGAGTTACATCAAAGATAAATGGTCACTTTTTGCTCTACAGAAATGTTATTTTGTCATTAGAATATTTGCATTTTAATTTGATTCGTTGAAACCTCACTAACTGCGATGTCTGGGATTTCATCAAATTACTCAAATCAAAAAATGATAATGGTCAGTGCAGTTTTGTTCAAAAGTCGCATCTTAAAAGTTAACACCTTAAAAATAGAACCATTTTGAAATAGCTGCTTTAAATATTAAAATAAAGGTAGGAAAAGGTCTTTAGAGCAGTGTTCTTACTCGTCAGGTTATATTTATTTCTATCTTAAACTACTGGCCATGAAGAAGTACTTTTCTGCTTAACTTCTTTAAGTTACAGCCGTGATAAAAACTGGTATTCTTAAAAAAAACAGGAAATTGTAAATTTCATAGTGTATTTAGATTTTCTTTCATTATTGTTCAAAATCTCCAGTGCTAGTTATATAATATGGTGTATACAAATAGAAGGAAACGCATGGTAAGGGTACCGTCGACCTTTTTGTCGTTTGATTTCACAATTGCAAACTGTCAGTCTTGAGTGAAATCAGATGTTTTATCTTAGCAGCATGATTGTGCAATAGATTTCCAAAATAAAGAAATTTTAATTGGAGCTAATTATTTATTCATCTCTGTTGTGAGTCTTGGTCAAAACTGTGTTCACATATTTTAGACTAAATCATCCTCAAAATAAAAAAAAAAGATGTACATTTTTTTTATTATTATTTTTATAATCATTACATTTAATGTTTAATTCTTCTAAATGCACACAAGTAAACCTGATAAAAAATAGCAGTCACGCACTTTTGTTTTCTATGCTTCACTTAATCTACTTGTTTGTGTTTCAGGTCACCAGTCAGGCTTTTGTATGATCTGTGTGATGCAGAACCATATCATCCAAGCCTTTGCTAACACAAGCAATGCCATTAAGCCTGTGTCCTTCATCAGAGACCTAAAAAGTAAGACCAGCTTCTTTTAAACATTGCACAAGTCTGACTGAGCTGTTCAGGTCATTGGTTTTAATGCTGGTTGTGTCTGGAGTCGGCTTCACCAGACTTGGTTGAATTTGGCTCATCTCTGTGTCCCACGTGACGACAACCGTTAAACTGCAGCACATAAGTAGAGCAGTCTCGAAAACCTCCCTCCACGTCTTTCTGCTGCTTTCTTATTTGCTGCAGCAGTCGTGCCTCTACCTTTCCCCGTCTTCGCCCGTCATCTCCTCACTCCCTCCTTCCCTGATGCCCTTCTGTCTCCTTGCAGCTGCAGGCTTAAAGGAGCAGCTGTAGCATATAAATCCGCAAACTACCTGCTTTTCTTCTATCAAGGCTAAAAAATAATGCTCCTTTCACTGATGCTTAGCTGGTGCCTTCATTACATTTGGAAAATTTAAAGATGGAAATGTGCATTTTGATCTGCGCCACACAACAGATGAGAATTGTTTTTCATGAAGTGCTCTCCCTTTAATAAGTGCCTGGAATTGATCACAAATGCTGGGTGTTTTGTTTCTGTTTCCCACTCTAGCATGACTTATCCACGATGAGTAATTCTTTTTGTGCTGGGAATGTGGTGATGACCACATCAGAAATCTGCCCGGCTTCAACTCTCCAGTTTTCCATTAGGAAGTCACAGAGGGACAAAGATCTTCCAGCTACATTAGCTCTGATGCAGGACTTTCACTGTGGAGGAGAGGCCAGTCAGCTGAAGTTACTGATGAAAAGCTTTTTAGGTCGTTGTAGCTGCTTCTCTAAGAATGATGGGATCATAAAGCTGGCTTTAAGTGCCCATTAAAGCACCTCAACTAAACCTCGCAGCTTATTAACTGACCTTACTTTTACTTTGTCAATGCCGCCGTGTGACTAAATTATTAAAGTTGTCTACAAATTGAAAAATGTGTCTTTTACTGATTTAAAAAAAAAAAAAATTTTTAAGATGTTTTGCAGAAATAGGAATATTTTAAACTTTTATATTTCGGGATTATCAGTTGTTTCAGTATACATGTTTTGTAAATTTCAGTTTTATTTTCAAAATCGATAATAACTTTTATATCCCAATGTGGTGTAGCTTAAGTGTGAATAAGTAACTTAAGAGAACATAAATGCTCGTGCACGTTGGTTGAAAACATTAAGTTGACATGGATCATTTGTTTCCCACAGAAATTGCTCGCCATTTTCGCTTTGGAAGCCAAGAGGACGCTCACGAGTTTTTACGGTACACCATCGACGCCATGCAGAAAGCCTGTCTCAACGGCTACCCCAAGTAAGACTTTGAGCTCGCTAAAAATTGTTCTTGGACCTACTGAAGGGTTTACAACTTGTTTTCATGCTGTTTTTTTAGGCTGGATAGGCAGACGCAGGCCACAACACTGGTCCACCAGATCTTTGGAGGTTACCTCAGGTCACGGGGTATTGACTTTTTTCACAAATGCAAATGTTAGCTTTTAGAGCTTTTCAAATGTAAAAGAAAATGTTTTATTACTTTATCGTTGAGCATCTTTTTATGCATATGTTGTAAATAATGTCATGATCTAATGTTATATTGTATACCAATAGTTGTGTACCAATAATGTCATCCATGCATGTCATCTTCCTGTTTTTAGTATTTTACACTGCTTACTAATATAGCTGTTTTTGCTGCTTTTGTTTAATTTTTTTTTATTTAATTTCTTCTATTTACTTTTCATTTTATATGCTTTTGTAGATGGCTGTCTGTTATTGTTTGTACCTCTTGTGTTCTTTGTTAACGAGTCCTCGTGGCTCAATGAGACTAACCTGTATAAATAAAGCTTTAATGGATATCAGTGTAGCAATAAGTCAGTCTCAACAAAAATGATTGATCGGGTCCAGTTTTCATCTGTACATCATAACAATGTACTCTAATTGTTATCTCTGATTATTTGATGTGTCCACTTTTATTAGCTTTGCAGCTCAGAATGGTTTTCTTGCTTTCATGTTAAATATTTTTGCATGTTTTATCAGCTTGTAAATATCTTTGCCCTGTTTTTTAACATGTTATAGTAGTCAGATCTGAAGTTAAACCGTTAAATAGTAAAGAATTTTCTTTAAAAAGGCAGTTCTTTGATTGCACGGCTTTAATTTATCTTGACTCATCCAGTCTGATTGTTTTTGTCTTTTCAGTGAAATGTTCGGTTTGCAAAAGTGTTTCAGACACATATGACCCCTATCTGGACATCGCTGTTGAGATCCGGGTACGTTGCACATCCTAGTATGACCTTTAGCGAACGTATTGTAAAGAAATTATTTAAAAAAACTTATTTTCGAAACTTCATCTCATTTTTTAACGTTCGTCTTTCAGCAAGCTGCAAACATCGTGCGAGCCCTGGAGCTGTTTGTTAAACCAGACGTTTTGAGCGGAGAGAACGCCTACATGTGCGCAAAGTGAGTTTTCTTTTATATCGTCTGAGAGCAGGAAAATGTGCAGGACGTGAGGAGTTTCAGTAACGAATGATGTGAATCCTTGCTGTTCAGGTGCAAAAAGAAAGTGCCGGCCACCAAGCGCTTCACGGTCCATCGAACGTCTAACGTGCTGACGCTTTCACTCAAAAGGTTTGCCAACTTTAGTGGAGGAAAAATAACCAAGGTTAGAGTCTTATTTTATACTGTTAATAGTTTTGCTGCAGCTGTCCTCGTTGTAGACATTTATAATGTTTTCTGCTGTGTATGTTTTAAATAGGACGTTGGTTACCCAGAGTTTCTGAACATCCGCCCCTACATGTCCCAGAGCTCAGGTGATCCTGTTATGTATGGTCTTTATGCTGTCCTGGTGCACTCTGGTTACAGCTGTCATGCTGGCCACTACTACTGCTACATCAAGGTAGGCCAACAGCGTATCTGTGTGTCTTTTTTTTTTTTTTTAAACGTCAAGCTAAGAGATGCAGAAATGTTACACTTTTATCAGTCTATGGGTTCTGTTGACTTTAAAACGTCCAAGTTGATGCTTTTAGGAGCATGTTTGTATTTGTAGTTTGCATATTGAGCAAACATTTTTTCCTTTCGTTTCATGTAGGCGAGCAATGGTCAGTGGTACCAAATGAACGACTCAATGGTGCACTCGAGCAACATCAAAGTGGTTTTGAACCAGCAGGCCTACGTTCTTTTCTACCTGAGGTAAGACGATCCAAACATATGTCTGTACCTCCCGGATGAATCGTCAACTAAAATGGAGCATCACTGTGCACTGAAGGATACCTGAAACAAAGAAGAATGCAGATGGACAGGCCACCAAGCAGGGAATGTTGCATTCTGGGAAAAATGGTGCATCGTCAGAGCAAATTAAAAGGGCCAACCTGAATGGGCCTCTTTCCTCCCCACAAGTCACAAAGGTATCAGATGATCAGGTTATTTTTAAGCAATTTTGTTTTTAATTTTGTGTTTTTAAACATTCGGTTTGAATAATTTGTTCAACAGAAACTTGAGCCTGCTCAGCTGCGTAAGATCCAGTCTATGGACGGTGGTTTGGGTTTGCCCATTTCCAGGAATGGTGTGAACTCCCAGTCCCAGCCCAGATTCTCCAACTGGACGTCATCCTCCAACGGTCAACCAAAGCTGCAGAATGGACCCACTGTTATTGAGGAACCTTTCAAAAAGGTTAAAAAGCCCACTCAGCAGAGCCAGGCGCAGTCCCGCAGTACCACCCCCACTCCTTCCAACAACGGGTTCACCAGGACGGAGGGGGATAAAAAACAAGGTGGTGAGGGAAGAGGCATGGCAGCATCTACCTCCTTTAAGTCTTTGTCTGACTCTTCCTCTGCTGACACCACTGACTCAAAGGTAACACAAGAAATCTGACTCAAAGGTGGGACCGCATTGAGAAAGCAAGTTTAATGAATTTATATTTCCCAGGAGTCGGTTGGTCCCAAAAGTGAACCGGCGAGAGGGACCCCCTCCACTCCTCGGAAAGGCTCCAGCAGCTTGGCGTCTCCAGCGAGGAGCGTGGAGCGCTCTCCGAGCACAGAGGAGCAAAAGACGGCAAAAATCAAACCCCCGGCCCTCAACAACATCGCATCTGAAGCCACCAGCACCATGTCACCCCCACCTGCCAAGAAACTGGCGCTGTCAGCCAAGAAGGTAACGTGTTTATTTATTTTTCTCTTTTCTAACCACGGTAGCTTTATAGTTTAAGCTTGGTTTACAATTTTATTGTTGACTTAAGGGAGATATTTTATAAAAGCAAATAAACTTCTATTAGATTTCTGCTTTTTTATGTAGTTTCTGTTCTGAATTATATCTCCTGTGTACCTGTCTAATCAGTCACGTTAGCTTTTCTCTTCTTTTTCTTTAGTTCCCCTTTTTTTCTAACCATTTCTAATTCTTCTCTGCCACGCCCCTTCTCCTTTGTTTTCCTCCCTCCATCTTCTCCTGCCATTCCTTCAAACGGCCCCCTTCCTATATGATTTTCTTCCTGATTTTTGTCACATTCATGGCTATTTTCTTTAGACCACAAAGTTTTTATTTATGTCGATAACTGCAGGCTTACAGTCGGACTCTGAGCAACATTGATGTTCTGCCTCATTTGCCAAACCAGCTCTCCTCTGACCATTTGCATCCAAATCAACTTAACTTCCTCGCCAATGCCTCATCCACTCACAGGTACGAAAAGTGAATTAGATTGAGCTTGGATAAAACTGCAGTTGAGATATTTAAAAAAACTTTTTCTTGTTTTTACAGAGTCGGTTCGTTCCATTCATCTAAAGCCCTGTCGTCACCTCGTACCCACTCATGTGAATCCGCGCAGAAGAGCCCTCACAAACGGTCCCCTCTCACCACATCGCAAAAACCAAATGCCAACCTTTCCCATCAAACCAACGGGTTTCACAGTTCAGGCTCAAAGAGCCCCAAGTCTTCCAACAATCTAAGCTCTGTGGCTGAAGACCCAAACACTGACCCGCCGTCTCAAAACGCCAACCAAAAGAAGAAGAAGAAGAAACGACGGCATTCTGAGATGGAAGGTGACGCAGAGACTTTTACGTCCCAACTTGCGCTCACACAGTCCAGCCCCGCGGAGGCCGTCAGTGCGAAGAGGTGCAAGAAAAAAAAGAAAAAGCGAAAGCACGAGAGTGACGACGGAGAGCAGTTGATAGAGAGGGAATGCATTGAGTCTCATTTGGACACATCAAATCAGGAGGATTGGTGTCAGAGTGGCGTATGGAGCCTGACCTCTCATTCAGATGCAGAGTCGAAGCAGAAGGCTCAAGTTTCTGCTGCAAGTACAACGCAGCGCGAGTCACATCAGAACGAACAGGAACAGGGTTCTGTGAATAAGAAGAAGAAGAAGAAGAGAAAGAAGAAAAAGAGGATTGAACTGCAAGAGGCTTTGCAGGAAATGAATTCTACATGCTCTACATCAGAAAGGTGGGCAGTAGTTTTATTTTTCCACAATTTTGGACAATTTGAGTCTAGATGCTACATAAAAGGAAAAAAAGTTGTAGAAGTTAAGGATAAAATAAAGTCATATTGGTTGTATCTGCTCCACACCTTTGTAAATTTCTATAATTGTATGGTTTGTTTGTTTTTCCTAACAGAAATTCTGAGCCACAGCCCACAGAAACTTGTGATGACACACAGGACTCTATAAAGACGGAAAATAGGTTAACTGTGAAGAAAAAGAAGAAGAAGAAGCTAAAAGAAGAGCTGCGGCTGCTGAAGGAGAGCCAGCCCTCTGATGACAGCCCTGCAGAGGAGCCCCCTTTCAACAAAACCACCTCAGACCACGGCAAAGTTGGCAAACAGAGCACAGGTATGCGTCTGTGTAAACATGCAGCAAGCATTTATTAACAAGCAAAATGAGCAGGAGGGGAAGTAAGAGTGCAAACACTTCATGTGCAGTAAGAACGGATTATTAGTCAAAGCTAACAACTCGAGAGCTTCCTGCTGGTTCAGTCATCATCATTTTGTTTGGGACATAAAGTCAAATATGTTACTTTTATGTACTGATGAGTTATTTTCCAGTCTACTCCCTGCAGCAGCACATCCTCAAAAGTATAACCGTTTACATTTGGAAAAAGCCAACTTTATTTTACTTTTATTTTTTTTGTACAATGTTCAGCTCCAGCTGTAATGTGGGACAGTCAGGTAAAGGACGGCTACAAACGCTGCAAGGCCCGAGCGGCTAATGGGGCTGTGTCGGTGGAGGCTTCAAAAGCTGCTCCCTCTGCAGCCTGGGATGGAAAGAAGAGCAGCGACGTTGTTGGCGAGCTCCTCAAGAACTCCACAGATAAAGCCTACGGAGCCTCCGGTGAGACGCCCGTCTGTGAATCCACATGTCGGCATGACATTTAGATTTTATTTAAAATCGCTGAAGATTTTTCCTTCTTTACGTCTAGTCCTGAGCTGGGACGGAGAGGTCTCCGCTGTTAGTAAAGATGCCATCGAGGATGTGCGCAGTGCCATGCGCGACACTGTGATCGACGAGTGGGATGAAGACTTCGACAGAGGAAAGGTGAGGCGAAAACCACACTGAGGACTGTACTTTTCTTCTTCTATGGTCTGTTTTGAACTGCTTTCTTGTAAATGTTCAGGTGAAGAAGATGAAGAACTATAAAAGAGAGAAGTGGAGGACTAGCAGCAACTTTTTCCAGAAGGTTCAGGATCACTGGAACAAGTGGTCAGTTTTACCCGGAGGGAAGAGGGTCTTTGGAGTCCGACGCTGAAAGACTGGAAATTGGGACAATTACCGCAAACTTCTGTTTATTTTTTTATTATTTGTTTTCTTATGTCATTTTTCAAATTTAGGAGTGATAAACTGACCCTAAGATTAAATCTGGACAAATGAATTTGATTTCCCAAAATCAAATTTTAATCTAAACGTCTAAAAGTCTCCGAACATTCAGGTTTCACCAGAAAACCCTCACAGATCCATTTCACTATTTAGGGTATGTTAGCAGCCTTCAAGCCATTATCATATAGAAAACTATAACATCAAATGAAATGCATCATATTTGTAAACCTTTTAGATTTGTGACTTTACTGTAACACAATTTCAGAGCAAACTGTGCTGTTTTTAAAGGCATAAGGGCTCCCAGGTTAGGAAAGAAGTGACCTTTAAAACCCTTTTCATTGTTTTTCTGCACCAAACAAAAAAGATCAATAATTTGGTGTTTAAAAATATATTTTAGTTATTTATTTATATATATATACATATATAATTATCCCCACTGTGGTTGTTTTACTGCAGTTTGTGTAACGTGGCGTTTTGAGGACCAGGTTTTGCCATCATAGTGTTGGCAGAATAAAGGTTTGAATTGCCATCTTCTAAATATGCATGTCTAAGTAATTTGTAGAAATTTTTTTTCCTTTTTTCAGTCGTTTCGTTTCTCATCAAAATATTTTTTTTCTCAAATTTAATGATGCATCTTTAAATCACACTTTTTTATATATACAAATACAATTATCTTCATGAGTTATGTTTACGGAGCAGAGGTTCAGGTTTCTGATCAGTTTTCTACCTTGCAGATCCTGAACTGAGCGCCTGGTTTTGTTTTTGTTGTTCAGAAGGATCCAGTTTGAGGTCAGACCATGTTCATTTTAAGGGTTAGGTTTTATACTTCAGGCACTGTGTCAGAACGGGACCGCCGCCATCGTTTTGTTTTCCCACCATTCATTTTTTTTTTTTAATCTCTATGCAATTTTCCGACCATCGCACTGGTCACCTAAAAACTGGGCTGAGACTCAGGAACCCAGACGTCCGTGTTCCCTCCCCCATTTCATTACCAAGTACTCCTTTTCCTGGGCCAGGGTGCGCCACACTGTTCGTCCTCTAGAAGCAGTTTTATACAAAGAACTTGAGGTGAGGGAGCCATGGGATCATCGCCCACCTCTCTGGGCACAGACGCGTAGAGAAACTAACGTTCTAGCGAAATGCTTCGCCACTTTTGAAGACTGTACAGTTCGTCTCGTGCTACCTGTGTTCCCTTCAAACGCTGTAAAGATTTGCCCGTGCACTTCTTTCTCCATTCTAGAAATGTTGCCTTGAATTGGCTAAAAAAGTGTAGGATTTAACGTGATACATGCATAATTTCAAAGAAGAAAAGCCCGATCTTTCATGTGCTATTCCTCAGATTAGCTGGTGGATGTTGACTTGAAATAATCTGCAAATGTGTTTGTGTCAAAGAGAGTTCTTAGTTTTCATGCAAGCTCGTCCGTGTGTCACCGATGTGTTCTGTACAGACGACGTCTGAGCAGTCTCTCTTCAGATCGGCCGTGGAATCGATAAGTGTCACAGAGGAGCCTTTACCAGAGTGAACGGAGAGCGCACACGTTTTGCAACGATTCTGTGTTTTGCACCACTTTTTTCTGACCAGAATAAACTTTCATAATGAAAGTAGCTCTTCTCACGTTACAGTTAAATGAAAGGTGCAATAAAGTTTGACTTTTGTCAGTTGACTGTGTGTTTTGTTGAATATTTGCTGCAAAAATGAAGCAGCTTCGAAAGTTTTACCATTTGTTGATTGTGATGAAACCTTAAGAGTGAGGTTATTCAACTAGTGGTCCGCGGGGGTGACTTCAATCTGGCCCACTTCATTAAAAAAATTTAAAAAACGTATATTTTTTTAGTGGGGATGGGGTTTTCTGTTTATTGCATTTATTATTCAATGTAATAAAACAAATTTAAAAGGTAACGGATCATTGTAAACTCTGGTTTACATAATGATTTTAATCACTGGACGTCCGGCCCCCGAGCTGTTGGCTTTCTAAAACTGTGGTCCACCGAGCCATTTTGTTGAATAGCCCTGAGGGACCTTGCCTCCCCCCAAAAAGAAAAGATCAGAAGACACTGATTGAGACCAGTGCATGATTCAAGGACAGTCTGGTTCCTTCAACAGTTTATGGTGCAGCAGGTCGAAGCAGATGGCCACTTGTCCTGAGCCTGGTTCTGCTAAAGGTTTCTTCCTCATGAGGGGGTTTTTCCGTTCCACTGTCGCCGTCACGCTCGCTCAAAATGAGCGTTCTGCGATGGAGTTAAATTCATAGAAGTCTGCTCCTCAGGTAAATGGTATTATTTTTACATATGAATGTTTCAGTGCCCTGAGATGACTTCTGTTGTGACTTGGCGCTATATAAAAAAACTGAACTGAAAATGAATTGCAAAGTTGCAGCTAATAGAATTATAGATGAAAAATGATCAAATATGTTGCCTTTTGTGTCACAACTATCTTGAATTGTTTCAGTTGCTGACTCGAGTCTTCTGTGAAGTTGTTATTCTGTAATCCAGTAAATTCAGTTTATCATAATTAAACTTAATTCTGGGCAGACAGAATGAGAAATGTATCCTTTATTGCTGTGTCTTAATTTAATTATTCATCACTTCATGTCCTTTCATTCATTCATCCACAGTTTGAGCCCATGACTGCTTTTATTAAACGTAATACAATATTTTTTTTATTTATTGTTGTTCAGCTCATTCTTTAATAAAGGTTAGTCTTTATCTTTAAATGTGTTTTTGTTTTTCAGATGATTTCTCAGTTTTTCTAAAAAACACTTTTTTGGACATTTTCTGTTTCTATTTTTAGTCCATTTGACACCAGTTAGTGCTTGCTTTAGTTTTTACACAGCTAACTGGGAACAAGTATTTTCTGCAACTATTTTGTTGTAGAAGCACCTTTGTAATCCCAACATCCATCATCTTTACTCACTTCTTCCTTTTCGGGTGACTGGGGTCACAGCCCTATCCAGCGATCACTGTGCAAGAGGCGGGGGCTGGACAGGTCTCCAGTCCATCACAGGGACACATAAAAACAAAACACTCCACCCAAAAAGCCCCCCTGGATTCAATCCAGCAACCTTCCCAGCATATAAATGTAAAATACAGGATGATTCAAACTTTCTTCTTTGTAATTAAAACCATTTTTTGATCTACTTGCAAATACTTTGGTGCTTTTTCTGGAGTCAACTTGTGGTACTCATTGTAAAACTCTAAAATCAACCAAGAAAAAACTTGTCCTGAACTATATGAAACGGTGTAGATTGGACTTTTTAATGCAGTAGTCTTCTACATAAACCGATAGGTAATTTTGGAACGCTGGTCTGCAGTCCATGTAAACAAAACACTCGGCTGAATCCGACAGACGTAGAAGTCTGATTCTCGTGATGATTGACCTACATTATGTGTAGGTAAACAAATATGGCAGAATCTGAAAAGTGTAAAATCTCTGAAAATATATGTAGGTGGAAATATGAGGTAATTTGCTGCTGAATGTCAAAAAAGGAGTAAAACATCTGTCAGGGATAAATATCATAAATCAAGCAGGGTACCAGAAAGTAAAGTGTTATGTGTTGTCATCGTTGTCCATACAATGTCAAAATTAGTCTCTGCATTTAACCCAATGCACCATGGGATACACCCAGGTGGAGCAGTGGGCAGCTATGTAAGCGTCCGGGGAGCAGTTGGGGATTGGGTGTCTTGCTCAGACACTACGACATGTGGGAATGGCTGGGGATCGAACCTGGGACTTTCGGGTCCCGGGTCAGCGGCCCTAGGCCATTGTCTGGTCTTTATTACTAAATTATGTATATTTTTATTGATAAGCAAGTACAAAGGTATCAAAAGTTATAGTTTGTGGGGAGTGGTGGCGCAGAGGTTAGAGAGGTGGGCCTGTGATCCGAAAATCGCCGGTTCACGCCCCAGCCCCGACAACATCAAAATTGTGGGTGGGGTAGGTGAAGCACCCACACTTGCCCCCATCCTCATTCGCCCCACCCTGGGCACATGAGCAAGGCCCTTAACCCCCATCTGCTCCCTAAACAGGTCTCTCTTGAAAATGAGTTCTCATGGCTCAATGAGACTACCTGGATAAATAAAGGATAAATGAAAAAAAAAAAAAAAAAAAACTATTTTTTTTTTTTTTTTTTTTTTTTTTTGGTAGAGTAAAATTAGAGTTTGGTATTAATTCATCTGGATCCATAATGAACAGTTCAGCAAAATTAAAGGTGAGTTGAAGCGTGACGTCACATCTGGACGGGGGTGGGGGGGGGGGGGGTAGAGCACACACGCGCGCGCGCACACACTCACACACACCTCCGGCTCTTCTTAAGGCGTGTTTAAACAGCAAACCTCAGCAGCTACACTCACACCGAAGGCTAAACAGCAACAAGCTGCGTCCGTGAGGCGTTTGGGTGAGCTCGGATCTCTGAGTGACGCGACAAGGACCAGACGAAGAGGAGCAAGGAAGTGTCCGGATCGCCTCGGGCTCTCGGCGACAGAAACATCCCCAGTCAGGGACGCCTCCCCCCCGCATCCTCTCCAAGCAGCAGCATCAGGACCACCAGGATGGAGGCGGAAATTCACGGTTGGTCTTAAACTATTAGCTTCGTTGCAAATCCAGACTTTAAGCTGGACTGTGAACGCTGCTGTGCGCGTGCTGTGCTCATCACACATGCCAGACTGAGCTTCATGGAGCCGAACTGTGTGAAACTGTAGAAGAGGCTCAGTCAGGCGTGTTTTAGTTCACCTGCTCAGGAGATGTGTTGCCTTTAAAAACAGGTGTCCTCTGGTGCTGTGTGCTCAGGCAGGGAGTTATAAAAAGATCTGCACGCTGAATTATTGAACATCACTGCAGCTCTGACAGCATGATGGACTCTTTTAATAAATAAAGAAAAACTAACAAAACTTGCTTCTGTAAACCAAACTGATCCCAGATGGAGGAAAAGACTGAGCTCAGTTAAATGAGTCATTCTTTTACTGGAAGTTAAAAGTCCTGACATCATGTTCTGGGATGACCTCTTTTGATGATGTCATGTCAAGATGAAGGCTCAGCGAAGACTTCTTCTCAATTATTGAGCGATTGAGATTTTCTTTGAGCTTAATGCTTCTCAAAATAGAACCTGGCCTCATTGCAGGATTCTGTGTTGACAGGAGGGAGGATGGGATTAACTGTTTCACATAAATTACTTGATCGTGTTTTTCCCCTGTCTCTGTGTCAGTCTGTTAGCAAAATATCATATGAAACAGAGCATGGATTTTAATAAAACTTTCAAAATTTCATTGCTGGATATACATCTACAGCTGATTAAATTTTGGTGTGGATCCCATTTAGGATAGCCACAAAAGTAAAGCAAACTTAGTTTATACAAAAACAGCTATAACTCAGCTAATTTTATATATTTTGATCTAACGTTTGGTCTGGTAGTAGCTGAGAGTCATCCATAACTCAGCTTTAGAGTGCTAACACATTTAACGAGATCTGATTTTAAAACTTCGCAATTAACGATCGGTGTCAACTGTAACTGTCTGTTAGCAAAGTATCTCATGAACAGGTGGAGGGATTTTTATGAAACTTTCAAAAAACAATTACTTCATATACAACTACAATAGTTTAACTTTTGACGGCAACTTAGTTTAAGACACCTTTTACAGCTAACTGACATTCGGAAACACAAGCATGGCTTCAGATCAGCCATTTCTACAGATATCGAGTTAAACTTTGGTGTAGTAGTAGCTGAGACTGATCCACGACACATACTCAGAGCACTGTTGTTGGACAATGTTTAAAGTCACTCTAATTCAAGCTGGCCACCACAGCTAAACGTTAGCCAACACAAAAATGGCTCCAGCTCAGGTAATTTTACAGATATTGGTCTAAAACCTGATATGGTCGTAGGTGAGAGTCATCCTCAATAAATACTTTGAGAGCTAATGCATCAAAGGAGATCTTCCATTAATGCACAGGGTTGCACAAAACATCATTTATAAGATTAGACCAATAAAGTTATGACTTTGACGTTTGTCATTATAAAATAATTTCTGCCTGTGGCACGAGAAACAATGCACATCTCTTCAAGGAATGTCAGACCATTTACATTCAAATGCTTGATTTTCTGCTATAAAGAGCATTTCATTCATGAGGTTTGGACTTCTAGTTTTAACAGCACATCAGGATGAGGCGTTCCCTTCAGCAGGTGTTTTATGTTGTCGTGTCGTTTCTGTTGGCAACTCAGTCGAGCAGCTGTGATATGTGCAGTCATGTCTAAGTTTGTTGGACGTATTTTCATTCTGTCATTTTTCTCTGATGCTGTCCCCAAATCTGCTTCCTGGAACCCTCTCGGGCGTGGCTCTGTTTCCAAACTTCAAAGGCGTTTTGTCTGCAGGGTGTCGACGCGTCTTCGTTATATTTGCCGTGCACTTTGCCCTCTACCTGTACCTGTCAGTGCAGCCCGGGTTTTTCCTCTTTGCATAAAAGAACGTGCGCACACAAAGGAAATGGTGCACGTGCTCACAGGCGTGGTGCTCTACATTTGCGGCGTGGTTGCCGTGGTTTCGGGTGTCGTTTCTCTTCCCCAGTTTGATTGGTTTTCATTGGTAACGTGTCAGACCGGAGAGAATAAGTGACTTTATCTAAACAAGTTGAAGCAACAGGAACTTATGCAGACACTTTTCAGTTTTTAAAAACCTTGACAGTGACGTTACGCACAACCTCGTGACAAGTCGTCACACTCAGAGTATGTTTTGGGAAGGACTCTCAGCAACTACCACATGAAGCTTTAGCTCGTTACCTGTAAAAGTATTAGCCATTGCTGTGTTGCCTAATGTTCATCAGTGCTGCTGAATATCTTCAATTGAATTGGCTCTTCAGTTGCAGATGCTCATTCAAGTTGTTTTTAAGAATTTTAAGAAAAGAAAAAAATAAATAAAAGTATGATTTTTTAAAAAAAACTTTCCCCGCTCATTTTTAAACACACAAAAACTTGAACACTATTTTGGAGAACGGCTAAAAGTTTAGTTTAAATCATTGTAAATCCAAAACATTAGGACTCTCATAAACATGAACCTTTTTTTAAATGAATGAATTAATTAATTTTATTTATTTAAAGAATCTAATTTTATTAGAAAATTTTGGGGGTCTGTTATTTGTTTTCTTGTGCTTGGAAAGTTCATTTTTGTTTATTTTCAGAGGCAAAAGCCTAAAATGAGTAAATGTTCTTTTAAAAAGGGGGCGGAGCTTCAATCAACCATTTGGACCATGGATGTCCCAAAAGGGTCATGGAAGTTCTGGAAAACCGTCCAGCTGGCAGCTGCTAAAACAGATTCATGGAAGGTTTGAAGGGACACCGATAAAGTTCATCAACTTTTATGTCAATGATACTTTATATTCTTTTTAAAATGTCCAATTTCTCCCTATCAATTATGAATCAACTGAAATTATTTTATTTGAAAACACTTTTATTTAACGAAGTTTTATGAATTATTATCCAAAATTCTACTTTTTGGTAAAGGTCAGTGAAGGTTTGTTGTATAAAGGGATTAATTATAGCTAATATTTGTATTGTACTTAATATTGCTCATTTTGAGAAGATTTTTTATTATTTATTATAAAATAATAAAAAATAAAAAAAAATCACCATTAAATCTAACAAAGCTCTACATCTGCATCAACCTCTTAAGCCTATGGGGTAAAATTGTACCATTCTTTAATTGCAGTTGCGGGCCGCACAAAATCACTCCAAGGGCCGCAAATGGCCCTCGGGCCACACTTTGGACTCCCCTGTCTTAAAGCTTTGATCTCTGTGTTGGAAGCATTCAGTTCATATTATGAGCAGAAGAGCTGCTTCAGCCTCCACTCAGCCAGCTGTTAGTCACCAGAGGTGCCGTTCGGCTGCATGCTGTGTGGGAGTTCCTGCAGCTCCCTGCAGCTTTTACATTCAGCTCGGAGAAGTTCTACACCTACGTGACTGTTAGACAAACGCACGACCGCTTCTCAGCAGAATCTCTGGCAGACAGACAGCTAACATTTCTCCACGACGTCCTTCTTCAACATTCAATCCACGTCTGCTTCATTAGTGATGCTGTGCAAAGGATGAAGGTGTTGTTGCATGTTTCGTCCTCATGGTGGAGAAAACAGCTAAAAATACTGCTCTTTGCTCTTAGCCCAGTGCACGTGGAGGCCTTCAGCCTGAAATAAATCTCTCCCAGCTAAAAGAGGATGTTTGTCTCACGGTGCAGCTGCACATTATTCACTGCAACAAGCTCCATCTGAAATATGAAGCGTATTGATTTCTAGATCTCATGAGGATTTCCTTCCAACACAAAAACAAAGGCAGCCAGAACCAGGCCTTTTAGTTTGCCTTTATAGGTTCAGAAAGTTTTGCAGCCATTATAAAATGAAAATGGGGAAACAATGGGTTCACTTTTATACACTGAACATTTGTCTTTTTCACTAAAACAATAATTAGACGAAAGCTGCAGTTTCAAAGATTTGCATTTTCCTCTGGTTCTCCTGTGCTGGTTGGCTCGCCTCCATCCTTTCATTCATCTAACACTAAAGTTTAAACCAACCTATTCTTGCACTTGCTTTTTGCAGACGTTATACAAAATATAAAGGTGCATCCTGAAAAAAAGAATCAGAACGTGCTTTCGTGCTGACTCCAGTCCTCCTGTGACAGTCGTGCTCCTCTGGGCGATGTGCAGCTGCAGCGTTTAAAGGCTCCATGACAGACGCTGCAGTTCATGCAGGGGTCAGCGGCAAATGTTTCTCCCTCTGGAAATGACCTGCTGGTTAGGGTTGTGGTTTTAGATTTGTATCGCCCTCGTTCATTGCCAACCTGAAGCGGGTCTGTGCTCTCCTGCTCCTCGTCAGAAGTGATGACTGAGTGACGCTGACGCAGAGGGAGGTGGCTGTTAAGGATTGTGAGGCGTCTCGTGTGACTGACAGGTGGACTAATTCAGAGAGGCAGGCCAAGTCACGCCGCTGCAAGGGTGTAGGTAAACATTTCAGCTTTGCTGCACACGTGAAAGAAAAAAAAAGTAATACAATTAAAGACGTACTGACCTTCATGACAAGTTTTAAACTCATTTTGGTCACACCATAAAAAATAGCTCGTGCAAAATATGCTCAGACTTGTTGATGTCAGTTTTGTAAACTCTCAGCTACTACCACGGAGAAATGTAGCTTTATTTTTGTGACGCAGTTATAGACAGTTTTGTGTTGGCTAGTGTTGACTATCTGTGTCGGCCATCTTGAATTAGATGGACTCTAAAAGTTTATCAGTGTGTACATCAAAGCATTACTTTCAGAAAGTTTCATTAAAATCTGTCCAGCGGTTCATGCAAAATGTTGCGAACAGACAGAGTTGACATCAGCCATTAATAACAAAAGGTTTAAGCAAGAATTATGTGCAAAGTTTAGTGTTTAAAATATATGTTGGGGATAACTCTGATTTATTAATGCGCCACATTTGAGCTCATCTTGACTAAATTATAGTCACTTTTTTTTTATTTTTTCAGTGGCTGTGACAGACATTTTATTTAGGATTGGCTCCAAAAGTAAAACATTTGTAGAGATACATCCAGTATTTGGGCAGCACGGTGGCGCAACTGGTAGAGCTGCTGCCTCTCAGCGAACAGGTCCCTGGTTCAAACCCCGGTCCAGGTGCCTTCTGGGTGGAGTTTGCATGTTCTCTCCGTGCATGTGTGGGTTTTCTCCGGGTACTCCGGTTTCCTCCCACAGACCAAAAACATGCATGTTAGGCTGATTGGTAACTCTAAATTGTCCCTAGGTGTGAGTGAGAGAGTGAATGGTTGTTTGTCTCGTTTGTCTCTATGTGGCCCTGTGATGGACTTGCGACCTGTCCAGGGTCTACCCCGCCCCTCGCACAGTGATTGCTGGACATGGGCACCAGCGACCCCCGTGACCCAAAATGGAATAAACGGGTAAAGATAATGGATGGATGGATGGATGGACATCCAGTATTTTTTTTTTCTGTGTGTTTTGTTAAAACTAATTCAGTAATTCATGAGATATTTTACTAACACATAGAATTTGCTTCATTAGTTAATGCCATTTTTTTACACAAATATTGCATAAATGTTAAGCGCTCAGATTATAAACTGCAGATCATTCTCAGCTACTTAAACATGAAAGTTTATCTCAATATCTGTGAAATTACCGAGTTATAATCATCCTTGTGTTTCCTAACATTGATTAGCTGTGGCAGCCATTTTTAAACGAGTCAACTCCAAATGTCAATCAGTTGTAGATATCAAACCAACATCCATCCATCCATTATCTTTTACCCGCTTCTTCCATTTTGGGTCACGGGGGTCGGCGGTGCCCATGTCCAGCTATCACTGTGCGAGAGGCGGGGGACACCCTGGACAGGTCGCAAGTCCATCACAGGGACACATAGAGACAAACGAGATAAACAACCATTCACTCTCTCACTCTCACCTAGGGACAATTTAAAGTTACCAATCAGTCTAACATGCATGTTTTTGGTCTGAGGGAGGAAACCAGAGTACCCGGAGAAAACTCACGCATGTATGGAGAGAACATGCAAACTCCATCCAGAAAGGTCCCTGGACCGGGATTTGAACCGACAACCCTCTTGCTGAGAGACAGCAGCTCTACCAATTGTGCCACCATGCTGCTGTCAAACCAACATGCGGTGGTTAATGGGATATTTTGATAAAACACACACACACACGTTTGTCTTTTTATGTTTACAGTGACGTTGTGTTGACTTCCATTCAATTTTCATTAATTTCTATAGCTTAACCATGACCCTTATCCTAAACCTATCCATTACCAGTATATACCTTACCCTAAACCTAACCATTACAAGTACATTCCTTACCCTAAACCTATCCATTACCAGTACATACCTTACCCTAAACCTAACCATTACCAGTATATACCTTACCCTAAACCTAACCATTACCAGTACATTCCTTACCCTAAACCTATCCATTACCAGTACATACCTAACCCTAACCTAACCATTACCAGTACATACATAACCCTAACCCAACCATTACCAGTACATATCTTACCCTAAACCTAACCATTACCAGTACATATCTTACCCTAAACCTAACAGCACTTCTTATGTGGCTTGAGCTTTTGGCCCCATAAGAAGCCGTTGGTCCTCACAATGTGGTACAAGTTGAAAAAAATCAGCCTTAGAAAGTAACACATAGTGACACACACACACGCACACACGCACGCACGCACGCACACACACACACACACACACTCACTTTCCATATTTTTTGGACTATAAGGCGCGTTTAGCGAAACAAAACAGTCAGATAAGTCCAACTTTATTCAACTCATTCACAATAACCACATCAAATTGTTTCGAGGTCAGTAAGCACAACCAGAATTAATACATAAGACGCACCTGATTCTAAGTTTTACTGTTGATTTTTGAGAAAATTAAAGGATTTTAAGTGCACCTTATAGTCGGAAAAGCATGGTAGGCAGAAACATTATCGTCCACCATTGCCTTTTGGTGGGAGGTGATGATAAACTGTTGTTTATGAATATGTTTGTGACTTGATGTGAGGAGGAGTGTGTGCTCTCCTGTGTGTTTTGTGGCTCCAAGACATCAACGTGATGAAAAAAAAGAATTAATTTAATTAAAATAAGTGGCTTATGTACAAATTAGCTCAATAGTAAATGATTTCTTCCAGTCTGTTGCCAAGCAACCATACAATCTTGAAATATTTTTGTAAAAAACTTTTGAAGTGGAAAAAAAAAAAGTGACCAGAACATTAAGTGCACATGCCTTTTTTTTTTTTTTTCTTCTGAGGTTTCCCATTGGCTGCCTGCGTTAATAGAAAGAGATTACAGGTCTGAGAGAGAGAGAGAGAGAGAGAGAGAGAGCTGCAGCGGAGGAGAGAAGGAGGCTGAGACAACAGGATGAAAAAAGGGGAAGCAGAAGTGATTTCAGCATCCCTGCAAGTTTCACATTCAATCCAAAGGGGAAGAGAAAGTGGGTGTGTTTGAGAGATCGGACCTGGAGCTCGGGTGAATCAAAGTGTCTGAACAAACCGGCCTCTGCGAGGAGTTCGTGTCGACAGTCGAGCCCGGGTCTCGCAACTTCTCTTTCCCTCCATCTCACCGTTTGACGAAGGAGCCGCTACACAGCTGCTGACACTATGGGGACAGTGAGTGAACTGTGCGTGTCCAGCCTCCAGATGTTTCTGTGTCCAGCTGTGGAGACACTCCAGCCACCTCTGGGTAAAGTGGAAGCCTGCGGTGATGCTGTAACATTACTTTATCGATGGTTGGCTTGTCTCTTCGTCCTTTAAATCCTTTAACACTCTAAAAGTATGTTTTGCTTTGAGTCCAGCTGTTGATTGACAGCACCGCCATGAACCCAGGTCTCCTCTGGCCTGTGCACAGAAACCCCAGTTCAAAGGACTCCATCAGAGTCGTTTCAGGAAATCACCTTCTAATGAAGCGCTTTCCAGTTCAATCGTAGAACCAGGAGCAGATGTTTAATTTAATGTACAACCTGATCGGAACAGTTCTGGACTAAAACGTGTTTGACTTGTTATGAATTGGTTGTTAAGTGTTGCAACCGCTTTCCCGTTTCAGTGCAGGGCGGTGCACGGATTTCCACTGGGAGAGTTGGAACTGCGTGTTAGCGTGACTACATGAGCAGCTTTGCTGGGTGCTGGTGAATCAGCTGACCAAAGGGAAGCGGTGCTGTCGCAGTCGTTTCAAAACGCCCGAATCAGCTGCATGCTCGCATGTGTGTGTGTGTATGTGTGTGTGCTAAATGAGGTTAAATCTTTTCTTTGTTTCAGTGGCTTTTCAGTCAGGACGTCATCTGGATTGTTTTCTTAATGAGATTGAGAAAACAAGCTTTTAAATAAAATCAACGTGCAAACCCAGTTCCAAAAGAGTCGACACAGGTCCATGTTGCTCACCCCATTTTTTGAACAGTTTGGGAACTGAGCAGACTGGGTATTTTATTTTATTGTTTTATTTTTTGGAGGGAAAGGATGTCCCATTATTGTCTGATAGAGGATTCAAGATGTTCAACAGTCCCAGGTCTTTGCTGGATGTTATGTTTTCAAATGGTGAGGGGTCTGGACTGCAGGCCAGTTCAGCACCAGCCCTCCCATTACTGGCTCCAGTGTGCAGTTTAATATTGTCTTGTCATATTTGTGTAAATGCTTCTAAAGCATTCGTGCTACTGAGATCCAGTTTTCTTCTTTCTATGTTTTTCTCACATAAATTGGTTCACACTTTAGGTGTTATTTCAAAAGCTCATATATGCAGGAAATTCCTCTTATGACTTTTGATATTTGTGCAATTTTAACTTTTTGAAGTATGTTGCTTTTTCGGCCGTGTTTTTCTCATATAAAATAAATGGAGCCCTCTTCACAGCCTTCAAATCCTTTAAGTTGTTTAAAACAATTTACTTATAATTTCACTTTTTGTTTTGGTTCTGCTTTTTTTAAGTTTCCTTCAGCTCCTTTTTAAATTCTTTCTGCCTTATTTGGGCTTATTTTCTGCTTCTTTTTGACAATTTCAGCTATTATTCTGCTCTTTTCAGATTCTTTCTGGTACTTTACTTCTTTTTTTAATCCTTTTCTACTACTTTTCAGCCTTTGTTCTTATTTAACCTTAATTCTGCTTAGTTCAGCAAACTTGTGCTCTTTGAGGCTCATGAGTACTAATTTAAAGTTTTTTGCTTTTTCAGCTGATTTTTTTCCCCTAATTTCAGCTTTCTTGTGTTCTTTTCAGCCTTTATTTGCTTATTTCAGCATCTTTTTGCTAAATTCAGCCTTTTCAGCTACTTTTCTGCTAATTTTAGCTGTTTTGGGCTCCTTTCAGCTTCTTTTTTCCAACTTTTCACCTGTTGATGTTTTTCAAGTAAGTTTTTGCTTGTTCAGCAGTTTTCAGCAATAAGCATTCATTCTGCATTTTCACAGAACATGCAAATTTCTCTCGTTTTTTTTTTTTTTTTTTTTTTTTAACATTTTACACAACCTCCCAACGTTTTAAAAATTGGGGTTATAACTCAGGGTTGAATTTTGAATATTCAGCCAGTTCTCAAAGCTGCTGTCAAAGCACATATTGTGTTCCCACACACCTGATGGGCCACGTTTAGCTTAGACGTTGGCAGCAATTATGTTGGTGTAATCAGTTTTTTTATTGTTTGTGTTGGTAGTTCTGCTTTATTTAAATGAGTCATACAAGTGATTCATGTGTGACTCATCTGATGTCTATGTGATTCATTCAGATTGTGTTTATTAAATTAAATTAAAATGACCTAATAGTTAGATTGTGTTGCTGTGAACAGAGTAAGCACAAGTAAAAATACTTTTTTTTAAAGAAACCCTAAAGAAAACCAAATGTTTTTTTTGTTTCTGAGTGACTCTTTCACTCCATTATCCTAATTTGTCTACTTCAGTTTAATGAAAAAAAAAAAAAAAAACGAAACAACAGAAAATGTTAAATAAAAATTTTAAAAGTCACTACTTTACAGCAGATAATATGAACCCAGGATATTGTTTTAATTCAATCTCTCACAGTCTAAGGCAAAATGGCGATAATGTTTTTGCATGTGTCTGTGTAAATGTGAGCATGTGCGTTCATGTGCATGCCTTTTAGCAAAATATCTCCCAAACCGTTGGACAGATTTTAGTGAAACCCTCAAGAAGTAATCATTGGATGTGAGCCTTTAAATATGGTCGCAAACAATATTTTATGATGACACAGTAATACATGACAAATACTGACAGGAAAAATATTAATAATGGTAATAAACACGTTTCATGAGTTTTGCTTAAACTCTCGTGCTCTGTAGTTTTTACCTTATATATTATTATTGAGCATCCATAAATGACAAGCAATTTTAAATAGTTTTCTTTAAAGATTTATTTCCTCAAATTCAACACGTTTTTTTTAATATAAATTAAGATAAACAATTGCTTCTCTGTCTTCTTGTAAAAGCCATTAATTTAAATGCAGAGGATGCTGAAACATTAAGACAACAGAGTTCATTCCAAACTCCTCCTCAGCTGCTGAAGCAAGGCCTCTCCATATTCCACACCCACCTGTTAAAACATTATCCAGCTCGTGTCAGATGTAATTCTGTGTGTTTGTGTAGTGCAGGTAATTTCTGCTGTAAGGTTCTGTATATTTAAGGTAATTACAGCTTAACTGGCTGCCTACAAAGTGCTTTTCTCACTTGTGCAATTGGTAGAAAAGTGATCCTCGGGTTAGATGTATTCCTTTATTTCAGGGTCTGCCCTCCCTCTCACCCACAAAATTATGGGATACATCGATCCAAAGGTCTTATTACTGCACCTTCAAACGGAGAACGGTTGTTTCCAAATCGTGTGTGGCAGTGAGTCATGTGGTGGGCAGCATGGCTGCGAGGCAGAGATAATCCCAAGGAATGTCTAATATATATGCAGCAATCTGTAATACGCTGCATGTAATCCAATGCACAGTGTTTACTAACTATTTCTCAAGAAGCTTATTTTCCAGACAACATTTTTTTTTGTTTTACTTGCAGAGATTGAAAAAGCTAATCCTGTTGGAAGTCTCATAAAAACTCTCTTAATGTTGGTTCGGATTGAACAGGAACATTTACTTGTAGTTCTCAGATATGACCAGCAGAGGTCACTGTTGGAACTTATCCCCTCAGAATGTGCAGAGAGAATATTTACAACTATGGAAGGAAATATGTGCCGCTAGGATTTGAATTAAAAATGCCACTGAAAGTTCAATGTTGCATGTTTGTATTTTAGTTTTCAGTGTTAAAATATATTCAGAATACATTTTTTACCCAAGAAAATCATTGTCATTATTTCTATATGTTTGACATTTCATTGTTATTTTCACTTCAAGCTAAAAATTCACACTATTATTTCAACGTGATCACATTTTCAATAGCTGTTTTACAGTTTAACTTTTCAGTGTTAAAAAATCTGGCGCATAAAAAACTTCAACCTTTCAAAATTCAAACGCAATACTTCCCTTAGCAAAAAGTAGTTTATTTAAGTATACTACAATATACTTATTTTACACTAAAAATGAGGAAGTGTATTTTTTTATAAACTTTATTTGATATACTTAAAAATAGTATAAAAATGTCCCAATTTATTCCAAACAAGTATTAAATCAGTATACTTCTAGTACACTACAAGTATGGGGTGTAGTATATTTGATATACTTATACTTAATCAAGTATACTTGCAAAAATAAACTTCAAATGTAGTACTTTTTGTTGAGGGTTTCAGCTTCCTGAGATTCAACTGCTCAGTTTCGCCGTCTGAAATTCAGCGTCTAAAAATTCAGTGTAAAAAAAGGCAGGGTTACTTGAGGTCACAGACATTAGCAAAGGATGTCAGAATCCAACAGTAAGAACAGAAATAATGTGATTGTGGCTTAGACACATAAGCTCTACAAAAACCCCTTAAATAGTATTTTCTCGTTGATTGAATTTAATATTATGCACAATCTAATGCAATATCATATGAGATGTCATGCTCAGAGTTTGTGTTTGTATTGATCAAGTTTGAACTCAATTTCTGTAAAACCGATAGAATTGTAGCTATTTTTGTGCTGGCAAATGTTTGTTTGCATGTATTTTATATTAAGTTTGGATTTCTCTACATACAAACACATCAGTGCACATGTTCTCCTTTGGCATTGTTGTATTGCATTACCATGAAATGAATGAAGTTTGTCATTTTAATTTTTAAAGTTTAATCAGAAGCTTCATACTTTGCTAACGTCACATTTAGATCCCGGGGTCAGGTCGGTGCAGACGACAGTAAACTTTGTGTGTTGGTAATTAACTCCTGCCCTCCTCGTCTGAAGGACAAACGGCTCTCCGGTTTCATTTGTTTCGAGTTCCCAAGCGCATCTGAACAGGACCACTCGGGGGGGGGGGGGGGGGAAATAGATGAACTAACAAAGAATTGAAACTTTGTGAGAACGGAGCTCATTTCACACAGGCTGCATTGTCCATTGTTGAGTCTTCTCCACGCAAGTGGGTCGCAGCTTGAAGACGAGGCCTCGTAAATCCAGACTGAGCTTGATATTATTTTCAACAGAGGTATAGGTTTTGATTCCAGCACAGTGAAATTATATCAGGTCAGTGCCTCTGTTTAGAAAGGAGGATAATCTAAACAAGGAAGGGATTATTTCTGCCTACATCTGGCCTCACGTTGGCTGTGAGGGCTGCATTCCTCCGGATCTTCCTCAAATATTCAACAGGCAGTAACAAGCTCCACTCTGGAAGAACATCAGACAAACCATATCAAAGTTTTTCACTAAGATAAAACAGCCAAAACTCTAATATAAAAAAGTTAAAAACATGGCTGCCACGAAACAGAAACGCCAATAATTTATTTGTGTTCTGCATCAGAGATAAGTCATGTTGGTCTGATTTGACTGAAACAACCTCTAAAACATAAAATAAATAAAAACACCTGGTATGACAAAAGAAGTATAAATGACGTCATACTCTGAATAATTTATCACAGGTGGTAGAGGATTT
>NC_056512.1:33245279-33300403 GCF_014905685.2 Nematolebias whitei
AGCACACTTCATTCTAATTTTCTCATTTTCCAAGGAGAATTCTTCAGTGAGCTTGGTGGAAATGAGATGTCTGCCTTCTTTGCCAGGATGGCAATCATGATGGATATTAGTGGGTTCTGCCTCTGAGGGAGAGGGAGCTATAATTGATGTCTCCCTTGATGTCATGTCCCCAGAGCTCCTTGTTGACCCAGCCCTCACCAAAAACAGCTTTGTTCATCTAAGAACGCTTTAGATATTGGATGCAAAAAGCCATGTGTCAAAATGTTTAGGGCTCAAGAAATGAGCTTTCAAGTAAGCTCAAAAACATGAAAACACTGCGAGTATACTGTAATGTTGAAAACACTGCATGGTGCAGAAGAAGAAGAAGGCAGCAGCATCATTATTCTCAGAGGGAAACAGTATTGACTGGTTTACGTAATAAATTAGGATTGAAGAGCGCTCTGAAATAATGGGGGCCAGGATAAAACTAAGAATATACTTTTCAAGGTTTAGCTAATAAAAAACTCTAAATATTTAATGATTACTCTCAAAATAAACATTTTTATTGAGTAGGTAAGCTCTTTAAAATAAACCTAATAAATTAAGTGACATTAGGCTGAGACTTTTTTTTTTTTTTTTTTAATGCTGATACTGTAGATTCCTAATAAAATTCAGAGCTGGGTCAGCACCAGTGAGAGTAATAGTCATGTTTCATTTCATTAGCAAAGTTAATCTGCATCAGACTTTTAGAAAAAGCACAAAACCAAATTGACACACTTTAAACAACTGTCCCAAATAATGTTTGTGGGTGGCAGCGTGTTTTTTATGATTATAAATCTAGAAGAACCTGTCTTTACCAAAACCCAACTTTGAGTATCAAAATTACTCATTTGAGGGACATTCACAAGAATCAAAGAAAGAAAGTTGTTTTTCAGTAGTTTTACTCTTAGTTTGTTTTTTTCACCCCCAAAAGTAATAATGGAAACCTGGCACAGTAATGTATGGGTGTGCATATGTAGGTGTAATCAATGCGTGCACACATCTGCATGTGTTTTTGTATAAATTCCCCTGATTGATCTGTTTTCCTAACGGTTTCAGTCCTTTAAAATGTAAAGATGAGTCCTCCTGAGTGGCTTGTAAAGAGAAATATAGACGAGGGAGATCAGTATTGTTGTTTTTTCCTTCAACTTCTTTGTTTGCATTTATATTTTTAATCCATCATTAAAACTGTAAGACTGATACCAACTAGGCATGATAAAACCGTTTTAGCTGTCAATTTTACAAAAAGAAATACTCATTTAGCCCTTATTTGCCTTGGTCTCCGTTTCTTTTTTTTTGTTTGTTTGTTTATTTGGCTTTAGCTCTTCATTGCCGTTACAGTGCATGGATTTGCAAAAATGATAGTCCTGCAGAGCTCTTAGCATTTACTTAATTAAATGAACTCTTCCTTGATTTGCTGTGTTGTGGAAAACAACATTCACTCTTTCGCCACAAATGAGAACAATATTGTCACCTGTTAGCTTGCCTTGAAGTTTAAATTAGATGGTTTGAGTTAATCAGATCCAAAAACAGGGTGACTACGAGCATGTTTTAAACGTCCGAACAGCTTACAAACAGAAAAAACATGTCGGGGCCTTAAGGATCTCTGTGACTGGTGAACTAATTCTGCTTCTTTTGGTGAAGTCAGATGATGTGTAGAGACGTCGGGTGGCCTTTGGGGTTGATGAAAGACCTGCTGCCATGTTGCATCTGTTCTTCTGATTTTATATGAAGTCCTTGTTTATGCCCTTGAATGAAGCAAGTGAACATGTTTTAGTTTCAAACGACTGCTCAGATTTCTCTTCAGAGCCAAATTACAGTCCTTTCTGCAGCTCGTCTCTTCTGTCAGTCCTTCTACTGTGTGGTTTTTCTTTAAGCCATGAATCCTGTGGTTGTTGTGTGTTGGTCTCTGCTGTCCTGTGCCGTGTGGTCTCTGTGTTGCCTGGGACCTAACCTGACATCATGTTTCCAGAACGAGGAAAGAACTTTTTATTTTAAGCTTATCCTCCCAGTTAGTCTTGTATACCCTAACGGAGACATAATCTGGGTTCACTCACTGCGACGAGAACTTATCTTGGGTTTGATGAAGAGAAGAGCAGAGGACAGTCCTAGCACCTTTTTCTTCCTGATTCATTCACGTCCTGCCTGATATGAAACACTCAGCAGGAAACGGTTTAAAAAAGTTGCACCAGTACGTGTCTTTTATACGTCTTCACTTAGCATCATTTTGTCAGTTCTTCCACGTAACAAGGTTTGTGCCAGTCCAGCTGCAGAGTTCATGTACACTAAAGACGGTGGTGTGGATGCTGCTGGTTTGATTTTAGTACTCTTTTTCCTTTCTTTTGCTTTCGTTGTCGTTTATCCTGTTGCCAACTATAGCACACATTCCAGTGAACATCAAGGGTATGGTATGTGCCTCAAGGTGTTTCAGCTTAAGTGGCCTCCAGGATTACACTGTATGGGAATTGTTCAGATAGATGATTTAATCTGATGTTTATAGAATCACTTATTTTATTGTTAATTTTTTAAGCATGTGTATTCATGTACAGCTATCTACACAACATTAACATTTTCTGGATGGCTGTCAGTTTGGATTCTTGCTTCATTGTTTTTTGTATTTTAACTTTAGCTTTTTTTTTTTTTTTTCATCTTAAATCCAAAGATGGTGTTGATTTCTGGTCAAACTGTAACTACTTAAACAGTGTCGCACTGTTGATGTAGTTACAGTTTGACCAGAAATTGACCTGTGAAAATGTGCTACATCAGCGTTGGATAAGTGTTGACGTAGTTTGCATTTAAACATTTTTTAAATGCCTTTTTAGTTGAGAATCTAAGCCCTGGATGTTGTAGATGTCTGCTCTGAGTTTCCAGCGCTCTATGTTTGATTAAATGTTTTACAGCGTTGATCTCATGCTCAGTCCCTTCAACCTTTAAACTTGTCATTGTGTTAATGACGAGAAGAGCAGAGGTCACAGGACAGAGCTCATGCTTGGCCACTGGGGGATTCAGAAAGAGTGTCTCCTGATTAAAAACTGTGATGCTGCTAATTTGGTATGGCATGTTTCAAATTGAAATGCTCAATGAGGTGCTGAGAATGGATGATCGTGATTGATTTAGGAAATATTGTTCAAGTTAAGAGGTAAGCAAGAGGTAAATGTGCTTTCATAGCCTTGTTGTCTAAAGTTACTTAAATATTTCTGATGTTAGCTGGCTTTCCATTACTCTCTATTTCTCATGGAAAAGCAGAGAAAAATGATTAAAAAATGCTTAGTTCAATGAGAAAGTGAACGAAACTATTAAAATGCTTTGACCACTAGTATTTTAAACATGCCAATATTACTGATGCTTCTTTAATGCTCTCTGTGCAGGTGGAGCTTTAGCACAGGCTAAGCTAATTATATCCACATATTTTGGTATTTATAAACTCGGGCAGCAGTTTGAGACTCCACATTTCAGCTCCTCTAAGGATCGTGGCTGATTTGGGCTTTTTATTGGGCCACTCAGAAGTTTTATCTTTTTCCTTGCTGCTGTAGACTTGATTCACAGTTTCTGTGTCAGTTTTTCATGTTTCTGCATAGATGCCTGTCTATAAATAAGTCACAGAACAACTCTTCATATAGAAAATCATCTACTCTTATTTTCCTTGATGTTTTATCTCCTTCTGCAAATTTGTTCACATCTCTTGCCCTGGCCCTGCTCACGCCTTTTGATTTAAAGGAATATTAGAAAGTATAATCAGATTTTGGTGCACTGATGTGCCTTCAGGGATGTGCTTTAGAAATAAATGGGCATAGAGAAGCATAAAAATGATACCTTTCATCTTCTGTCTTATCTCTCCTCAGTGCCAGACGACCTCACCCCAGAGGAAAAGCAAGAGCTGGAGAATATCCGCCGGCGAAAGCAGGAACTGTTGGAGGACATTCAGGTAAGACTGAAAGAGGACGTGTAGGCTGAGGTAGATTTACATGAACACTAAAAGGTTTAAAATCAGATGGGCTATGAATGCATCTGTTTAACAATGAAAAGTTTCACTAATTTGTAATTGATAAAAACAAAAGTCACTTGATCTTTTGTATAAAACCTGAAGCACATTTATGTATGTTAGTAAAAGAAAAAGTACTTTTTTGCTCTGATCCACAAATGTTTTTATATCACTGGTCAAGTTAAACAAGATATTAAAATGTATTTGCCTGAAATTGAGACTTTATAGTTGTCTTCTGAACAATAACCTCTAGAGGAATGATGCTCACTTCCAAGGGGCTGAGATGGGGTAGAGGTAGGGCAGCCGACTTGGGATCAGAAAGTCGTTGTTCAACTCCCCGCCATGTCCACGTGTCGTGCTGTCCCTGAGCAAGACACCCAATCTCTAATGCTCCCCGGGCACTTGCATAGCTGCCCGCTGCTCCACCTGAGTGTATCTCAGGTGTGATGGGTTAAATGCAGAGAACAAGTTTCATCATTGTGTGGAAACATACAATGATGACAACACATAGCCTTGACAAATTGCATTTGTTTTTTTCATTTGTGTTGTCTTTTTGTCATAAGATAGTATAACAAACTTGTATTTACGGATACAAGTTTGATTTTTGGGTTCTTTAAATGTTGGTTTGAATACAACATGGGTGAAAAAATTACAACTGGTTCTGTAAGTAGTGTAGATAGATTATGACAGACTTTTATGACTGTTTTTCCCATTAAAATCCTGCATACAAATGAGCTCTGAATTTCCATAAAAGTGGTTTATTGATTCCTGCCCAGAGTCCATGGTTAGCTGTTCAGGTTGGCCCTGTCACTCACGGACCATCAACAGGAAGTAAATGACTCACACAGGGGTGAGAATATGGCTGACTTGACTTCTGCTGGTCCTGATAGACTCTGGAGGTGCAATCCATCACCATTTTTTTTATGAGTCTGGAGCACCATTGCTGCCCTTCCCCCCTGTGACAACCACTGCTGCTGCCTCTGTTCTCCTTTCCTCAACCCCTCAGTGGTCTGCACACTGACCCCTCTTCTCCTTTGTGACTCCCACACCCTCCTCTACTAATCCTGCATGTTAAACCTACTCAACAGCCCCCCCCCCCCCCCTCTACCACATTCCCCCACACATGCACATGCAACCCTCAGTTTTGTTTTCTGTGTGAGCATAGCCCTTTGTTTGTGGAGGGAAACATCCAAAGAATGTGTTGTGATTGCACAGGCCTTGAAAACACAGATGTTTCTTTGTGGTTTAGTAAGTTAGACTTTTGCATAAGGAACGATACACCAACAGGGTTTAAATGAAGTGGCTTGGTGAATATTAACTTAGCATATTTAAACCCACTTATCATAGACAGTAGCCACGCTTGTATTTATGGCCAAAAATGTTTTATCAAGCTGATGTCAACCTTCTCATCCTCTTCCATCCTCAGTACCCTTACAGTACTGCGCCAGTCTGGCACCAGCGAGCCCGAATAATCCACTAAATCTGCCTCTGAGGCCATTATTCACTTAAAGGCTGCATAAAAATATAATCCATTTATATGCTTTCTTACTCAGTTCATATTGAGGTTATCTCCTAATGTGCTCTGCTCATTGAAATTCAGATTGAGAGGGTTGATAGGAAGAGCACACATCCAAACAAAGTGTTTAGTTTACTTGGGGAAGCCTGACTGTACAGTGTTGTCTGCAAAAAGAGCCAGCTCTGCTCTTTTTGTTGAGCCATGGTGAGTTTATTCATGTAATAAAAGTCCACCTGCTCGACACACAGGTGATGGGACCACACCCTCAGCCTCATTTCATAGAGCTCTTTCTTTAATACAGAAACTTTTTCTTTTTGTTTTGTTTGGTCACACATATTCATACCTCACTGTGGTTTCAGTGTACAGACGATTCCCAACACCTGAAGACATTTTTTTTTCTCTTGCAGCGGCTGAAAGATGAGATAGCAGATGTGACCAGTGAGATTGAGAACCTTGGTTCTGCTGAGGAGAAGTAAGGAAATGGGACTTCACTCTCCTCCCTCACACTCTGTTTTGCCTAAGTTGGCTCATTGCTTTCCTTCTATTAAGTTAGCAAAATGAAACTGTCAATTATTCATGTTTGATGGCTAAGTCAGGCCTTCTATCACACCAAATGCCCTCCCTACATTGGCTTTGCTTTTAAGGCAGTTTAAATGTTTCATCAGGCACACCCCCATGATGGGAGTCCTCATTGAATAATGCAGTGGGTGTACTGGTAGAAGCAGACAATAGATGGTCTCAGGAGAGGGAGCGCTTGGATCTGCTCTACTCAAGCGGATAGGGATTCTGTCGGAAAAAAATTTGTGAAGCAGACTTTTACTTTCATGAGGATGCAGAGGATAGAATGAGAGGGAGGAGGATGACTCGCTGTGGCGACCCCTGAAGGGGGCACGGCCAAAAGAAGACGTCTTACTTGCACCTGAAACTCATAAAGGACCTTTTGGTGATCTGTTATGTGTTGAGTTTGATGAAATAACAAAAAAAGTTGTTTATTATCACAGACCGTTGTTTTCAAAAACCAAAGAGATGTCTCATCAGCTAAAAATGGCGATGGCACACTAGATGTGCACTTTGGCCCCTAAATTATTCAAAAGCTGAGAAATGAGACATTCCCTGTCATCCTCTTAACATGTCACTTGATCAACACCTTATCACAGTATCACAATCCTAATAACATCTTCTCCAATGGTGTTACTCTTGTTGGACCTCGTTTCTGGCAGTATTGTAGTACCGGTATTTTTAAACGTTATTAAATTAGCTTGCATTACAGTATATTTTGAAATATTTAGCATAATTTTCAGTCATATCATCGATGAAATTATTAATTTAGTCACAAAAACACTTGTTTGTACTTGTCATTCATTATTACACATATACCAGCAATTTACACGTTAACAGTGATTGTTTTGACATTTTAGGAAAAATATGCAAAGGAACAAACAGGTGGCCATGGGCCGTAAAAAGTTCAACATGGACCCCAAAAAGGTTGGTGTTAATAATAACTGTTATTATGTGAGTTTTCTGACAGGTAGGTTGTAACTGAGACCTGATCTTCTTCACAGGGCATCCAGTTCCTGATTGAGAATGACTTGCTGAAGAATACCAGTGACGACATTGCTCAGTTCCTTTACAAAGGCGAAGGCCTAAACAAAACAGCCATTGGAGATTACCTCGGAGAGAGGTCAGGAGAAAGTTATTTTTGTTTTACCATCTGCGGTGATTTGATCCCGATTTACGAGCACCCATTCACTTGACTGATGAAATGGAGAGTGCATCCCTGTTGCTTTGTTTCCACTTTGTCAGGCACACACTCATCTGTTCCCAAACACTGATTATTAGTTCCACATTTAAATCATCTTCTCAAGACGATGTTCGATTCTCACTCTTCCTCCATTTTTAATTATCATACTCATCATAAGTAACATGACCAGGAGTCTCATTGCTCGGGACTCAAATGTTTGAAAGTAAAGAGTTCACTGGAAAGTGAGCACACAGTACTGGAAATCTTGATCCTCATGTTGAGTCTGCACTGCTCAGGGACTATAGTGTGGACAGTGGTGCTCTCAGGGTGGGTCTTCTGTTGAGTCAGATCATGACTTTTCTCACAGCTGGATTGTTATCAAGCTTTTAAAGTGTTTGTGAAGGAGTCGTGAGATTTGTGTGGTCATTTGTCCACTGAAAGTGGTGGTGACTGGATACGCCTCTGAGCTCCGAAGAGCTTTACAGTCATCCCAAAGGACAGATCATTTACTCTGAAGGACAGAAAGGTTGGGATGATCTCATGAGCTAGAGCAGATAATGAGTAAAGATGGATAGGAGGGTTTAAAGTCTACTCATTCATTCAACCTTTATTTATACACTCTGTTTGATTTGCAGTGAGTAACATATTTTGGTCTCAGCCACAAAACTGAAACGTCATCAGACACATTTCTTTCAGGTCCTCTGACATTTCAGATGAGTTCAATCACCTCGAGTCAGTTAAATTAACTAAATGTATTTGCATTTTTATAGATTCATGTTGGTTTTTGAGTTAATAAAACACTTTTTTTTTTCAAAGGCAACTAAACTTATTATAACCAAGCAACTGTTGCTCTTTAAGGATAATTGATACTTCACTTATTAAATTCCTAATCTTTTATTATAATGTAAACATTGCTGTGCTGGGCTGTATTCTTCTTTTGTGAAAATATTATTTGAGTAGTTAATCAAACTATTACTACCTTTGAAATTTATCACGATTTAAAGCCCTATTATATATATATATAAGTTATTTTGTCGTAGAGAATCATCACCCGGTGTAATAAAATCCTTTTGTCTCCTGTAGAGATGACTTTAATATCCAAGTCCTTCATGCCTTTGTGGAGCTTCATGAGTTCACCGACCTCAACCTTGTTCAGGCCCTGAGGTAAGAAATCTTTTAGCATCCGTTACAAAAAAAGTATCTGGTCTTTTCTTCATAGCTTTGGTTGTTTTGATGTAAATTGTAATTAAGACGATTTTTAGGGCTAGCTCTGTGAGGATGCAGCTATCAGTTTCAGTCTTGTGTCAGAGCAGAGAAGTTTTTATTTTTCAAGGAAGTGAGAGTGTTGCTGATTAGTCGTTTCCCCCGACAGACAGTTCCTCTGGAGTTTTCGTCTGCCTGGAGAAGCCCAGAAGATCGACCGCATGATGGAAGCCTTTGCTCAGCGTTACTGTCACTGCAACAACGGTGTTTTCCAGTCCACAGGTAGACGTTGTGTTCCACAGTTCTGCCTAAACTGCTGGATGGTTTGTTTTAAATTTGCTTTGTATTTTCTTGGCACTGATCATTTTTTTTGCAACAGAATTTAGCATGAGGAGGACGGGACCAAAGGTTTGGGGACACTTTCAAAATAAACTGTTAAATGTTTTCATGTCATTATGCGTTGCTGTCTGTTAATGTACCTGGGAAGGACATACAAATACAATAAATGGGTTAAAATATTGAAAAAAACATCTATATTAGACTGCTTTGATTTATTATTTTTTAAGTTGCCACTGAAACGTACAAGTATCCATGATGAACTGACACTTAATGGTGTTCAGATGCAAAGACCACTTGGTGTTTGGGAAACAATGATGGTCTCTAACATAAACGCAGATGGATGTAAATATTTTATATGGTTGTCTTCTAAAGTGCTGCTGGGTCAGCTGTGTGATTACCATGTTGTCTTTTAGCTCTTGTTTGTGCGTCTCACACACACACACACACACACACACACACACACACACACACACACACCCATACTTAACTGCCCACTTAAATCTGTCCACTCTGCTGTAGCATTTACGAAGTGAGATGGAGGAAGAAGGGTGCAAGTTGCTCCAGTCCACTCATTTGTCTAACAAAGACGCATCTGTTTACTCTTCTTACCTCCACTGTGATTTGAACAGAGCAGCACATTCAGCTCAACTGGTTTTAATTTGCCGTATATTTTTGATTATAAGGCGCATTAAGCGAAACAAGTTAATTTTGACAGATTTTTGAGCGCCGCGTACCAAATAAAAACGGTTCGAGGTCAGTAAGCACAACCAGAATTAATACATAAGGCGTACCGGATTATAAGTCTCACTGTCGATTTGAGAAAATTAAAGGATTTTAAGTGCGCCTTTTATTCTGAAAAATATGGTATATTTAAAAATGACTATAAAATGGCGCCATCTTTATGGCAAGCATGAACCTTTCAGCATCTTGAATCTCTCTGACTTTGCGTTGCAGACACTTGCTACATCCTGTCCTTTGCCATCATCATGCTGAACACCAGTCTTCACAACCCAAATGTGAAGGACAAGCCCGGTGTGGAACGATTTATCTCCATGAACCGAGGCATAAACGACGGAGGAGACTTACCTGAAGATCTGCTCAGGGTGAGCAGCACCTCCACATTCTGGTGGTCTTCTCTCAAACATGCCTTGTATTCACATTTAACTCCTTGATTCAGAACCTGTACGATAGTATCAAGAACGAACCGTTCAAAATTCCAGAAGACGACGGGAACGACCTCACACACACTTTCTTCAACCCCGACAGAGAAGGCTGGCTGTTAAAACTGGGTGAGTGATTCATTTTATGGGTTCATACTTTTTTTCAGAAACACTCTGGAATGAGAGCACTGATTGTTTTCACTCTTCTGATAAATGACATGGTTGTGTCTGCGTTTCAGCGTGTTGTAGAGGCTGATGGATGCCTCCCCTGAGGTCAGCAGGCTGTGAGCGAGTGTGTGTGTGTGTGTGTGTGTTAATAGGTGTACACACACTCAACTCGAGACGTGCAAATGTCTCAACTTTAATGTATAATATATGTAGCCTTAAAAGACCAGACATGGATAAACATTTTAATTATTTACAACAAATTCACAGACTGACATGGAAAGCATTCACAAAATACTTATTTACAGTAAAATATTGACGTTTTGTAAATTAGGAATATATGCAAACATTTTACAATTTAATAAATATTAGAAAGGTGCAAATTTTAGATTTTTGTGTAGTGGACGCTCCCAACAGGAGAAATATATGCATTATCTCAACAAACGGCATCTTCAACTTTAATTTTTACTAGAACTTGGTGCCAGTAGAGCAGTGTATTGACTTTGATGACCAGCTCAATTTTAAATGAGCAAATTGTTGGGATTCAAAATGTTCACAATCTTTTGAAAAAGAAAGCACATCTCTGAATACTCCAACTCTCAAGCCTCTATTTCCTCTGACATTTTTCTCTGTTGTACAGATTCAAAGTGAAAGGGTGAATTTACAAATTTGATCTTAAAGTCACTGTGAATCTTTACAACCTGCTGTACCATCGAATATGAGAACTACTTCCTCCATTTTACTCCTGACTGGTTTAATTGAGTTATATAATCAGGGTGGAAGATTGGTTTCCTGATATAACAGAAATGGACCCAAGTAGAGGTTAATATTTCATGTAGTGCTTTACAGTAGCTTTCTAAAGTCTGCATTGAGTAGAGCGCCCTCTTGTGGACAGATAAAGTGATTAAACTGTAAAGCAGTGCATCAAAGCCTCACTGGAAGCCGATTACAAAGGTCTGTGGTGCTAATTCTTTATCATTTAATTTGATTTGTTATGTTTTCTTTTCCTCTTCGTTTGTTTGTTCCCATGATTTTGGCTGTTGTCTTTCCTCAGGAGGTATGTACACCTGCTCTTCCCCAACGCTAGTCCATCTTTCAGCTCTCGGGTGCTTTTGGTGGTCTGCCATGCTTTTGTTCTGTTCTTCATTTAATTACGTTCAAAACAGGGTTCTCTCCGATTTGTTTTTGTCTCTTCATCGACTCATATGAATTCCAGATGTTTGTCTCTTGTTTGTCATTGAGCTGGAGGTTTCTCCGCACTGTTTTATCTTCATTGGGCAGTCGGCGGGTGAATTTGCCACCTCGTGGGTTTATCTCGGTGCGCTGCTGCTCTGTGACCGCTCTAACGAGCACCGTTTTTGTTCTCTGTATGCTCTGGTGGTCGCTCTCTTTGATCTTTTTCCCGGGAAGTTGCATTATGCCTTGTTTCCATTCATCGAGCACAACAAAGAACTTTTTAGAATCGATCAAAAACCAACGAAGCATTGGGGAGTTGTTGTTTGCTCTCTGGCTGCGTGGAAAAGGGAATACTGCATCTTTTCATCAGCGTAGCTCTGCTCTACTTATCTCACGCCAGAAATTAATCTGAAGAGTAACGGCGGCCGCAGCCTGTTGTGATGCTGGACTGGAATGGACTAAACTGTGGGAGAGGAGTATAGACCAAGGAGTGTGTGTAATAAAGGACTCAGACATGCATAAGCATCTTCTACCAAACATTAAAGAGTAAATTCTTCCTAAAAAATCCATAATGAAAACCTGCTTCCTGTTATCCGTCCTCCCACAGTCCTGCATGGGTGACTCCGTCCTTTCGGCTCCACTCCAGCCCAGCACCACCCACACACCCCTGCAACAATCTGCTGGGATGTCCCGCCACGTCCCGCACATTATTGCTCGGGAACTGTGTTTTACGAGTGACAGAAATTCACATCCAACCAATCGCAACCGTCAGCTGTGTGATTCTGTCATGGCGTTTATCTGTCAGTCTGGTTTTTTTTTATTTTCTGTTGCAACATTCAAATGTGTCTTCATGTGATGAGGAGCTACAGATCTCCATCTGTCAGTTGTCGTTGCTGTCTGTAGATACTAAGCTTAAACGGAGGTGTCTGACCTTCTGATGCGTCATATACAGTGTCGCTGCTGTGATATGATGAAAAGACGTGTGTTCTACATGTTTGTACAAAAACATCTTTAAACCTCACCTGTTGGGTCTCACAGTGCATCTTTTTACTAACATGGTGGTGGTATATTCTAGTCTAGATCAGCAGGATATTCGTGTCTTCGATGCCGTTAGGGAGGCTGAACATGGCAGAGCCCGGTTTGTTGACATCCCAAACTCCCAGACTTTATCTGCCAGCTGCTTCTGTAATCAGGTTTCACCTCACAGGAAGTCCTGGTGTCAAAGAAGCCAAGAGGTCAACCTCAGATCAGCAAGCAGAGTTAACCATCCTGCTCCTTGTGGGTGTTGATAGTTAAAACCTATTCCTCTCCTAATTTTCCAAATTTATAGCTCATATTTAGAACTGCCTTCACAACGTCCTAATTTGAAAGTTCAGATGTAAATTTCTATTCACATCAATAATTCCCCTCATAATACATCCAAGTAGTTTTAACGTTTAATTTATTTGAGGCAGTCCAAATCTAAACGTTCAGAAATCTGTATTAAACTTTTTAGATTTTAAAATAATCTTTGAAGTCCTTGAATGAGTAAGAGAAGACAAATGTTTCCAAAGTGGTGAAGGGGAGCACTTTACCACGAGTCCCCTGAAGCTGTCATCTGTCTGTCTGCTCATACATCTGTCTGCCTGTCTGCTGCTCGATCCGGTGCTTTGGTGCTCGCTCCTCTCTCCTGGTTTCTGTCTCTGACGGAGCCTCGCTGATGCTAAATGTTGGCTCCACAGGGGGGCGAGTTAAAACCTGGAAGAGGAGATGGTTCATTCTCACAGACAACTGTCTTTACTACTTTGAGTACACCACAGTGAGTCTATTTTTTACTCCGTTACAGCTCACCAACATCTGTTCAGTGCTTCTTACCTATTTATATATTTTGCAGGACAAAGAACCACGAGGAATCATCCCGCTGGAGAACTTGAGCATCAGGGAGGCAGAGGATAAGAAGCCGGTGAGTACAGCTCCCCCTGCTGGCTCATTACAGTTAGGTTTAGCAGCAATTTTATTAATGACTTTAGTTTTCACCTTATTAATAACTTTTTAAATTCCTTTCCACTATTTTTTCAGAATTGTTTTGAGCTTTACATTTCTGAGAGCAAGGATCAGGTAATAAAAGCGTGCAAAACTGAGGCTGATGGGCGTGTTGTGGAGGGCAACCACACCTTCTATCGTATCTCTGCTCCCACCGCTGAGGAGAAAGAGGACTGGATGAACAGCATAAAGTAAATATATAAAGATTTATCCTGTTGACTCTTTACAATATAGCATAAGTTATTTAAATGCAAGGCAGTATGCTAGATGGGTTTATGCTGGACCGAGTCCAAACATTTACCGTACTTGCCGCCGTACACGTCACACCGCCGTATAAGTTGCATAAGTCCAAATATGTCTAATAAAGTGGAAAAAAAACATAAATACATCGCTTTGCCGTATAAGTTGCATCTATTATGCGTCACCGCTGACCACCTGGAAATGTGGGCCGGTGTTGTGCCAAAAATCTATTGGCTGCCAAATGGCCGCCGCGGGAGCATCCACGGGAGGACTTTAACGAGAATTTAACAAGATTAACACTTAAAAACAATTATTTGTTTGCTCAAAATTATAGCAAAGGTGTTTCTATGTTGAACTTTTCTTTAATAAATGCACTTTAAGGGTCAAATCAGCTTCATTTCGCGTGGGCGGAGAAATGCAGCTGATTTGAGTTTGCTCCAGGAGTTCTGGAGCAGATGAAGGTGGCTCTGTATGGCAAGCCAAGTGTCTCAATAATAGCTACTTTTACCTATTAACGAGACAATTGACTTGCCATTTTGCTCGAGGGCCTTCTAGTGGCTGAAAATGTTAGTGTTCAATATTTTCCATGTCAGAATGAATGAAATCATCAGATCTCAACCAAAAATTGGATTATTAATATGAAGAAAAAAACGTTGCTAAAAAATAAATAAAATAAACTTGTCGCTTCGGTGTATAAGTTGCAGGAATTGCAAATTTATGCAGAAAGCTGCGACTTCTACGGTGAAAAATACAGTAAATGTAACATTTTTGAAAACGTGCACTAATAAACACCTGTTACCTTGGATGCTGTGACTTACTGCACTGCCTTTACATGACCTGTTTGGCTCAATGGCACTGAGCAGCAGTTTAGTAGCTTTGCATCAGTCACGTTTTTATTTCCACTTCTGGGAAATTAAACCCAGTAGATAAAAGTTGCACAGCAGTGATTCTGAATCCTGGTTTCATCAGCTCTTAATGGCTCATCAGTGATCTAAACGCCTCTGGTCCCACATATTCACACATTCCTTCTTTAGTTCTCTTTAAGTTCTTTGGGTTTCACCTTCTCTACATGCTGATTGTTTAAATGTCTATCAGTGGGGTTTTTTTTAAGTAATGTTTGAAAGTTGATGTAAACATAAGATAAAATATTAATATTTCAACATATCAGATGAGTTGATTTTTCTTTGGTTTTAATTGGGTTAGAGGGAACTTGTATTTTTGAACCAAGGTATTGAGTGTCTAAATGTTCTTATTGTATTAATTGAATTATTGGTGTTCTGCTCACACATCTCTGGACAGTTTATCAAATAAAGAATGGAACAAAGTTTCTAATCTCACACCTGATTTCACCACTTTTCTTTATTGTTTCCACAGGGCTGCCATCAGCAGGGACCCTTTTTACGAGATGTTGGCGACCAGAAAGAAGAAGGTGTCGTCCGTTAAGAGGCACTAGAGCTGCTCAACTTTTCTGACATTGCACTTGACAGAGCGGTGGGGGTCCGGCTGTTTGCTCGCCCTATCTGGGTCGATGCAGAGGCCACAGTGGAGGTCTGACCTCTTCAAGGGATTCCTCAAGGACTGATTCTAGGACTGCAGGCAGAAAAATCAGGAAGCATGCTGGTGTGTTAAATCCTAACCTCCCGCCTAATGGCCGCCCTTTTTCTTTCACACCTCGGCATGTTCTCTCCCTTTGGAGCAGGAATGAGATGTTGCTATTTAACTAAAGAAAAATCTCCTTTGAAGAGGCTTTAAACACCTTCCCCATCTCAAGTTTCATAAACATTGTACAAATACCCAACAAAATTTCCTCTTTGCACACTTTGTTTTAACTCAGCAGGTCTGACCCGAGTGTGGCAACCCAACCAAACTATTCACTGTCTGAAAGAAAATATCTTTTTCTAATCTGTTTTCAAAAGTTTTATGTATTTTTTACTGCTTTTAATGTTTGTTGATTCCTATCAAGTTTACTTTGTTTCTTTGCTTTTTAATACGAGTATTTTGTAGCAGAAGCTGTTCAGAGGCTGTTGGAGGTCTGATTAGTACTTCTATGTAAATTTTAAAAAAGGAACATGAAAACATTTCTGTTACTTAAAAAAAAAAAAAAAAAAAAGAAGAAGAAGAAAAAAAAGAGTTGCCACTCGAGATTTGTTTTGGAGACTGAAAAACCTAAAAACATGACGACAATGCAAAGAATAAAGTGCTCGGCTTGGACTGAAGAGTTTTTGTAAACGTGAAGCTGCAGCGGAGGGACGTGTCGGATCAAACTGGTTCCTGAAGGTTCTGGACAAGAAACCCAAAGGCATAATTCTCTGGGTTTCTCAGCCCTTATTCATCTCTGCCTGCACTTTTAATTTGATTTGAAACAAGATCAGTATGACCCCAAAGTAACTTAACGTTAGATCAACTAGTGCTCGGTGCTTTAGTCTAATTGCTGCTGGTTGGCAACCATGGTTTGAGCTCTTTAGTTTTTTTTTGGTCAAGCATAGATTTTATTTTTTCTGCCTTTTATACTCTTTGTTTTGTAGAATAATCTTATTGTCAAAAAAGAACCCATATTGTTTGATCAATCTAAAATACTGTGCTTCAGGTAGTTAAAGCCATACTGTACGACGTGTTGATGATTTAATGGAGCGCTGAAACTACAAAAAAAGTGCTTTAAGGTGTCTCAGGATGTTTGATTATGAAACTATTCTTCTTATATCTGCAGTGCGTTTAGCTAGAATGAAGTGGCTGGGTGTGTTGCGGCAGTGATGCGTTAAAAAACAAAAAAACGTAAGGCATAAATTCATAAATACGTTACTTTGTTCATCAAGAAGTTTTTTCTGTTGCTGCTGTACATAACTGTTGCTCCTAAACAGTTTAATTTCTTCCTCCTTTTTTTTATGCACTGCATCCAGTGAATTAGGAAAACAAAACGGCCATTCTTCTCAGCAGTATTGACTTATTTATCAAAATTGTACATATTTAAATGTATAGTGGGCATTTTGTCCTTTTTTTTAATAGTTCTGCCTTTTTTCTTTAGTACACTGTAATAAATTTCTGGATTTCATCATTGTCATTTAATCAACCTGAAATAAAGCCTTATTTGTCTCAACATTGACTGTTATAAAATCTTTAAGGTGCAGTTGTAGAAGTTCTCCAGCAAGTGGCAGCATGAGGCTGCACCCTCACAAACCCTTAATGAGTTTATGAGTAAAGATATCTCTGTCTGCACCTTGTCCATGAATCCTGAATATTTCTACTTGAGGGTGGTGTTAAAACTGATTATTTCTTTTTTTTTTGTTTTGATCATTCTTATTCATGGCATGCTTTAAACTGCCTCCATAAATTACAAATCATTTTATTTAAAAGTGTTTATGGCACCAGATGTTGCGTCGGCAGGTCTGTTTGCAGGTGAACATGTATCATATTCAATGACTCCTGGAAAAGCAGCCAATAGAAATGAGTTTCTCAGGAGGCTGAAAACCGCACGGTCATGCTGTGAGATGAGCAGCACGTTAGAAATAATGACTAAAGTGAATTAAAACTCACATGCACTCTGTTTTTTTTTTTTTGTTGAATTATTCTGTGGCGTTATTAAATTACTGAAAAGACAAAAGTTGAATATTATCCAAGGAGGGAATGCAGCCCATAGTCTTTTCTATAAGACGAAAGGTTAAAACCCTCTTAGCTCATCAGAAACTTTTTACTGTTAACATGTCTTACTTAGTTTATTAACATCCTGCGTTCAGACACATCTTGTATCTGTACGTGCTCACATCCAACAGCTGGTGAGATCCATCAGGGAAAATTAACGCGACTGTCCAGATGTGTCATATCTGAGAAAAGACTAGTCACCTGAACTGAACTGAGCGATCAAGGACAAAGTTCTGGTCACCGAAGGAGATTTTTCATGCTCATTGGTGATACTTTCTAACTTTCCTTGAAGGAACATCCATCGGTTAAAGCAGGGGTGGGCAACAATTTTATCAAGAGGGCCAAATCAAGATATTTAAAGCAATCGAAGGGCCACAGAGAGAATTGGAAAATAATTTATTTTAAAGATGGATAATCTGGAAGACGGTGTTGTTCTTGTCTTGTTAGCATGCTTGATAAAGAAAAGTCTCCCGGATACTCTTTCAGAATATAAGACAACTCGCTGTAAACTGGCTCTTGTGATAATATATTAGCTTAAAAATATATACTTTTTTTTTTTTTTGGAGCTTTTAAAATTCAGTCTAATATTGGAACAACAACTTGAAATAAAAAGTTTTAGCCCACTTAACCCAAAGGCTTTTGCTGTATTTATCCAAAATGTGTAATTTAGACTTCCTTCCATTGATAAAATGCAGGTTTTCATTAATTTATCTAAAAGTTGTTTTCTTCCCAGTTAAGGCTAATGGGGGGCCAGATAGAGAGCGTCCAAAGGCCACATTTGGCCCACTGACCATATATTGCTCACATCTGGGTTAGAAAGACACACGCAGGTGAAAGTTAGGTGGTGTTTAAAGGGCACCACCTTTTAGAAGCCTCATCACTGCCATTTGTGACTGTATGAAAAGGATTTAGCATATTATGAGCAGGAACATTTCTGTTTTAAGAAAATATGGGATTATTTGATTCCATTTGTTGTGAATTTCCAAACTTTTTTTTTTTTGGATGAAATTCATCGGATTTTGAATTAAACTCATTCCTACAACAACTTCAGAGAACTACACCATTCTGTTGTAATGTTTTTTTTTTCCCCATGCAAAACAAACTGGAAAACTAATGGTTAAACTGGAACAATGTGTAGTTCAGGATCAGGATATTCGGAGCATTTTAGCCAAGAAAAATCGTAAACATACAATTATAGAAGTTCTAACGAGGTTAAGTCAGATCCTCTGGATGAATCCTTGTCAGAGGTTCTGACTTAACCTTGACAGTTTTTTCTAGCTGGATTATTGAGCATGCACCAAGACCCCTACATGAGTACATGTAGCTCAAGGTGAAGGTGAAGCAGAGGAAACCTGACTCTGAAATGACTCGTCCAAGACGAGCAGCAGGCACTACCAGAGGATTGTGGGCTTAAAAGTCTGCTTTTTGTTTTAAAGGAGCTCCAAATCTACACGCCTTGCAGCCTGAAACACAAACTACTCTGCTCTGAACATGTAGAAACATTTGAAGACATATGTTGCAATCATTTAAAAGAAAATATTTTTCGTGCATTCTTGTTTCTGCATTTATAAATGAAATAAAAGCAATAAACTTTTAGAGAAACTCATCCTTTTCGGTCTCGCCTGATATTTAGCCAACACTTTCTGCCAGCTTTATGTCTCAGACGAACAAGTTATTGAGAAATTCATTTAAAGGAGCATCTTAAAGTGTTTCAGGGCCAAAGGTTCACAAGTAGAAACTTGCTTATCTGGGTAGAAAAAGGCAGCAAAGCCAGGAAGAATGACTTTCAAAGCTCCTTAGATCTGAATTTATCTTTATTTTTTGATCAAATCATGTTTAAAAGAAGCCTCAAATCATTCACTGCCTGTTTATTTACCCACAAGCGCAAATTATGAAACCGTTTGTTCCAGATGTGCTCCAAAAAACTCAACTGTAAGATACTAAATTTGCATTTGTACATTTGGCCTTTAAATGAATACAGCACTTTTAAGCAAAACAAAATAAAACCTAAGTGGATGAGAAGTTGCCTACAATCATCTTTGCATGAATACTTTTGAACAATATTTTGCATTGCCGCTGTAGCACCAGGACAAGTGCGTTTATGAGAATTTTTAAGCAACGCTAAGGAGGTGAGAGCGGCTGATGGGAAATGAGGCAGGAAGAGACGAATGAAAACGAAAAAGTGTGAACCTGTGGTGGTTGTGAAGCTGCAGCAGCACATGCACGCTTTGTTTTTAATGATCTGCTCTGAGTGCACACCGAAAAATACACGTTTCTTGAGAGAACAGGAACATGATCTGCAGGAGGGAGGCTTTCATCAGCAGTTACAACCTGAACGATAGCAGGTGTTGGTACATGCAGTGCTGCAAGGAAATCCATGGAGCCATCTGCACCCAGAGGCATAAATTAAAGTTTGATAAACCCAGCAGAGTTCATCTGAGGTCTCTCTCACGGTGTCATGTCAGAGTTGTCTTTCTGTGGTTGAGTAAAGAGGACATGCAGGCCTCGGCCCATAGCAGCAGAATTCTCCGTCTCCGTCAGTAAGTGGAGACATATGGGACCAGTCAGGTTCCAATTATGCCCAGATTGTTTCCCAGAAGCTCTGGAATCCTCCCCTGGCCTCTTGTTTCACCGGCGAGGAGTGAGGAGTGCACCTCAGGATGTCCTCGGCTGGCGTGAGACCAGCCTGTGCATGCGCAGACGCTCATTCATTCAAAGAATTTTGGTGATCGTCATTTAAAAATAAGCAGAGGAATCACTTTGATCTGGGGGAAAGGAGCGTGAATGCTGAGAGCCGAATGATTGTTGCTGAAATTTGCAGATAAAGCTGAAGCTGAGCTGTTACAGCTACAAGAAAAGGAGCACCAACTAAAAACGAGAAGGCCAAAGGAACAAATAAAATAGCCAAACTCTTGCTAAAAGTTCAAAGTAGCAAAAGGTTAGCTAAAAGAGAAAGTAGCAAAATGCTAGCAAAAAGCCAAATTGTGCAAAAGGGAGCTAAAAGTTAAGAAGCAAAACACTCCCCAAATGTTGCAAAAGGCTAGCTAAAAGCTACATTTAATTTACTTTAAATTAATAAACTGTATTAATATTATTTATATTTTTTATTCTATTTTATACATTTTATTTAAATTTATTTTTAATATAAATTTAATTTAAATCTAATTTACAATTTTGTTCCACCACATGTACCTCATGTGGTGTGTATGACAAATAAAGAAACTTTGACTTTTGACTTTAAAAGTGGTCAAAATGCTACCAAGAGGCCATAGCTATAGTTTGATTAGCTGAAGTTGATGTAAACGTTAGGTAGAAGCTAAAAGCAGTCAAAATGCTAGCAAGAGGCTATATAGTATATAACTAGCTGAAGTTTAAGTAAAGGCTAAGTAGAAGTTAAAAGCAGTCAAAATGCTAGCAAGAGGCTATATAACTAGCTGAAGTTTAAGTAAAGGCTAGGTAGAAACTAAAAGCAGTCAAAATGCTAGCAAGAGGCTATATGGTATATAACTAGCTGAAGTTTAAGTAAAAGCTAAGTAGAAGTTAAAAGCAGTCAAAATGCTAGCAAGAGGCTATACAGTATATAACTAGCTGAAGTTTAAGTAAAGGCTAGGTAGAAGCTAAAAGCAGTCAAAATGCTAGCAAAAGGCTATATAGTATATAACTAGCTGAAGTTTAAGTAAAAGCTAAGAAGAAGCTAAAAGCAGTCAAAATGCTAGCAAGAGGCTATATAGTATATAACTAGCTGAAGTTTAAGTAAAAGCTAAGTAGAAGCTAAAAGCAGTCAAAATGCTAGCAAGAAGCTATATAGTATATAACTAGCTGAAGTTTAAGTAAAGGCTAGGTAGAAGCTAAAAGTAGCAAAAAGCTAGGTAAAAACAGCAGGTTTGTTAAAAAAAGGTAAAAATAGCTAAAGAAGAAAAACTGAGCCAGTATTGGAAGCAGATTTCAAGAACAATGTTTTTGAAGGAATTTAAAAAAAAAGTCTTACTGCATTTCTATGAGGAAAGTACAGTATTTGTAAATGAACTTTTTGAGAAAATAAAAGTTGCAAAAAAAACTTTTTTTTTTATCAAAAGCCCAATCACCCCTGAATGAGCCGAACATTTAGATATGAGAATTGCCAAAGTGGCTCAAATTATGCAGAAGTAGTTAGATTACAGAAAGTAAACAAAACAAATATTAATACTAATAAACCACAACAAAAGTGTGAATGCTGACTCAGCAGTTGCACAGATGAGCACTTTTCATGTGAGATCATTTCATTTGGTTGCAGCATGTCTCGTTCTCAGGCTTGTGCACATTTAGCTGCTGTGTGAGTCCAGACTCACTTCACCGCCGCTTCGCGTCTCAAACATGAAAAGCCGTCACACAAAGAAGCTTTCCGCAGATAAAGATTTCCAATCCCACTCTTTGTCTTGGGTGTATTTATTTACAGAGTTCACCTGCTGCTCTAATTGATGTTTTCTTGTTTTACTGGAAGCAAAGTCCCTCTCAGATCAAGTCAGGAATTTCTCACTCTGCTTATCCTGAGGGCTAGATTTCTGAGAAAGGGAGTTTGAAAGCAGCCACAAAAGTCAAACATTTACCCCCACCCACCCCCACCCACTACATAAACCATTGCAAACTCTTCATTCGCACTAGTGCAACTCCTGCACCATGCAGTCACAAGTGAAATGGCCACCTTGAATTGGATCAAGAGTTAATCGCTTGTAGATGTACGAACATAGCACAAATAAATCGTTTTAGGTCCTTATTTTGAAACGAGACACCCGGTTCTCTCCCAGCGATTTCCCAAAAGCTTCACATCACGTCCACGTGTGACCCAGATACTTAGTGAGGGCGGCAAAGAAGCGACCGCTGCAGGAACAAACAGGTTCTGTATGTTGTTCTATTACAGTCATGTTAACCGAATCCTTTACGCGCAGTAACAAACTATCTAATTAAAGGAGCTGTAAATAATTAACAGGCATTGTAAAAGTACAGCTGACAAATACAGATCTGAATGTTCGTGGTTCTTTTTGTTGATTGATTGATTGATTTTTTTTTTTTTGGTTTTGATGAGGAAATAAAGATCTTTTGTGTATTTGTACACAGTTTGGTTTTGATAGCAACTGTGTATGGAACAAAAAAAGGTTGTTTATTCCTGTGGGGGAAATAGGAATGCGTTTTTTCTGCACATTTCATGAAATACGGGTGGCTCATTCTGGGAAATGTTCTTTTTAGTTGGTGTGAAAAGAAGCACATTTTGTCTTTATCTCATGTCCTGATGGGCCACCCTGTTTACTATCATGTACTAATTGTTGCCCGGTTTATAAGAAGGAGTCATTTCTTTAACAGGCCTTTGTTTACATGCAGGTCCGGGGTTAGGACAGGCTGTACCTTTCTTCCAAGATTTCATAAGATTATGGGGGAAAAAAAGACGGTGGGGGGAAAAGGAGTCCGGGGTTTGGAGTTGCTCCAGAAGAATTTCCTGTCCTCGGGGAGTGCCCCGTCAGAAGGGACATAGGAAATGCCTTGCAGAGAACGACAGGGTGTGGGGACTGCAGAGCTCGTTTCTGAGCTCAGGATCAGGCTCTTATTGTTCATAGTAGAAAGAAAACTTTAGCTAGTTGAAAAGCATAAAATATGCAGCATTTTAGGAGAAATGGCAAAAAAGTCCAGAAAACATGCTGCTTTCAAAGACCGCAGACCTCAAAGCGTAGACGTGCAGGATTATTAAAGCTGTCGGAGACACAAAGGGGACAGCTGTAAGGCAAGACGGAGATCACAGGAACTGGATACAGATGGCATCTGATTAGAGCCAGGGGAACAGATACTCAGGTGATGACAGAGAAGATGAAAGGATACTCCTGCGGTCGTAGAAAAGGAGGACACCTGCACCTGAAACAAAAGGCTCTGCTATGACTTCATTGTGTCTGCCACGAGGAGATCCTGTACCAGGTCATCCGAGGCGCCGCCATAAACACTTCTGGAGTCACTGAACACACCAGGGAGGAGTCAGGAGTAACGTTTGCCTCTGGGTGGTGGATGTATCTCCAACATATGTGACTGGTCAAGTTTTGAATCTGAACATTTTAATTCTGGAAAAACTGGGATTTTGTGTCAAATGTGAATAAACACAGAAAAGTATTTGTAAATCTCATGAAGCCATGTTTCAGTCACAATGAAACAGTACAATATTAAAGCTAATAAATTGTACGATTGAAAAAAAACGTGTCAAAAGGTGGGGGCAACGACTGGCTATATAAATTCTACAAACAAGCAACAACTGGAGGAGTATTTAACACGTAATCAAGTTAACTGGCAATGGGCCAGTGAGAAGACTGGGGCCAAAAATGCCTTTTAGAAAGGCCAAATCTATCAGAAGTAAAATATGGCAGAAGATCACCACTCTGCGAAAATCTGCTCAGTTCAAAATATCAAAATATTAATAATCTGGAGGTGTCTCTGTGTGCAAAGGTCAAGGCTGAGGGTCAAGCCTGTGATCCTCAAGACTTTAGGCAGCCCTGCATTAAAAACGGGTCTGATTCTGCTCTGGACACCACTGACGGGCTCAGAAACACTATTACAAATCATTGTCTGTAAACACTGTTGGCTCCATAATTCAAAGAAGAAGTCATGTGTGAACGCCACGAATAAAAGCTGCTGTCTTCGCAGAGCCAAACATCATTTCAGACGGACCGAGGCAAAGTGAAAAACTGTTCTGTGCTCAGATAAATCATCATTTCGCATTCTTTTTGGAAACGATGGATGCTGTGTCTTCCGTACAAAAGAGGAGAGGGACTATCCAGCTTGTTATCAGTGACAACAGTTCAAAAGCCTGCCTCTCTGATGGTATGGGTGTGCATTAGTGAATTACATCGTGGGCAACTTTCAAATCTGTAAGGGACCATCAATGCAGAAAAGTATATAGAGGTTTTACACTCCCATCTATATCATTTTCAGGGCAGTCCTTGAATATATGAGCAAGACTAAACCACATATTGCATTCATTACAACGGCTTGGCTCCGTAGAAGAGTCCAGGTTCTGATCTGGACCTCTCACCCACTGAAAACTCTTATACGTCATAAAACAGAAAACACGGGAAAGAAAACTTGCGACTGTTGATCAACTAGAATCCTACACGAGGCATAAATGGGACTAAACTCCAACAACCTGCTCTCCTCAGGTCGCCACCATCAAATTCAGAATTATCTCTTAAAAACAGTGCAGTGTCTCAGCTTTAACATTTGATACTGTTACCATTGAGCGTAATAAAAGTTAACGAGATCTGCAAATTATTGTAATTTTTTGAATGCTTGACACAATATCCTACTTTCTGTATGTAGTCTTGTAAGACATGAGGAAAACTGAACATGGAAGGGAATATAAATGATGATTTTACATGTAGCTATAAAAAAAAACAACAACAGGATATACAGCTGGTAAAACCCTTCTGATCCACCCAAATGTTGCCGTCCTGTGTCTAACACACATCACAAGCCAGTATCAGCACCATTATCAGAAACCACAAAATCAGCATATGAAAATTACACACACACACACACACACACACACACACACACACACACACACACACACACACACACACACACACACACACACACACACACACACACACACACACACACACACACACACACACACACACACACACACACACCAAATCTATATGGAAATATCAGGCTGACATGCGTCACATAGACTCAAGCAGCTTCCTGTGTGTTTCAGTGGAAGTGACTCCCTCAACATTTGCACGTGTTGCATGTAACCAAATATGATCTTAAAAGAATATTTGCTACGTGCACATCTTCACTTGTTAACTGAAAACTCTATTAGTTCTTATACGTACCCATTGCTGAGTGTGTATTTACAAGCTGCTTCGTATGAACAGCATCTTTCTGCCAACCAGCTGCTTCAGCACAGAGGTTTATTACTGTCCTCACAAAGACAGCTATTCTGGGCCTTTGTGGGAAACCGGGTTGATTTTTTTAAAGATTCCGATTATGCCACCGGCTGCCCTTGTCTCCAGGCATCGGATACAGATAAATTGGCCTCATCGACTGAATCCGGGCAAATCAAGAAAGGCAGACAGTGCCGATCCAGTCATGTTATCTGGACTGATGTAATCTGCATGCTTGTCATCAAGATCTCCGGGGAAACGTGGCAGATGTGCACGCGACAGAAGCAGCACATGTACCATGATGGTGTGACCTCACGTTTATATTTCGGGGGGAATAAAAAGGCTCCGAGGTAGAGCAGGTTTTTCTTTTTTTTCCTCATTCTGGAGGTGATGGCTCCTCTCAGGGTGTTAATGAGTTTCAGTTTGCACAGGCCGCAATGTGAAGTCGCACACACAAAGATTTCACTCACTTCCTCAGCTGATTCTGACACCACAAAGTTGCAGATTGCAACCAGATGAATACCCCCCCCCCCCTTCACCTCACACCTCGCCTATCTAAGCAAATTGGAAAAACTATAAGTGGACACCAAAAAGCGCCCGCTCGTTCTTATTTTCACGTCATTCAGCCCCGCAGTTTCATCTCGACCTTTCCCACAGAAACTTCAACCAAAGAAAGTGCTTATCAGAGAATTTTAGATGGTTTTCATTGTCTGCAGCCAAAAGACGAAAGCAGCTAATAATGTTTTTGCACCTATCTGTGCATTTGGGTGTGCATGTGCTCGTGTCTCTGTTTGTGACCAAAACATCTCGTGAGCCACTTGAACTTGAATGAACCCTCCAGAAACTAATTGTTGATGTACTGCACCTTTACAAATGATGACCTTTTAGAGTCATCCCTGTTTAAGAATGACTGCTACACACTAGCAACCTTAGCAAACACAAAACGGCTTTAACTCAGCCATTATCAAAGATAGTCTGCTAAGAAACTGTGTGGTAGTAGCTGGGAGTCATTTACACCACATACTCTGAGCACGACATCTTGTGATATATCGTACGAGATTATGCATACTATTGTTTTCAAGGTTTGATCAAAATGGCAAAATCTCTGTCATGTTTCAATGTAGAATGTGTCTAATGTAAAACTCTGACATTTATGTCCAAGCATGTGAATAATTATAACTAGAGAGGAAAATGCAGTGTGAATGCAGAATAATTTACTGAGAAACAGCTGAAATTAGCTAGAAAATGCTAAAAAGGTATCGGTAGTTGAAAAAGTAGAAGAAGCTTAAATTAGCAGAAGCAAGCAGAAAGAACACATTTGCCCATTTAGACTGAAAGAAGCAGAAATCCATCCATCCATCCATCCATCCATCATCCATCCATCCATCCATCCATTATCTTTACCCACTTCTTCCTAATGAGCACAAAAAAGTGGAAATTATCTGATAAAAGCTGAAATTAGTAAAAAAAAAAAAAACAGCAGCAAAGTAGCTAAAAAAAGCAGAAAGAAGTTTAAATTACAAGAAGGAAGTTGAGAGAGCACATTTTTGCTGAATTAGGCAGATTAAAGTTGAAATGAGTGCAAAATATGTGGCATTAGCTGAAAAAGCTAAACATTTGCATAAAAACAGCTAAATAGTAGCTGAAATAGAAAAAGTTGAAAGGAGCATATAAAGCTGAAATTAGCAGAAAGAAGTTAGAAGAAGCACTAAAGTGTTGTTGTTAGTAGAAATAATCTGAAAGGAGCACAAAACAGCTGGAAAAACAGCTGAAATTAGCTGAAAAAAAGTTAAAATTTGCACAAGGAAGCTGAAAGAAGCTGAACCAGAACAAAACGTGAAAGGAGCAGTAAAAGGTTGTAAACAAATCTTAAGATATGAAGGATGTAAAATGAGCTCAGTTCATTTTCTATGAGGAAAAAAAGTGGCAGAAAAGCTAAATATTTCAAAAAGCTAAAGTTGCACCAATGCGAAAAGTCATAGCAGGATTGTCCTGAAAGAGGTGAACGTTTTTGATTTATGATTTGTTGAAATAGCTTGAAAACTGCAGAAATAGAATTGCGCCGAAAAACGCACAGAAGAAAAATGGATCACAATAGTGTGAATGCTTCATAAACATTCACAAAAAAACAAACAAACATAAAAAACCCACCCTGCTCCTGCTACTAACTGACAGATATCCTGTACGTTCTGCTAAGGACACAAATGTACTACTCATACTCACACATACAATGCTCATGTTTCTTGGCACAGACACAAGAAAGCTTTGTTTCATGACGGTTTCACGTTTTGTTTTGAGACGGAGTCATTTGTGCCTGGAAAGGGTGAGGTTGTCCTCACTCAGGTGCTTTGTGTCCTCGGGCTTAATACGTTCACTTGTCAGCAGGTTACATTCTCATGCAGCACAAACGCCACTTTCACACCAGAAATCTGGGAATTAAAATTAAAAAGTGCATTGAAAAATCAAGTTTCTTTGTTGGTAACTTTGATACACCATCAAATGTGACATTTCTTTGTAATTATTAATAAAATAACTCATGATCTGTACGTTTTTTTTGTGTATTTCTGGTTTCAGTATTCTTGTTTTATTCCTTTCTGTGTTTTTCCTCATGTTTGGTTGTCCCCTTGTGTTTCATCGCCTCCTGTAGTTTTCCACAGGTGCTTTCTGCTCCTCAGTCCTGCTCGGTCCTCACACTCAGTTTTCCTCCACTGTTGTCCCTGACGTCTGTTCGATTGTCCTCCCAGAGTTTCATGTTGGTTTCCTGTTCTTATTGCTGCCATGTCATCCTTTTTTCCCCTTGTTTTTTGTTTCCATAGTAAATCTTTACTTTATTTTTACTATAGTTTCTCATTTGTATGCATTCCTGGGTCCCACCTCACCAGAACCTGCCAGGAACACATCAGACTATGTACCTTTTATTAACATTTTTTAAATTTTTAGTGTAATCTTTGGCAAGAATTGTGCATTTCCTCCAACTGAACATGTTTTTCTTGAATGTAAATAATTCAGTTATTACAGTAAGTATATATATTTTATGCCCATAGGCTCTTGAATGAGTAATTGGCTGTTCACTCGTCTCAGCCAAGATCCACTACAACCATAACAACAATGTTCCTTCCAGAGGTGATGTGTGCTGAACACAGTGTCACTTACAGCAGAAAGTAAAAACAATCCAGGAAGCCTTTGTTACATTTACCTTAATGAGTCTCCAGCTGGTGTAGTGAAACTGGTTGGGTCACGTGTTGGCAGAGTATTTTCAGAAGCATCACGTGTTCCTGTATTTAAATAGACATTTACTGTAAAACAATAAAGAAAAAGGCCTAAAAACCTCCAGTGCAGGCCTCTTGGGGATCCCCCCCGTCAAATATCAGTTCAATATGACGTTCTTAACTCGTTGACATCTTCAGTTCCTTCAAAGACGTTGTTCTCTCTGAAATCTGCTTCGGCATACGTGCTGTTTCTTGTCATTTTTAGCTTTTAGCTATTCTTACGTTTTGCTTTTAGCTACCCATTAGCTATTTTTAGCTATAGCATTTTATTTAGTTAAATTTTTAGCTAGCCTTTTGCTATATTCATCTTTTATCTAGGCTTTTCCTACTTTTAGTTTATAGCTACATTTTTGCTACTTTTATCGTTTGGTTAGCATTTAGCTACTTTGGACTTTTTGTTAGACTTCGGCTCATTTTAATCTTTAATTAGTGTATTAGCTTTCAACTAGGCTTTTCCTACTTGTAGTTTATAGCTAGACCCTTTTGCTACTTTTATCTTTTGGTTAGCATTTTGCTACGTTTGGCTTTTAGCTAGTGTGCTACTTTAAGCTGTAACAACTCCTCTTTCCTCCATTACAGCAAAGCCATTAGACACTCAGTGGTCACCCTGCATTTTGCAGAAAATGTAATTTTACTAGTTTAAAATTAATATAAACTACATTGGCACAAACTGCATCAGTCAACTGTGAAATTGTTAAAATTGGCAAAACCAATGTCTAAAAGTTCAAAGCAGGAAATAAAGACATACCGTAAATATGTCCTAACCTGATATAATAGGGTTTAGAGTCGCTTCAAGGACAATAACCCTACATTTTTTAATTCAGTCAATAAAAAGTTTAAACACCCTCAATAAAAATGACATTTCAGTGGATGTTTTTATGGTGAAGAGTAAAAGTCAATTTGCATCTCTGTTCTGTTTTTAGCATTTCCCAGCAGTCAGCTGTAGCTGCCATGAATAGACATGATGTGATATGAAAGCGGAACGACAAATGTTACGCTCATTATGGAAGCAAGAGCCAGTAAACTACCGTAGAACTGGAGGAGGCAGGTAGACGGTGAGGGAGCTGAGGTGAGCCGGACGTTCACACGAAACTATCGATTTGCTCCGGAGAGAAGTCCTGACCGTAAACCAGGAAGCTGAAGTGCAGATGGACTGACCGGAGATGAGTTCTTGGGTTGAGGTGCGGGGATGATTAGAGCAGAGCTGGAGGCAGATTACATCATGAGAGAGGAGAATGGCTGCTACAAGAAAACAGATTTTAAAAAAGTATGGACTAAAAACAACAAAAAAGTGAACGGGTATGTCAGTGTGTGCAGTTTAATAAAAGCCTCCATGTGTTTCCAGAAAGGACAACACTATAAGTATTTTATTGCCTAAAAGACAATGGTAGACAATACGGTTTTCCTCTGTGTACTCATGTGTCTGTTTGTTAGCAAAATATCTCACAAACTACTGGATGAATTGTAATGACACTCTCAGAACCTAATCTATGGATGTACATAACCTTTTGGAATTGTTCCAATTCAATATGGCTGACACAGCCAACTAAACTTCCAAAACCCCAAAATGACTATAACCTGGCAAAAACAATTTTCTTCTCATCATAAAATAATTTCAGTTTTAAAGTTTGACATGAAAGACGGCAGGCGATATTCCCTAAAGGAGTCATTTTAGTATTACAGTAATGTGATTATTGATTCCCTTTTTACTGCTGATGTAGAGCTTTTTTCTTTGAACTTTAAATTTTATTTTAGGTTAAAGTAACGCTCAGTAGATGAGCTGTATAGTCAGCACAACAAACATCGTGTTATTAATACTCATGAACCACGTTCTCAAGCTAATCCCTCCACTGAGAAAGACAATTCACAACTAGAGACATTGCATTTCCTGCAAACTAAAATTAGCTAAAAACATGCTGAAATGTAAAGAAACTGTCCAGATGACCTGACTGAAAAATGTTGGATTGTATACCTGGATTACTGAGCATGGACTTTGTTGTTTTGAACCAGTTTGACATGACTGTCGATGAGGAAGAGGGCTGGCAACGGAGGAGGGGGCGTGCCAAAGACACCATCTTAGCACCAACATAACTGGTTTGTTCCACTTTGGAGCAAGCTGTTGGGGGAAGAATCAGTTTTGTGTTGTGTGTTTCCTTGACTGATGAAGCCTTCTGGATGGAAGGTGAAATGTTTCAGCACAAAAAATAATAAAAAAAAAGAAACTGTCCAGATGACCTGACTGAAAAATGTTGGATTGAATACCTGGATTATTGAGCATGGACTTTGTTGATGCTGAAATGTACAGTAGCTGAAATGAAGAACAAGCCTAAAGTAGCAGAAGAAAGCAGAAAGAACACATATTTGCTGAATTAGGTTTATATAAGCTGGAATAAGCACAAAATTTAGGAATTTAGCTAAAAAAAGTAAAATAAGCAAAAATAGCTGAAAAGACAGAAAGAAGCTCAAACTAACAGAATGAAGCGGAAAGAGCTGAAATCAGTTCAAAAAGGGTAGAATTAGCTGAAAAAGCAAAATTTTGCATAAAACAGCTAAATAGTAGCTGAAATAGCAGAAACTAGCATAAAAAACCTGAAATAAGCATAACAAGCTGAAATTAGCATAAACAAGTTAATTAGCCTGAATGTAGCAGAAATGACTACAGTAAACTTAAATTTATCTTTAAACAGCTGAAATTAGCTAAAAATGCTAAAAAGGTAGCTGAAAAGATAGAATAAGCTTAAATAGCATTAAAAAATCAGAAAGAACACATGTTTGCACAGTTAGGCTAAAAGAAACAGAAATGAGCACAAAAATTGAAGTTATCTGAAAATAAGCTGAAATTAGCAAAATAACAGCTGAACAGTAGCTACAAAAGCAGAAAGAAGCTGAAATTACAAGAAGGAAGTGAAACGAGCACAGTTTTGCTTAATCGGACTGAAAAGGGTTTAAATGAGTGCACAAAATGTGGAATTACCGGTAACTGAAAAAGCTTAAATTAGCATAAAAACAGCTAAATAGTAGCTGAAATAGTAGAAAAAGCTGAAACTTGCAGAAAAAAAACTGAAAGGAACATAACAAGCTAAAATTAGCAGAAAGAAGTTAGAAGAAGCACAAAAATGTTGTAGCTAGCAGAAAGACTCTGAAAAGAGCACAAAACAGCTGGAAAAACAGCTGAAATTAGCTGGAAAAAAGTTAAAATTTGCACAAGGAAGCTGAAAGAAGCGGAACCAGAACAAAATGTGAAAGGAGCAGTAAAAGGTTGTAAACAAATCTAAAGATACGAAGGATGTAAAATGAGCTCAGTTCATTTTCTATGAGAAAAAAAGTGGCAGAAAAGGCTAAACATTTCAACAAGCTAAAGTTGCACCAATAGGAAAAGTCACAGCAGGATTGAAAGAGCTGAATGTTTTGCTACATGATTTGTTGAAACAGCTTGAAAACTGCGGGACGAGAATTGCGCCGAAAAATGTACAGAATAAAAATGGATCACAGCTGTATGAATGCTTCATAAACATTCACGCCATTACTCTTTTTACTCGTTAGCAGTTAAGAAGGACAAGTCGTGCAACGTTTTCTTCCTGCAGAACTGGGTGTGTTTCCTCTGGATGTTGTGGCGTTTTCATCTGTGTTGACACTTCCCACAATTCAAGAGAACTTGCAAAAAATGTGACACAGCATCCAACAGAGAGACAGCGAGACGGAGCCTTACCAGGAAACTGACTGATCAGCAGTCACAGAGACGCGGTCTTGCCTAACGAACAGGGAAGTTTCGGTGCAGATATGCATAGCAAACGCTCTAAAGCAAAGATTGTGTGACTCCGAAACAAGAAAAACTGCAGGTGGAGACCGGAAATGACAGCAGCTGTAACAGGAATTGGATGTGCTGATGAAGTGCCAGGAACTTCTGAGCTCAACAGAGTTTGAATCTCTGCTGGGAAAACTTGATTTCCTCTTATAGTCTTTCACTTAAAACTGGATTTTTAGCGGAAACTCATCTAAATTCACACCAACCAGCTGGCGCATAATGCTGAAAAATATGCACTTACATATTCTGTTAATTCTTGCGTTCAGCTGTGCAAACATCAGGCCTTTGTTGTTGCCAACGCCACACACTAAACCCCACAGAGCAAACTCCTGCTAGCACAAGCAGTTCCTAAATATTTAGTGGAATAACATTGCTCTGCTCTTTCCAGTCGCGAGCTATGCTCTCCTGCTCTCCTGCCCTCATCGCCAGCGGCTTGTCGGGAATCATCAGCCAGGGTAAATTTCTGAGTCAGTGTGGGGAAACCTAAGCATTTTTCACTAAACAGATGTTTGAACCAACAAGCGAGTGCGTGCAACGCTTTGTTTTATTCATGTAACCGTCTATGGGACGTTTTAAAATAGTAAAATTACATCCAGTGGGAAAAAAAAAAATGCTTCTAAATGAGCCTGAAGACAAGTTGCATTTCTTTAAGAAATGCTTATCGCCTGCTGCCGTTTTAAACCGTGCTAATCTTATTCTGGGAAGAGACGGATAATGTTTTTATGTTTTCATGTGTGACATTGCAAGATCTCATGTGATCTGTTAGGGTTTAGAGCAGGGCTGTTCAACTAGACTGCTAAAGGTCCACAGTTACTGAACACCCAGAGCTCCAGGGCTGGACATCCAGCAATTTATTATTATGTGAGCTTGTTTTATCATTTAAAATCTAGTTTTATTTAAAAATGAACCCATTGGTGGACCTAACTGAGCACACCCGTGGGCCTGGTTTGGCCCCCGGGCTGTCCGTTGAATAGCTCTATTTAGAGTAAGTGAGGATGACTTTTACAGTTGCTACCACGCCAAATTTGAACTCAAAATCTGTAAAATCGACCAAGTTATGGCCAATTTGGTGTTTTTTTAAAGTCACTTTGGTTGGGGTGGCCATCTTAAGTTGAATTGACTCCAAAAGTAAAACATTTTTAGATGTACATCCAATGAATGAGTTCTCTGAGTTTCATTAAAATCAATCCAGTGGTCCATGAGATATTTTGCTAACAGACAGATATGGTTCATACCTATATTTAATGTTCAAGTTTTAAAAAACAGATCTTGCGTAATCAATGTAAACTCAGAGTATGTTGTGGGGCTGACTCTAAGCTACTGAAATGCCAAATCTGAGCGCAGTAGATGTAAAATTAGCTGCGTTAAAGCCATTTTTGTGTTCGTCAAGGTTGCTTAGCTTTGGCGGCCCTCTTGAATGGGGCTCACACCAGAAGTTAATCAGATGTAGATGTGTATCCAGTGGATAATTTTTGAGAGTTTAATTAAAATCTGTCTGCTGAGTCATTAGATATTTTACTAATAGTAAAACACACCTGGACAAAAACTAAATCCCTCTAGATTTAATGTTTAGATTAGAAAATGCACAAAAGCCTGAACTTAGGGGTCAAGTCTGTGACCCACAGATGTTTGGTTGGAGCCCAGCAGCTAGCAGTGACTTCATCAGCTGGATCACCTGGTGGATCAAATATTTCATGTCTGACCTTTGCTTTATGTCTTCCAATTGATCGGGTTTCCTTCCAGCTTTGACACTTAAAGGCCGTTTGCTCTTGTTGCTCGTCCGTTCCGCTCAATCAAACGTGCACATTCTATTAAAAACTACAACACAAGCCTCGTCAGCACACTGTAATATGATCTGTGGAGGTTTCCACGCGCTGAGCTAACGTATCATCAGGGGTTTCACATTTCCAGCTCCGTTAAACACACGCGGCTCCTTTTTCTCTCCATTGACCACGATTATACACCCTTGGGAGACGCTCGATGCTTAATAGACGCCTCACAGTGATGACACAACAGATTTTCTGGAAACAAGTGAGCTGTTAAGAGCCTTATCGTAGCAACTCCCCTTCCCCCACCTTACAGTCTGTTTGAGACTAAACCTGACGCACCTCTGAGGGCACAGCTGGTTCTTACCAAACCTCACCAGGAGGTCTCATCTTCGGCTTTTCCCAGCTCTGAGAGAGATTTTAAGAAAAGAATGCAACCAAACATACGATTTGGTAAGAGGCTTCTCTGGTTTGTTTTCAAAAATGAGTTTAACCTTTAAAGGCCTTAACCTTATGGTATGATCAGAGGAGGAAAAGCCCAGTTATGACAACGTTTAGCCTGGAGACTAGAAAGTAACCAGTAAGTAATGGTTGTCACCACTGAGTCAGCAGGATGCGAGTATGCATGAATGGTATGAGCACATGCTCAGTCACATTTGTCTTACAAAAGAAAAGAGTCATTTTAAAAACGGCTTCTCTTTGAGTTTACATTGATGTATTCAACGATACAAAGAAATATATATATATATATAAAAAGAAGTAAGAGATTTACAAATAAAATGCTTTTTTTGGAGGTCAAATTAAAGAATAGTGGAAACAGCTTAAATTTAGCGTGGTAGTCTTTCTTTAAAAACCTTGCCAATAACTATATGGATTTAACTTAGTCTGTTAGCAAAATATCTCACAAACCACTGCACAGATGTGAATAAAACTTTCACAAGTGAATCATTTGATGTACATCTAAACGTGAATCACATTTGGAGTCTAATTCAAGATGGCCACCAGAGCTTGTTGAACTCTGGACACACAAAAACGTGTCAGTTTTACAAGTATTAAGATAAAATTTGGTGTGGTTGAAGTTGGGAATCACTCCCTGCACATGTGTTGACATGACTATGATTTCCCATCAGTTTTGTATTTTTTTTCTTCCCCCCGACAGTTTGTGTCTCATTTGTTACATTGTTTCATATTTTATCAATAAAATAACCTGGTTGTAACAAAGTTGATGTCTACTGATGGTAAATCCAAACAATGAAGGGAAATCAGTTATTTTTAAAAAGAGCACATTTGGTAACAATACAAAAATACGCTGTTGCTCTTGGTTACCTTGGTCTGGCGCCCTCTACAGGCCACATCTGGCCTGCAGCTGGTCTGCATGTGAGCAACAGTTGCTATGAATTTCTCAGAAACACATTACACAAACTGTCCCAGTCAAAGCTGAACCATTACGTCACACCTAAAAGCAGAACTTTCATCAACAAACCAACAACAACAAAAAAGAAATAAGCATAGCTTCTTGTGTGTTTCTTTGACATATCTGGTTGTTAAAGCTTAAAAAAACACGTTTTATATTTCAAGTGTTTAGAGGACAGGACAATGAGCTGCCTGGAATTTAAAGGAACAAGGGCAGGGGAGGGCACTTCTCATAGCAGGAATCCTAAAAGGAAAAAAAAAAAAAGCTTCCTGACAATCTGCCAAGAGAAGCCTTACTGGAAGGAGGCGGAGACTCAGAATGGTATAAAAAAGCCTCTGAGCTCCTCAGTGAAGCACAAAGGCTGACAGCAACTGAGCGCGTGCGTGCCTTACTAGATCTATAAAATACAAAGAAATTACTTCTCAGATCCAGAAGACACAGCACAACTTTGAAGAGCCAACAACAGATCGTTTGGATTTAAATTCAAAAGTTTGGAGAACCACTGAAGGTGAGCATCTTTGTCCAGACGGTTCTTATCATGCATGGGTTTTAAATGAAAGAGTTAGATCATGATGGTTTGACTGACACAGGTCATAGAAGAAACTGCGGCGTGTAAATTGTGCAAGAAGGATTAGTTGACTTTACTGGAACTAACCACGGTGACTCGTTCCTGAGGGCTGCTACACAAGTTTCCCCAGCGTGGTTACAAATCGCATGGGACTTTTTTTATTTTCCTGTACCCAGCTAAACAAAATGTATTTATCTCAATGATTAAAGTTTAACTAACTCCTCTTTTCCCTTTTCAGGTTTTTCCATTCCCCTCACAGCTGACCTCACCGACCCAGACAAGCATCACAACTCACACCTCTCCGGGCTGCAGATCAGGCGCAGTGCTATGGTTACATACAGTAAAGCTGACTCTGCGATGGGCCACCTCGGTGTCCCCAAGATGCACGTCACTTACCATTACAAGCTTTTCACCTCCAAAGAGCAGCACAAGATGGTTGTCCGGTCCCTTTACAGGCTGCAGGAGAGTGGCTTCTACTACAGCTCCATCAACGGGAAGCAGGCCAACGTTTTACTGGAGTCCGAGCCCACCGGCACCTTCCTCATCCGGGACAGCTCCGACATCCACTACTTCTACACCATCAGTGTCAAGACGGCGCTGGGCGTCAGGAACCTGCGCATCCAGGTGGACGATAGCTCTTTTTACATGAGCACCGATCCTAAGAAAGTCGACTGCGTCCCCCACTTTGACTGCATCCTGAAACTGATCAAGCACTACATGCCTCAGGGCGTTGGCACCAAAGCCACCTACATTTACTCCAGAGGGGAGACCACCCCCTTGGAGCTGGTCAAACCTCTCTACCACACCACGGCATCCCTGCAGCATCTGTGCAGGAAGCAGATCAACAGGGACACTAGCGCCCCTTCTGAACAAGGCCAGCTGCCTAGTACTCTGCAGCAGTACCTCTTTGAGTACAACGAAAGTTTCTAAAGAAGTTGGACTGATTTCTCGTGAAGGGGGTCAAAGAAACCAGAGGACGTCTGCATCTGAGGAGCAATGATGCAGCAGAGACGATCAGACCGAGCCGCCGGGCTCGGTCAAAAAGTAGCAGAGAAGAGACTGGGTTGTGAGGGAGCCAGAGTGAACTGGTGACATGAAAGAAGAGTTTACCCTGCGGTACTCCTCTGCCTCACTGATGACGTACGACTCGCTAAGAACTGAAGTGAACCTCACAGCTGTCTGCGGTTGGACGACAGTTCTTTATGCTGCTGCTCACCAGCGTCCTTTGAGACTGTTCAGGTCGCGTGCACAAGCCTCAGGAAACTGTCAGCTAGAGCTGGACAGGGTGAGGCTGTTTAATATTTTCCTGGATGGTCACATTCCAGCCAAATGTTCCCTGGATGTTCACAGACAGATGGGAAAATGAATGTTAGTAGATGGTTTTAGAGCAGAAACATTTTTTTTTTTTTTTTTTTTGCCAAATTTGCCAGAACACCCTAGTGTGTTGGAACATGACTGAATCCTGTAGGGTCTTACTGGATACCACTGCTGAAATAGAGAATGAGCACTTTTTTCGGTTTCAATAATGAACATTTAGAGGTTTTTGTTGACTTTGTGGCACAAACAGAACCATCAGTGCCTGCGAATGAATGTACATGCATTTGTTTCTTCCAGATGTGGGGAGTGCTGTCGTTCAAATGTATCTTCCCTCAAAACCATGTTTACAAGATGAATTCATCTTTTATAAATATATATTTTTATCAGCCAAACTACTGGCTGAGGATGCTTGAAGATCTCTTGAGAAGTTTCACGAAGCAAACAGGCCGAGACATTTTTGCACTTATTTATATTTGTATAAACGTGTCGTTAATTTATAATAAAAGTGATATTTTTCTATGAAATGACATCTTGTTTGAGCTGTTCTTCCTTTATGACCCAAGTTATTTTATGTGGCGTCCTTTAAACCACACTGCAGAGGTGCGTCAAAGTCCCATTTACACCACTTTAAGTAGAAATTGCTGCACAGGTCACACCACAAGTTCACCATCCTGAGCTCATCACTTCCCCTAAAATCACCCTGTAACCTCCATCTTTAACCCAGATGGGAAACCACAGCTCACATTCACGTCAGCTGCTGGTTGTCACAAACAGGATTTAAAGTGCTTTGAAGTTTTTATTAAGTTTCAGTAAAAGCTTTCTTGAAAGCTCGAAAAAATACGTCCTATTTTGATCTCATTTAAACGAGTTATGCTCCTTTTCTGAAGAACCAGCCTTGGATAAAATGCAGCAGAAGTCTCACGGAATAATTTAGCTTTCTTGAGAAGTGCAAAGCGGGTTCTTGTGTAGCTCGTTGGATTCTTTGTAGGTGTTGGTGTGGCCTAACGAGCTTGCACATGAATGAGCACCATGAGGTGACAATGTGTTAAAGAGAACATCAGTTATGACATTCCCAAACCTGCATCGTAAGAAAAAATGTCAACACAAGCGCCTCCGCTCAAAGGAATCCTTCCTCATAATGAGTTTACAGAATCGCTCGGTTCCACTTTCCCAGCTGTGGAGCTGATCTGCTGCCAGCGTTCAAGAACAACGTGTACTTTAAAGCGAGTTACCTGGTCTAAACCTGCTCAGCTGAAGTCTTGGCTCTGAAAGGACACCAGGAAGAACTGGGAGCATCGTGCAAAGCCACTAATGAGGAAACTGTTGCATTTCCGTTACTGCTTTGAATAAATTACATCAGGTTTTCCCAGACACAAACAGTCGAGCTTCCTGGTTTTCATTATTTTGTCCCTGCTTGCACAACACAGCTGCTGTTCCCACATTTCCTATGAATTTGACATTTTACAATAAAAGTAACGCAGTTCATTAATGCGAAAGCTTTTTCGACCTCACCTCAAAAGTGGATTAGTGTGCACACATGCATATTTTGCACATGCACCTATAAAAGTAACACGTATTTTCTGTTCAGTGTGCTAACAAAGCTTCTTTGTCCCGTCTGTGTTTTTCACCGTCAGCATGAGAAAAGAGATCTTTTACCTGCTCAGAAAACCAAAGAATAGATGAATAAATACATTTAAAGGCCTAGATGCCTTAAAGGAATGCATATCACTTGCTGTCTCTGACCGAGTTTTAAATTAGGATCATTTTAGCTGAGAAAATTTGCATGAGCTCATGCAACATTGCAAGATGTCATGCTCAGTTTGCACTGTGAAAGATTCAGCTACTAACACGTCAAAGCGTAGCTCAGTATTTATTAAACTGATTGAGCTACACTTTATTTTGGCTAATGCTGGTTGGCTGCAGCCACCATCTTGAACTGGATTAACTCCAAAAGTCAATCAATTGTACATGTGCATCTAATGATTATGAGCTGACAGTTTCAATAAAATACCTTCCGTGGTTCATGAGATATTTTGCTAACAGAAAGACAAAGTTTACTTCAGATAGTTGATAGCAAAACTACAAAAAAAAATCTAGGACAGGGCGGCATGATGGAGCAGTTGGTAGAGCTGCCACCTCTCAGCGAGAAGGTCACTGGCTCAAATCCCGGCCGTGGGGCTTTCTGCGTGGAGTTTGCATGTTCTCTCCGTGCATGCGTGGGTTTTCTCCAGGTACTCCAGTTTCCTCCCACAGACCAAAAACATGCATGTTAGGCTGACTGGTAACTCTAAATTGTCCCTAGATAATAGTGAGAGAGTGAATGGTTGTTTGTCTCTGTGTCCCTGTGATGGACTGGAGACTTGTCCAGGGTGTGTCCCCCGCCTCTCACACAGTGACTGCTGGAAATGGGCACCAGTGACCCCCCGTGACATGAAAAGGAATAAGCAGGTAAAGATAATGGATGGATGGATGGATGGATGGATGGATGGATGGATGGATGGAATGCATCTAGCACAATCTGACTGTGCTCAGAATTTATATTGGGATCTGCCTCAGCTACTACCACACCAAATTTTAGGCCAGTATCTGTAAAATTAGCCGGGTTATAGCCACTTTACATTTTTTCAGGTCAGTTGGCTGTGGCAGCCATCTTGAATCAAGTTGACTCATATATTCATTCTCAGATATACACTCAATGATTACATTCTGTAAGTTTGAATAATATTTGTCCTGTGGTTCACCCACCTGGGCTTTCTATATAAATACATATTAATCAATGCAAGAAAACAAACAAACCGGTCTGATTTGGACTTGCACCATTGCTTTTGTGTTGTGACATGTTCTGGTTGTATTTGTACCTCAGAGAAGTCTTCCGACTTTGCAGCATGCATAGACAGCCACATTACAAGAGTGTGCACGCAGCAACACATTAACTTTTTATAGGATAGAGCAGAAATCTGCAGTAAACCCAACACTATTACAAGCAGAAGCTGCCGGTTTACATGGAACCTCCTAATGTTTCCCTCTGACAGTGGAGCTTTAAGAGATTCTCTAACTTGCTTCTTGCTATGAAATACCCCTCAGAAGTTTTATTTTTCTCTCTAATGAGATATGCAACATTTACATTCCCTCTACTTTTCATAATGTTCCAACTTTTGTTTGTCTTTAGAAACGATCCATCAGCATTTGAATCATATTTCTGCTTCATTTCAAATATACAGGTGTTCGATGTGGGTTTGTCTGGACAATGTTAGATGTTGTGACTATCAAATAAGTGCAGGCTGCTGCAAAACTGCATCAGATTAAGTCTGAGCTACACACAAAGGAAGGAAGCAGAAACTTAACAGCTGGAAGGATTCACCTTGGTTTACGTTGTAAATGTTCTAACTATAGAATTTATCTGTTTGTGGTCATTCCAAACTAAAAGATCACATATCTCTATAAATACACTGAACACCTTTAGAGCATGAAATCAGTCTGAACCTTTGTGGAATACTCTTTAAAGCGTGCTGACTTCACACGCTGATGGAGAGAAATTCTCTGGTAGCGCTTGAAGTGATTCCACAGAATGAGCTCTGAGGAATCATGTCACGGCCTATATAAACCGTGGCTCCCCCGCCCCAGCCAATCTGAGACTGCAATCTGAAACCACTACAGGATGTTCTGAAGTTTTTCGCTGGAAGTGCCCTCATGGCCTCTGCAGCTACAACCAAACCTGCTGCACAGTTGATGTAAAATACAGAGCAAACAAGATAAGGCATCTCTTTACCCTGACAGCTTTTGTGTCAGTTTTTAATTAAATGCATTTATTTAGCTTAAGATAGAACTTTTATACCATGTTCAAGATGGCCACCGCACATAAGCAACCTTGGCAAACCCCAAAACAGCTTAGACTTAGATGCAGAGCTTGAATTTGGTGTAGCTGCTCCTGAGACTAGTCTCCAACTTATGCTAAAAGCACTGACTCATAAAACTACGGTAAACGTTTTTTTTCAACGTTGTCCTTAACTATTATAGTATTCCATGTCTGTTAGCAAAATATGTCATGAACCAGTGGATAAATCTTAATGAAACTTTCATGTATTAATTGTTGGATGTACATCTACAACTGGTTAACTTTAGGAGTCACTCTAGATTTGTATGGCCACCTCAGCTAATTCACAACAGCCAGCACAAAAATGGCTATAATGCAATCAAACACAGATATTGAGCTAAGAAACAGTGTGATAGTAGCTGAAAGTCCAGACAAACACACACCGTATTTGCCAGCGTATAAATCACAGTTTTTTTGCATAGATTTGTCAGTCATGTGACTTATATACGTTTTTTTTTTTTCCATATTCATAACACAATTTTTGACTGACACTTTAAATTTCTAAGAACTGCAACAGTGAGTCCTCCTGTGCGCGCTCGCTTCACTCAGCTGGTGCAGGTGGAGAGATGGCTCCATCAATTTTTCAGACACTTGGCTAAATGTTGTGTGGTAGTAGCTGATAGTCATCCCCAAAATAACCTTTGAGTTACAGCTCACAATATTGTATGAGATAGAACACGTCTTTTACAAGGCTGGACCAAAAATTTATGTTTAATATACTCTATGTTTGATTTTATGTCAAGTGTGTTAAATTGCCATCTGTTTGGTGCAGGTTCTCCTTTTAGCTTCTTGATTTTCAAACTCAATTCAACAATAACTCATTCCATCAACTCTCTTTTCTTCTTCTCTCTTTGTCTTAAGAGCATTTCAGTACAAAACCTCACAAATGTAACTCTAACAAGAAACATCTATATGAAATGGCATTTCAGTTACATTATAATATTTGACATAAATAGGTCTTTAAATGAAACTATACTCTATAAACTATACTCTCTAGTACCAAAGTCCATGCTCAATAATCCAGGTGTAAAATGCAACAATTTTCAGTCAGGTCATATGGATGTTTTTTTTTTTTTTTTTTGTGCCAAGACATTTTGCCTTCCATCCAGAAGGCTTCATCAGTCTGACGAAACACCAAACAAAACTGCTTCTCCCCCAACATCTTCATCTTAAAGTTGTGATGTAAGAATTGAAAAATGACAACTGAAAGTCCATAATATACTAAACAACTTAAATCAACAATCAGATTATACTTCATTTCAGCTCATCACATAATCCTTAGTCCAAACTGGCAGCTGTCTCTGTCTGTGATGAGGTGCCTGATTACTTGAGGATTCTGTTGGGCTAATGTTTTCTTCTGTCGCAGCAGCTTGAAATGACTCTTCTCTTTTTCAGGGCAGGAAAAAAGATGTGTTGCATTCCACTGTTTTCCATCCCTCAGGATGAATGTGCTCATCCCTGTCTGCTGCCACACTGACAAGGGACCAGTGCACTGTCTCTCCTCTTTGCTGACATGGACAGGTTTACAAATCTGCATTTTATCCCCTGCCTTGAACACAGGACTCTTTGTACCTTTCCTGCAATCAGCTAGTGCTTGCTCTTGAGTTGTTGTTTGACAACTGGTTCTGAAATGGTCATATTGAACTTCAATCTTGGGAGTTGGCAGGACATTCAGGTTTGTGTTCATTGGCCACCCTCTGAGGAGGTGAAAGGGAGAAATTCCAGTTGTGGCATGAGCAGTGGAGCGATAGCTCTGCAGCATCTCTGTTACCAAATGCTTCCATGGTTTCTGTGCTGCCTGTGCTGCTTGAATACAGTCTTTCAGGACTCTGTTGAACCATTCATCCATTGGCTTGGGGATGATATAAATGCCCCTGGGCACTTACATACAGTAGCTGCCCACTGCTCCACCATGCTCTCATGTGTGATGGGTTAAATGCAGAGAACTAATTATGTCATTGTATGGGAACATACAATGACTACAACACATAGCACTTTTTTCTTCTTCATTCTTTTTCTTATGTGTTTGATGTCTCTTTCAAAACATCAGAAAAAGCAGATGGTGAATTGTGGGCCATTATCATTTGTAATAGCAATGGGGTTACCTTCTCGTTTAAACACATCCGTCAATAATGTAATGACTACAACTGTAGTAGTGACTGCAGCGAAGGTTACTTCAGGCCTTTTGCTGAACTAGTCAGTAAGAGTAATTGTAAATCTGGAGTCTGAAGGGCCATGTTCAAATGGACCCACCATGTCCATAGCTACATGCTGAAAAGGGTCATAAGGAAATGCCATAGACTGCAAAGGGGAAGGATGAGTCCTGACTGATTTGTTACATGATTGGCAGATAGTACATGATGACAAGACAACATGCACTGCAGCGTCCATGCAAGGCCACCAGTAGAGCTCCCTGAGATGTTGTTTTGTGAGCACCATGCCCTGATGCCCTTTATGTGCCAGATGTATAACCTTCTATTGCAGGGACTTGGGAACCACCAGGTGTGTTCTATGGAAAATCAGAGTGGACTCTACAGCATGTTCATGTCTCACTAGGAAGTAGGACTGCATTTCCCCCTGCATGAATTACTTATCTCATTTGGGAAAGACCTGGGCAATCCTCACACTCAAGCCTAAAAATTTGAAAGTGATAAAGCAGTTAGGGAAGAGGTGGAACTTCAGCAGTTTTCATAGAGAGGCCTTGCTCATCATTGACATCAGAGGCAGGGTTTGTAAGTGGCACCCGTAATAAGCAGTCTGCCATGATGTTTTGACTTCCTGCATGGCACTGCTCAGCATATTGAAAACACATCAATCTTGCAGACCATCTTGAACTTCTCATACCTGCCCTTGTCATATCTTTGGTACTGAGAAAAGTCTTGAGAGCTTGGTGATCTATTCAAAGTGTGAACCTGTGACCTCACATAAACGTTTGCCTTTTCCCACAGCCCACACCCATGCTAGAGACTTGTTTTTTGTGGTGGAGTACATTCTTTCAGCAGATGACAGTGTCTAGGATGCAAATGCAACAATGCACTCAACTTGGTCAGTGTATAGTTGTGTCAACATGGTTCCTAACTCATAATTTGAATAGTCTGTGGTCAGAAGACTGGAATCATAAATAGCAAGAGCAGGACTTTCCAGCAGCAGTGTTTTCAGTTCAAAGAAACTAATTTGCATCATTCCACTATAGTTAAGCTTGAGTGTTAGCTCTGAGCAGTTTTCAAAGTGATTCGCCTAATGTGATAATTTGGCAGGAACTTGTTGAACCAAGATTTCAAACCCAAGACAGAGCATAATGATGCCTTCTCTTTAGGAGTGAGAGCCTCTGTAATATCAGTTAGATGATAGGGACTTTGGCGCATACCATCTTTGGAGATGACATGCCCCAAATATGGAATGTGTGTTTGGCAGAAACAGGTTTTATCAAAGTTGATTTGCAGACCAGCGTCCTTAAGATGCTGTAGAAAAGCTTGCAGGTGTTTGTCATGACTTTCTTTTGATTTATCATACACAATGATGTCATCCAAATAGTTCTGTACTCCAGATAGAGCCTTCAGGACTGTATACATCATCTTCTGGAAGGTTGATGGGGCTGATGTCAAGCAAAATGGAACACGTGAATTGGAAGAGACCCTCATGTGTTATGAAAGCAGATAGTTTGTGACTCTCAGGATGCAGAGGTAGTTGGTGATACATTGAACTCAGGTCAATCTGGCTGTAGTGTGTTGCACCTGCCAGTTCTGAAAACAAATCCTTCATGTGAGGAATAGAATAGCAGTCCATGATAATGCTTTTATTTGGTTTGCGAAGGTCAACACAAAGGTGCAGTCCTCCTTTGCACTTCTGCGATACCATCGGGGGCTCACCCACTCAGATGCATCTACTCTTTCAATGATACCTTCATTCAGTAACCAAATGAGTTCTGCAGAGACTTCTTCGCAAATACTCAGAAGCAATCACCTCAATTTTTGGTGTATAAGCTATACTTCTGTTTGTCTGCACTTTGTGAATGAACCCTTTCATGCATTCAAGTTGGCATAGTAAAGTAGGATCAGTGTTATAGACTGCAACTTTTTGTAGAGCAGCATGTGGTTTGTGTCTTTGTTGTTATGATCCGTCTTCTCTCCAGTGATGCTGATATTGAGCACCTTAAATCAAATCCAGGGCAAGAAGGGGGGAACTGGCTTTGACAATATACTTTGTAGAATGAGACTGTAACTTTATCAGCCTGTCTTGGTTTGGCCACCAATGCCAGCCAATAACTCACAACTCTTTTTTTGCATAAATTATGAGTTTGATTTAAGGGTTTTTCCAATGAGCAGCTTGAAACATGTTGTTTGCACGTTGACTCTGGCAGAATGGATACCAGTGTCTACCATTAGCTCTAAAATTTGAGTATTTTTTGTGGCACTTCTATCGCAATATGAGAAGTTATCAATTTGGAAAGTTATCGATATGGAAAGTTATCTGTTGCAGTCAGCAACAGAGTCAACGCAGAGTATGGCTCATTGCAGAACAACCACCTCTTTGACTTTACGTACAGCTGATCTACAAACCTTGTCAATATGTCCCTTTTTCTTATAGCTATTGGAATTTGCAGAAGGAGGTGGACATGTTTACCATTTGAAAATTCTTAGAAGAACCACATCTAAATCACTTTTGTTGTTATTGCTTAGTACTTGCCAGTGTTTGATGTTCTGAAGCATTAAACTTGACTGGTTGGTTACACTTCCTGGTTTCTGGCCAAGCTTCACCCATGGCACTAATAGCATCCATCCTTCCATCCATTATCTTTACCTGCTTCTTCCATATTTAGGTCACGGGGGTCGCCGGTGCGCATGTCCAGCAATCACTGTGCGAGGGGCGGGGTACACCCTGGATGGGTCGCAAGTCCATCACAGGGCCACATAGAGACAAACGAGACAAACAACCATTCACTCTCTCACTCACACCTAGGGACAATTTAGAGTTACCAATTAGCCTAACATGCATGTTTTTGGTCTGTGGGAGGAAACCGGAGTATCCGGAGAAAACCCATGCATGCACGGAGAGAACATGCAAACTCCACCCAGAAAGGCCCCTGGACCGAGGTTTGAACCAAGGACCTGCTCGCTGAGAGGCAGCAGCTCTACCAGTTGCGCCACCGTGCTGCCCTGATGAAAAGCATGTAGTTGTCAATTTTTTTTGTTCTTGCCACGTATCAACATCATGGGGAAGGAAGGGTGGAGGGCTCAGAACTGAAGTGGCCATCATCATTGCCAATTTCACATATCTATAAACCACAGGCACAGGTTTTCCTCAGAGCTTCTTTGCTTTCAAACTCAGTTCAATAACTCATCACACCAACTGTCTTTTCTTCTCTCTCTTTCTCATCCATCATTCAGACACCTAATGGTCGGGAAGTAGACATCCCACTGTATTCCAACTGGTATGAACACAACAAAACGTTTATACCAGACACATTCAGAGGTTCATTTGAAAATAGGTTCATGAGCACAAGAAATTCAAACTTCATCCAGACTGAATTATAACAGCACAATAATGAGATAATCAGACTGAGAATAAACCAAACCCACTTGCTGGGAAAGTCAATTTAAACCAGAAAATGTTGGAAAATGTTGGAAGAGGAACTTGGAGAATTTCCTAATCTTCACCTTTGATACTGGTTTAATTTCGCAAGGAAATAGTTAGTGAAGCAAGTGGTGACTCAAAACACACCTCAGGACATGAAGGTCCTAATGTCATTAATGTCATAGTTCTCTTTTTAATTTAGTTCCTTTAGTTTAACTTGTAGGTCTATTTCATTAGTGGTTTTGTACTTTACTGTTAGATTTATTTATTTTAGTATTCTTGTGTAGGTCTTGTTCCGTTTTTCAGTGTACAGTCTTGTGCCATTTATAATTTACTCTCAGTTCAATTTCTTCTGTTTTTCCATTTAATCTACCACTGTCACCACCTGTCCCCAATCAGCCCAGGTGTTTCCATTTTCCACTTATCTCTGGTCTACTTATTCAGCCTCTGTTTCACTATCAACAGTTCAGCCTTATTTGGTATTCCTGTCCTCAAGGTTTATGTTTCCTGTTTTGTATGTTCCCTGAGATCATCTGAGTTTTCTGATTAATGTATTTTTGCTGCCACAACAGCCTTTTTGTTTTACAACATTTAATAGTTTTTTATTTTTAGCTCCTTGCATCTGTCTGCATTTTGTCCAATTCTTTGCAAACCTCACAAATTCATTCAGTTGATTTGTTAAATAACAAAGTTAGAAATCAGTTCACCTGCAATTTAACAAATATAAGTGCTAGTGAGGTAGTATTTTTTTCCACCCAAGTCTGTACTGGTTTTACAAGCAGTTTATGATGTGAAAATGGGAGTGAAGCACAATGAGAAAGGTGACTAACAATTTCAAATGAATCTTTAATAAACTTGTTCGATAATTCACAATGGGAAGAACATAGGGTTTTGAGTTGAGGTGGAGTGGGAAGTTGAGATTCCCAAGTAATAGGAGTCACAGTCAGAGTCAGACCTGTTAGGCACGTACACACTGGACAAGAAATAACTTTGTATATGTGCTCACCGTGCACAATTTGAATATTTTAAATGACATTTGCAATCTTCCAAGGAACATGACATTTACATGTGAATTGTTTTTCTTTTTTTTCATATCGGTAGGTCACGTCATGCCGTTATTAGCTTATCTAACTCATGGTGTCATTGTTTTTGCATTCTACTGTCTGAATTCAAATAAGATGTGACCATTCTACCAACTCTTTACATCTATTTATCCTGATCTTTTGTCCATTATCACGTATATTATATGTCAAGATGGCCGAATTCTCAAAGATGCAGCCCTTTGTAATGTATTTATTCTTTTGTTGTTGTTAAATGATGACAAAAATCTGACATTGGGACTGAGGAACAGCTTCTACCCTGAGGCTGTTAGACTCATGAATCTCTAACTAGAATAATCACTGTGAAAAACCATATCATGTTGCTGCTGATCTGTTTCATGTTGCTGCTGATCTGTTTCAATGTTGATGTGTTCATGCATGCACATCTGCTCACAGACTCATGTTCATGTTTGTGGTGATGTTCAATGTTTTATGTTATGAGTGCTTAGTGTATATTTAGTTGATGTTTTTCTTAGTTCATATCTTAGATGTTATTACTGTTTTTCTTAGACATTTTATTGTTGGATGTAACTGGGACCCTGTGTACATAATTTCGCTCCACCACATGTACCACATGAGGTGCGAATGACAATAAAGAAACTCTGACTCTCTGACTCTGACTCTGAAAAAGTGGCAAATGTTTAATAGAATTTCTTAAAACCTGTGATCTGACTGACTGATCACCAGGTTGACAACACCTGTTTACTGTCATATTTACACATACAGAGAGAATGTTAGAAGTGGCTAAATGTCTCAAGACTTTACTTTTAGCTTCTGCTTGTGTTCACTTCTTTGCTGTGCTTGCATTCTTAGATATGGCATCCCTTTGTGGCAAAATAGAAATAGAATCTGGTGTGTAGGCACAATAAGGCAAACGCCTTCAGTTATTCATTTTATTAGTAAATGGTCTGCTTTGAGGGGCAGCACGGTGACGCAACTGGTAGAGCTGCTGCCCCTCAACGAGCAGGTCCTTGGTTCAAACCCTGGTCCAGGGGCCTTTCTGGGTGGAGTTTGCATGTTCTCTCTGTGCATGCGTGGGTTTTCTCCGGGTGCTCCGGTTTCCTCCCACAGACCAAAAACATGCATGTTAGGCTGATTGGTAACCCTAAATTGTCCCTAGGTGTGAGTGAGAGAGTGAATGGTTGTTTGTCTCGTTTGTTTCTATGCGGCCCTGTGATGAACTTGCGACCCGTTCAGGGTGTACCTTGCCTCTCGCACAGTGATTGCTGGACATGGGCACCGGCGACCCCTGTGACCCAAAATGGAATAAGCGGGTAAAGATAATGGATGGATGGATGGATGGATGGATGGATGGATGGTCTGCTTTGAGTCCCATCTGAACTGTGTTGTGCTCAAACAGAAGACAGGATCCTGTCCTCAAGAGGAAATGGTGTCTGTCTTCTGAATAAAGTGGTTTGTCCTGAGCACCTTTCAGTTTATCAAAGCCCTTCGCAAAAATGTAGTACATGGACATATTGTATTCCTGTTTCTCAGAGCTCCATTTCCTGGTTTTGACAGAGACTGAAAGCAGTTCCAGTTCAACAAAAATGGATGCCTCAAACAGCGGAGGAGAGGTGGCATTAATCAATGGCCGTGGATATTTATACATGAGTGTAACGTTATTCAAACCTCTGTAATCAATAGAAGACTGGCTCGAGTGTCTCATTGTTGTTGCCCACAAAGAAAACACTGCTTCCATCAGAGGCCAAATGGTACCTGCAGCCAAGTGTTAGAGAGAATAAAGTGTGGTGTTTAAAATAACACAACTTTTTATTTCCCCCCCCATTTCTCGTCAAAACCCCTTCTTCAGAAGATCAAAACTCAAACCAGAAGACGGTTACATGAATGCAGGAAGTTATTTTTCTGTGATTACCAGGAATAAATGATTTACAGTTAGCAGTAATCTGTTTCCCTGAGGACTAGAGTGCAACAGCATTGTCAAGAGTATGCTCAACAACATACTCATCAGGTTTAAAATCTATAGGTGAAGTTCAGCATTGAAGGCAAATGTTAAAAGGTCTTTGAGGAAGGAAGAAATGGGGGATTCTCATTGTAAACCTCTGGTGAGCCAAACATAACGCTTTGCTAGGCAGAATTTCGTTAACCTTTTGTTTAATGTCATCTTGTTTTGTGTAAACACACTTTAAGTGGACAAATATTACCAGTAGAGACGGCTCTGTTTAGTGTTCCAGTACAACAAGACAAGGCACCAAGACGGTTGGCTCTGGGATCTGTACTGTTCAGAAACACCCAACAGAGGGGACCTTGAAAGCGCTGGAGTCAGAAAATAAAGATGTGGTAATGTTTTTTCCCACCAGTAAGAATCACAAGCATTTTTCTGAGAATAGTTTTGAATGTCCAAATTAAATTTAACCAGTGGAACAGAGAAGTGACGTTGTCTCGTACTGGTTGTTATTATTAGTCCTCAGCGAAGGGGAACTACAAAGAAAAAAAAAAAAGAAGATGTTCCCCTGGTAACTGCTGCCTTTTCAGTTATTTCTGATAACTGAAGTTCTAATTAAAAAAAGGAAGATCACAGATATTGAAATTGTGGTAGTTGGTCATGCAGTTTTCAACAATATAAAATAAGTTTCCTGAAAATGCTAAATACAGAAATGCATGTAATTAATAGCTATTAATGAACTTTGATTATTCCAAATGTTTCATGTTATACTTTAAAGGTAAGATTTTTTGTTTGAAGGATTATTTCTTACGATTATTTCTTTGCCCCACATGGTGTACCAGACAGATGATCCATCCATCCATCCATCCATCCATCCATCCATCCATCCATCCATCCATTTTCTTCCGCTTAAGTAGAGAGGCCCAGACATTCCTCTCTCCAGCCACTTGGTCCAGCTCCTCCGGGGGAATCCCGAGGCATTCTCAGGCCAGCCAAGAAACATAGTCCCTCCAGCGTGTCCTGGGTCTTCCTCTGGGTCTCCTCCTGATGGGACGTGTCCGGAACATCTCACCAGGGAGGCGTCCAGGAGGCATCCTAACCAGATGCCCGAACCATCTCAACTGGCTCCTCTTGACGTGGAGAAGCAGCGGCTCTAATCTGAGTCCCTCCCAGATGACCGAGCTTCTCACCCTATCTCTAAGGGAGAGTCCACATTCTGCGGAGAAAACTCAGCCGCTTGTATCCGAGATCTCATTCTTTCGGTCACAACCCAAAACTCATGACCATAGATGAGGGTAGGAACTCAGCTCTCTCTTCATCATGACAGACTGGTACAGCGCCCGCTTCACTGCAGACGCTGCACCTATCCGCCTATCGATCTTTCGCTCCATTTTTCCCTCATTCGTGAACAAGACCCCGAGATACTTAAACTCCTCCATTTGGGGCAGGACCTCCTCCCCAACCCGGAGAAGGCACTCTACCCTTTTCTAGCTCAAGACCATGGCCTTGGATTTGGAGGAACTGATCCTCATCATGGCCGCGTCACATTTGGCTGTGAACCGCTCCAGCAAAAGCTGTATATCATGACCTGAGGAAGCCAGTAGGACCACATAATCTGCAAAAAGCAGAGATGGGATCCTAAGGCCACCAAAATGGATCCCCTTAACAACTTGGCTGCGCTTAGAAATTCTGTCCATAAAAGTTATGAACAGAATCGGTGACAAAGGAAAACCTTGGTGGAGTCCAACTCTCACCGGCAATGAGCCCGACTAACTGAAAACATATGGACTAGATAAATGAATTGATTTCTTTATTGCCCTCCATGTAATAACAATAAAAACTGGAACTCACATTTGTTAAAATAAAAGTAAAGAGTTTCTGTTTCGTGATACAACTTCTGTTGTAGTATGTTTGTGTCACGTGCGTTTGTGAAGAAAAGAGCTTAAAATAATCTCCACAGGCAGATTCCTGAGAACTGCACCTAGTTTATTTAGTGAAAAGTGCCAATAAGAGTTTCTTAAAGGCTTTCAGAGACTGTCGAACAACAACATACCTTCAAGTGCTTTTTCTCTGGTTGCACTTGCACCTCAAGTAGGATCAATGAAATCCTTAAAAATAGCAATCTTGTCCCATCATTTGTGTCGTTTCTGTGGCGCAGACATGAGAAGATAAGGGGAACTTTCTTGAACTGTTATAAATTCTGTGTAAACCACCTCGGTATTAAATTCTTCAGCAGTAATAAAAATGTGAAATTGCTTTCCTGACTCAGGGCCACCTTTAGATCTGGGTTTATGGATTTTTATAACTTCTTTGTTTGGCTTTACTTCTTATCTGACCAACTCACCTACATGTAGTTTATCATGTATTGAGCTTTGCTTCTTTGTGTGTGTTTGTTTTTGTTTCCTTACATCCCAGTCAGCTCCTGTGAACGTATGACCTCTTCTCTTTCTCAGCTTGTGTTTGTTCATATTTTTGCTTCCTTTTCATGCTTGAATCTCTCCTTATGTTTCTGCAACCATTGACCATTTTCACATTTACTAATGCACATGCGTAAAAATGGGGCATGACGTGGTCAAATACGTTCATCGCTACTTCCAGTATTCAACGTCAGCATTCAACTGTAATTATTTTGTCCTTTACACCTGCTTGTTTAATCAACTTTTTATACAAAAAGGTGTTTAAAATGTAGTTTTACTGGTATTTTATGTTGTGATAGCTAAATGTTCTCAATGTGCAACGTTGCCAGGTGTTGTAATAACCACAGAGCACAGCTGAAACAGGTAGATATGAAAACTGTTCAGACCAGGGGTCTGCAACCCATGGCTCTGGGCCCACATGTGGCTCTTTGATACCTCAGCAGTGGCTCTTTTAGGCTTTGACCAAAACTAATATAAAACTGAATTTTATTGAAATTATTGCCAACAATCAAAATGGCTAATTTTAGCAGATTTCCCGTCATTTTCAAATATGTGAAGAATAATACAAATGCAAGGCGTAAAACGTGGACTACATCATGCTAGTAGTTTGTTTGCCATTTTGTTAAATCAACTTCCAGTTTCACAACGTGATCTTTCTCTCAAAACCACCAGAATGTTTTGCAATATCTTTAAGACAAGTATCTTTTGTAGTAAAATGTAAAAAATATCAATAAATGTTAATAATAGTTAGACATTTTTAAGTTTATAATATCACCCCCTCAGAAAAGCCATCTCCAATCAACTAGTGGTCCATGGGCCACCAGTTGACAGTACACAGTCATAGCAGGTTTTGTGGCTCCGGACACAACGTAATTAGTACGTAAAGTAGCAAAAATGGCTCTTTTTATCACAAATGTAGCAGACCCCTAGTTTAGAATAAGTATATTTAAACCAGAAGGATTTACCATATTTTTCACCGTATGAGTCACACCTTTTTGCATAAATTTGCAAGTCCTGAAGCGACTAATATAAGTTTTTCCCCCCATATTTATAACCCAATTTTTGGCTGAGATCTGACGAGTTCATTAATTCTGACATGGAAAATATTGAACACTACCATTTTCAGCTGCTAGAGGGTCCCTGAGAATATGGCAAGCCAAGTGTCTCATTAATAGGTAAAAGTGGCTATTAATGAGAAACTTGGCTTGCCATACAAGGCCACTTTCATCTCGCTCCCCACGCCACGCAGGCGAAATGCAGCTGATTTGACTGTCAAAGTGCATTTATTGACGAAAAGTTCAACTGAGACACACCTTTACTATAATGTTGAGCAAACAAATAATTGTTTTTAAGTGTTAATCTTGTTAAGTTCTTGTTAAAATTCCTCCCGTGCACACTCCCGCGACTGCCATTTGGCAACCAATCAATTTTTGGCACAACACCGGCCCACGTTTCCGGGTGGTCAGTGGTGACGCATAATAGATGCAACTTATATGGCGGAGCGACTTATTTATGTTTTTTTTTCCACTTTATTAGACATTTTTGGACTGATGCGACTTATACAGCCATGTGACGTGTACGGCAGCAAGTACGGTAGTCACGGATCATTAAATACTGACAATGAGCATGCACATTAGTCACTGTAAAATGGTCAGTTCTTTAGTGTTGGTTGCCCTTTTGAATTGGATTAAATGTCATTTTTCCATTGTTTGGTTTACTGAACTACCGGTATTTAAGATTTGACATTTTCCATATTTTATAGCCACTTTTTTTAATTTCTGTGCTAAATTTTGCTTTTCTGTAATGTGTTTTAAAGTTACTCCCACATTTATTTGTGTATTTCTATGTCCTGTATTTGGGACAGAGAGATCGTGTGGATTGCGTGTGCTTCAAGAGTTTAATTTTACCCCTGTGTGTGTCAGTTGTGACCTCATCACGTGCGCACACAGTGCACCGACAGCCTCTTTTGGAGCGCTCATCTTCACTGTAGAGAAGCGGCCTGATTCCCGTCGCTCCAGTCTCTCAGTCTGTTTACAATTCCGAAACTACCGGTTGCCATGGCGCTGTAGTAAATGAGCTCCAGATGCCAGATCTCTGAGCCAAACAGGGAGAAGAGGTGAGTCATCACAGCCCACAAACCCCTCCCCACTGAGCTCTTCTCGAACACAACTCGTCCTGTCCTCTACATTTACTGTTAGCATTTCACTCCTCCATGCTTTGCCTCACTGCCTGGCAGCGTAAACACTAAACATTTGTCTCTCTTTGAGATTTTCTTTGACCCTGAATCCTCAGCCACACCAGCAGCTTTGAACAGAATGTTCAACAGATGATGCTGAATGGGACAATGCTGCAAAATTGAATCTTGTTTTAGATGGTGCATGAACATTTCTTACAGCATTTTGCTACAACCCTCTCAGTCTTATCCTTGATTTCTTTTGTTTAAAGAACAAATTGTATCATAGAGTTTATGGAAATTGTGACTCAGACCCTCAGCATCTTAATGTGTTTCTATTTTTTTAACCTTCTTGTTAATGTTGAGGTTTTATAACATCAGACACTTTATTTAAAGGGGTAGTTTTATTTAAAAGTTGGGTCATGTTACTTACGCTCAACACTCAGAGCTATCTTAGTAAACCATTGAAGATTTATAGCAGACCAGCTGTAAACGGGACTGAGATGGGTTGTTTCAGGTGGCAAAAAGTCGTATTTATATTGGCTTCCTTGTGGGTTGTTTCTAATTTTGTTTGCTCTACAGAAATCTTTCCTGGCATTTTGCCCTAAGATTGTAGTGACAGCTGTCTGCTGCAGATAAGACACTGACAGTTCACTTCACATGGCTCGTTACTTACCTCGTTAGCAATAAGTTGGGCTTAGAAGAATTTAATATTTACATGTTGTGCCCCAGTTAAGGGGTAAATTTATTTATTATTATTAATACTACTACTAGTGCTACCACTACTATTACTACTACTACTACTACTACTACTACTACTACTACTACTACTACTACTACTA
>NC_056512.1:33300413-33315088 GCF_014905685.2 Nematolebias whitei
TACTACTACTACTACTACTACTACTACTACTACTACTACTACTACTAATAATAATAATAATAATAATAATAATAATAATAATACCTTATTTATAAAGCCCTTTAAAACAACCACAGCTGCAACAAAGTGCTGTACATATAAAATCAAGAACATTTAAACACATAAAACAGTTGTTAAAACATTAAGATCAATAAAAACACTGCAGAGCAAATTCAGTCTGTTCTAAAAGTCAGGGAGTAAAAATGTGTTTTTAAAAGAGTCTTAATAACTACTGCGGTGAACTGAAACTGGGTAAAAAATATGAAAGACAATAAAAATGAATGTACACAACGTTAAACTTTGTGAGAGTGAGGGGTTCAAATGAATGAGTCTTAGCTTGTTCTGACTGTTTTTTGGTGTTAACTGTACTTAGGGTATTTAGAACGGCTGTTTATTTATTTATTTTCCTTTTTATTATTAATTTTATGAGAAAAAAATAAGGTGATTAGTGGTTGAGATAGGTATTCATAAGCTTTGCCTCAGCCTTCAACTTTCTTTAAAAACGTATTTGTTTTGGATTCAGATTCTTTAATCCGGACACCATCGCTTCATTTTATTCTGTGATATATTTTAATCACAGTAATCCAAAAACAAAGTCCAATTTAAATGTTAAAAACAGTCTAGCTTCCACCGAAATAAACTGCCAATCCTAAAACTGAACATTGTTTAGTTTGTAGAGAGAGAATTTGTGAATGAGGTGCTGAGTTTTACCACATAAAGTTTTAAATACAGACAACGTTTTTGTAAAAGTTTACACTTTGATTTTTCCTGAAGGAGAGTTCAAACATTTTAGACAGGCTTCTGTGTACAGCTTATAAACAGTAACCATCTTATCTGTTTAAGATAGCTCTTCAAGTAAGGGTAAAAGTTTAACTTGAAATAAATGCAAACAAAAACCTAAAGGCAAAGTACAGATAACCAGTAAGTGTTGGTCGGATTCAACACAGGTGTAAAAATAAACCAAGAGAAGATGTGCCGCCTGGCAAGACCATTTATCATAAAGTTTTATTGCACCCTTGGCTTTACTTTCCTTTACTGAAAGCTGTGAAGTTACTGAAATACTACCAAGTTCAGGTAAGTCAATAAAATACTTTCCTTTCTCTTGTGCATGTCTTTGTTGCAACTGCAAAGCAGGTATGACTGTAAACAAAGCAGAGAAATCCCTTAGAGTCAGCCTGCAGTGCTGGGAAACACCCTCTGAGTCACCTGCAGCAACTGGCAGTAGGCCGGCCCACACTGAACACACTACACTGCGCTAACGTATGCTAATGCTCTGCTCAAAATGCAGCTAAGCACACTCCCAAGGTGCATGAAAAACAATATAATCTGCAATAAGACAACACTAAACTGACCGAAGTGTGATTTTTAAAAAGTACTCTGCTCTGGCGATACTCTGACTCACTGCCTGATCATTTTATCTGATGGGGAAATGCTTCAAACAATCAACCTTTTATCGTCATTAGCTATCAAACATTGAAATATGCCTCCCCCAAACGATTGTGTTTTTATCTCTTTGTGTTGCAAGTATTGAAAAAGTCATAGTTACTGTAAATGATTGTAAAAAAAACTGAAATAGAATTTTTAAAAAGGCTACAGGAAAACATTTGGAGGCGGCAACCGTGGTTTTAATAGTAACGCTGTGGTACAAATTGTTAAAAAAGGTTTTGTACGTAGATAGGTGCCTAAGATCATGTTTCATTGTGTCTTTTATTAGAAAAAGGGAGTGCCTTTGTTGCGTCAAGGTTTTAGTCTGAGTGGCAGTGTGACGACATTGGAGAAGTTCTCTTTCCATTTGAAGCACAAATTGTCACTTCCCTGGTAACAACATGCACACAAAAAATAAAATAAGCCTGAGTTCCATAGTGAGCGCACAAATACCACAGAGAGAACACAGGCTTCGATAAATAAGGAACCTCTTTCTCCTTGTGAAACTGATTGGTTTTGAAAGTTTTGACATTTCCCCCAGTACTTTCTGAGTACTTTCACAGATATTAAACTTTTATTCTAATAAAATTTACGTCCAAACTAAATTAAATCAGGTTCTGCTTGACATGTACCTTTACACACACACCAACTTAAAACAGGAATGTGACACACTTCCAGCAGTCTGCCTGGTGGCAGTGTAACGTATCAAACTGGAAGCAGCTGCCATACTGGCAGGGTGGAATGAGTTATTCCTCTGAAATTCCCTTCCAGTAGAAATGTTTCTTTGTTGAACATGATCAAATAATACAGTGTGACTTTGCAACTGATTTGGCTTGGGCGTCAACCCAATTCAAGATCAAGTTCAAGGTTCTTTATTGTCATTCGCATCACATGTGGTACATGAGGTGGAACAAAACTGTGTACTCAAGGACCCAGTTACACCCAAAAATAGCAACAATATGAAGTATAAAGAGAAACATTATACAAAGATGTAAGATATACTAAGATATATGCTAAATGAGCGCAAAACAAAGCACTAAAAGACGACTGCCACAGCTAATCATCATTAGTCCACACAAAATCACACGAGCTCACAATATTGCGTGAGATTGTGCATACTGTCATTTACAAAGAAATGCTACAATGCTGTCCCTTGTCATAATTAGCTGATTTTAGTTGAATGCACATGAATCCTCATCACATCCTCATCCACATCCTCAGGGATGTGTGTTGAGCCCTCTCCTGTTCACTCTGCTCACTTATGATTGTGCAGCTACCCATCCAAGCTGTCACATTGTAAAGTTTGCAGATGATACAGCGGTGGTGGGATGCATCACAAATGAGTGAGACAAATGATGAGTCCAGCTACAGGCAAGAGGTGGAACACTTGGAGAGCTGGTGCAAAGAAAACAACCTTCACATCAATGTGAAGAAGAAAAAGGAGATGATTGTGGACTTCGGAAGGAACAAACACACCTACACTCACCTGAACATAAGAGGATCTGTGGTGGAAGTGGTCTCCAGCTACAAGTACTTGGGTGTACACATGAATGACAACCTCATCTGGGGCAACAATACTTCCAGCCTGATCAAGAAAGCTCATCAGAGACTCTACTTCCTCAGGCAGCTGAGACGAGCTGGTCTTGGAAGCTCAGTCCTCACCTCCTTCTACAGGTGTGCAGTGGAGAGCATCCTGTGCTCCAGCATCAACGTGTGGCATGGAGGCTGCACAGCTGCAGAAAGAAAAGCTTTGCAGAGAGTGGTGAAGGCTGCACAGAAGACTGTCGGAGTCAGTCTCCCCACCATCACAGACATTTACACCTCCAGATGCAGGAAGAGGGCCACCTGCATTATGAAGGACCCCACTCACCCAGCACACACACTTTTTGCCCAGCTCACCTCAGGAAGGAGGTTGAGGAGCATTAAGTGTAGAACCACTAGACTGAGGAACAGCTTCTACCCTGAGGCTGTTAGACTCATGAATATCTAACCAGGGTAATCACTGTGAAAAGTCACATCATGTTGCTGCTGATCTGTTTCATGTTGAGGTGTTCATGCGTGCACATCTGCTCACACAGACTCATGTTCGTGCTGTTTTTCGACGTAAAGTTTTTTATGCTATTAGTGCTTAGTGTATTTTTAGTTAATGGTTTTCTTAGTTCATATCTTAGATATTATCATTGTTTTTCTTTTACATTTTATTGTTGGATGTAACTGGGACCCTGTGTACATAATTTTGTCCCACAACATGTACCACATGTGGGGCGAATGACAATAAAGAATCTCTTACTCTCTGACTCTGATGAACTCACATTAACTCAAGTAATGCTAGCTCAATTTAAGTAGCAGTTATTGCCATTTTCCAAGTCACGTAATGTAATTGGGTGATCTTCTTTGAATAAGTATCTTAAAGCCCTAAGCAACTTTGCGGTTTCGACTTTTGCGGCCTTGCTCTTTTGTAGTTTTTCAGCGTAAGATTGTACACGACATACAATTGTCAACTTTAATGTTACTCACGTGATTGGTACGGTACGGAATAAAAAGTTAAAGGGAGCGGACGAGAGCGGGAACCAACAAAGAGGACAAAACACAAAACAAAAACTACTTAGGACAGGTGCCGCCATTTTGTAGTTTTCTTTCAATAAGTCTATACTGTAACACAAGTCAAAAGAACTACATGGCCCAGAAGCCAATAGTGCTTCCGGCTGCTGCTTTCTGCTGAAATAGCAGCAATGGAGTGAGCAAACACAACATGCAGAAGGCAGCGGCGTTCAGCCTGGTTCTGATTGCTGCAGTGCTGATTCGGACCCAGGCCAAGGTGGTGGACTAAACCCTGCGCAGCCTAGCGTGTGGAGTGCCCTTCCTGGAGCGGCAGCACGCACACATCAACCTTGGACGGTGCGGTGAGCTTCGTAATGGTGCAGGGTAGCCGAACTGGAACAGAGCTTCTGCAGAGCTGGTGAGTACCCATATAAAATTCTGCACTACTACAGTACATATACATATTTACTGTACACTACATATACGTATGTTGTTAAAAATCACATAGGTTTAGGAGTTTAGAACATAGCAAGAGTTTGGGAAGGGCTTATAAAGCTTTAATATATATATAAATGATAAAATAAATATAGCATTTCTACTTCGTGGCTTTCCACCAATGGCGGTGGTGTGTGGAACGTAACCCCCGCGATAATCGAGGGACTGCTGTATTTTCCTTGCTGTCATAGAACACAAATTTATTGAATGTTATTCTTGCCCTTATAACAACTTCTGATGTTAATACCACAAACTGATGTTTTCTGTTTTGAGTTCTGTTCAGTTTTTTTGGGGTCAGTTTTTGTTCCTTTGTGCCATCAGCCACTATTCTCTCAGTACTTTTCCACTCAGCCTGCCACGCCCATCTCCACCTTCCGCCCGGCTCCCACAGTCACAGCTGCAGTCACTCTGTTCATCAGCACCAGCCTATTTAGTCTGCCAATCTTCACTCCATTGTCAGATTGTCAGTTGAGCATTATTTATTTTACACACCACATCTGGTCCTCCCTGTGGGTGGTTTTCTTCAGTTTGTAAGTTGTACATCCACATCAACATTTTGTTTTATTTTTGAACATAAATGTTACATTTACTTTTGAGCTCATCGTGTCAGTCTGCATTCTGGGTGGAAACCTCCTGCTAAACCTGGCAGTATAAATGTTCATTATAGCCCAAAGTCTGCAGCTGGTTTCAGGTTTTCAAGCTGACCAAACAACTGTACAACGTCTCATGGTGGGACTGAATGCCTGCTCTTTCCTGGCACTTCATGGCACAATCTACTTTATTTGTACAAGGCTGCAATAAAACCAACAGGATCCAGATCACATTTTACATCAAGTGGACACTTTGTGCACATTCAGCCAAGTTCTTATCGGATGAGTTATATTACACTTCTCTGTGAGTACAAAAATAACCCTATGATGTATTTTGAGTATCAGCAGAGCTTTCCTGTTAACGCTATCTTGCGATCGAGCTTCCTTTGAAGCATTAAAGTTCATCTGTCTGTGTCAGAGGAACATCAGCAGGCGAATTCAAATCGTGGCCACTTGCTATTTATGTTGAATCATCTGTGCAAGGATCCTAAATGTGGACTTGCTCTTGTGTTGCCATGCTTTGCAACTCCAGAAGAAACATTCATAAAATAATAATAAAATGCTCATTAAGTGCATCAAATTTACATTAGCAGCAGCTAAAACATTTGCATTATGAGAAAAGGCAGAGAAAAGGGGAACACTGCTAGTCATATTTCAATAAAGAAGGACTGAAAGCCAAGGTAAAGATGTGAGCATGATTTCAATAGTTCTGCACAATAAAGATTTAAAATAATAAAAGAGAAATTGGAAACTAGAGCTCAGTCAGCAAGAGTTTCCTGTAACAGAGCTTATCAAGAGACTCGCTTTGATACTGACAAACCCATTTGAGTGCGGCTGTGATGCAACAGCTACGACTGCAACTACTTACTGGATTACTGATTAAATGTCAAAACGAAATTAGACAAACAATAAATATAAAATGTTACTCATTGTACACCAAAATGGCCAGTTTGACGTTATCCAGTCACCATTAAAATTAACACGGGGCCAGAATTTATTGTAGCAGAGGTTGCCAGCCTTTCATACAGGAAGAAACAATAAAAACAGAGTTTTTAGATAACAACACTCAATTATTTATATTTATCTTTAATGTGGTTATATATTTTATTAATTTTATAATTACATTTACTAAGTTAGCTTTCTTAAACGTGTTAAGCAATTTACAGAGAAATGACCATTTGACCATTTTGGAGATGTAGTTGAGCAATATAATCTTAACAGGAAATTTGTGCAAGTGTATGGGTGTGTTAGGTTTTGTTACCTTTTTAGGGTATTTTCTGGTATAATCATCTTGTCAGGACTGAAGGCCGGTCTTTCTGTGGTGGAGTCATTTTTGTGTTATTGCTTGGATTTAGGACCAAGGTATGAATTGTGTTAACATTAGGCTTACATTTTTAATAGTTACAGCACTGGTTAGATTACAGATGTGAATGAAAGTCAAAAAGCTTAACAAGAAGAAATACAAAATTGTGCATGTGTTTGTGTGTTCTAGTGTTTATAATGTGTTTATGATTTTTGTGCATTTCTGATCTGTGGCCAATATGATAATGATCTAATGTCAACAATCTGGTTGATTTAAGATGCATTGGGCTGCAAGTTCAAACATCATGAACAATTCAGTCAATCATTTTAATATGATATCACTTAATGTGAGTTTAATTCAACACGTTACGATTTAGTGCTCAAAACAATGGTGTGACATCAATTATTAATTGTTTACCTAATAAAAATGACATCTGGAAAATTGATTCATTCAACCTTTATTTATACAGGTTAATCCCATTGAACCTTAGGGGCTCATTTACAAGAGAGACCTGATTTTAACAGAGTAATGACAACAGTGGACAAAAATAGACAATCATAAAGGGTGCATACATTTTTTTTTTAACAATTGAAAATAAAATGGTAATTAAAAGGATAATTAAAAGGAAAAGTAGCGAAAAAAAATAAATTGTAAGGCGGTGCAGAATACTAAAAACAGGAACATGTCAAGTTCAAGTATCTTTATTATCCCATATAAAATATCCATACTATACAAGACATTAAGACATTAAAATAATAATACAGAAATCATCAGTGTTCATTGAGAAGCCTGATCACTACAGGGGTGAATGAGTTTTTCAGCCTGTTTGTTCTACATCTGGGCTGCAGATACCTGCGTCCAGATGGAAGTCACCTGAACTCACCATGGGGTGGGTGATCAGGATCTGCCAGAATCTGCCTGGCCTTGTTCACTGACCTCATCTTGTGTAGGTCAGTGAGGTTCTGTAGGGCTATGCCAGCAGTCTGCATTGTTTTTTGCCAGGAACTTAGCAACTTAGCAGGAACTGAGCAGACGATCTCTTAAAACTGTAAACATTTTTTTAATAAAGTATGATGCACAGTTAAAATGAGAGACATCAAAATTAGGCTTACTCAGAAAAATGTTAAAAATAAAACCCTGCCAGCAAAAGACGTGTTTAATACTTTTTAGCAACTCGCCAACAAGCAGCAACTTGTATTTTCTATATATATTATAAAAAATTAAAAATGTCACTGGTAGATTTTGTTTGAATGTTTGAGGGAAAACATCTGTAGAAAATAGAAACATTTGTTATTATTTAGGATTAGGGCAATATAAAGTTGAACTGGAAAGCTGCAGCTTTAATAAATCTGAGCGTATACCCTCCAAAGCAGAAGATGCCACCCTGTGGGCTGGAAGTGGTCTGTGGACCACCTGTTGATATCATTGTTCAATAGCATGTTTTGAAGCAATATTCCTCCAACAAAATGTGTATAACAAGAAAAATGAACAATACATGGAAATAGAAAAGGAAACGTGGCTTCATAAACAGGAACATCGAAGATCCTGTTGCAAAACTGGTGCTTTGTTATGGAGAAGTGCTAAAATGCAACAAAACATCAGAATTTATCATTTAAAGCACACAACTGACATTAAATGAGACATTTCATGCAGAATATATATTTTTTTAATCCTGATTCTTCTTGATTTAATGTGTTTTTCCATCTGCTTTGGGAATGTATGTGTTAAATTGTATATATTTTACTTCTTGACATGATTGGTTGAAGAGCAAGCCCACACATTTATGCAATTTCTAATTTTCAAGTAAGTATTTGCGAACAAATACATACACTTGAGCAATTCTCCCTGCTTTTCTTCAGAACAGCTCCACAATTACTGTTCTTAAACAAAAAAAGGGAATCTCTTCTTATCTTGTGTCTAATTGTGAAGTTGTCACAATGAAGGCATTCACAGATTTTCACCCTCTGCTCTTCATTAAGAACCAAAAAAAAAGCACTGAAAGGAGCATTGTTTTTCTAATCTTCCTTGGAACTTCATGAAAAAAGAATCACAAGGGCAAACAAGCTTCTTGTGTTTTCAGTTTAAAACTCCTGCAAGAGCATGAAAGGTACACCAGCAACAACAAGCAGCTGCCATGGAGATGTTCACTGAGGACACTCAGTGTTCTCACGTCAGAGAAAAACCACCCAGCACGGAGAATGCTGTGGAAACAGCTCTTGCCACTTCCATGGAAATGCAGGGAACAATCAGATGCTGTGTGCTTTTTGCTGTGTCTCAGCAAGCCTCACGCAGCCCACACTTCAAAAACTGCCCCGCTGTTTACTTCTTCTTAAACTTTATGTTTAACAGTCGTGATGGCGCAGTTTATTACAAGGTCTAAAAAGTAATCTGACTTTTTAGGGGGTGGCTTTGCTCTTTTTTTGTTGACTTTAAAGGTTGGCTAGATCAGTAAAAAGGTTTACTTTCAGGCCTTTCTGCCAAAAATGAGGCCAAGTCAAACAAAGAGTGACAAGTCGACATGACGGGCTGCAACGGACGATGGTTTTATTTAGCAGCCTCAACTGAATGCATTTTATTCACTTAGTTTGTTATATGAAATTTGATTTGTTGTAACTAACTAGTTTTTGGAGCAGGTTAAAAACTATTTATTTTACAAATTTAATCTTCTAACAGCCTGAGCTAAAAATAACACATTATTGTTGCAATAAATGTTAATCAGGTAAAAACTAAAAAAAATCATGAAAAATCATGCTGCAGGTTTTATGTTAAAACATTCCACTACTTTTGCATGGAAGAAACAAAACTGATTTTTTGTTGTTGCCTACAACAAATAGTGACGGAGCTGAGCATGAATTCATCTTAGTTTATTTTAGCCACGCAGAAGTGAAGGTTTTTTTCATTCAACCTTTATTTAGACAGGTAAATCCCATTGAGCCTCGAGGACTCATTTACAAGAGAGACCTGATTTCAACAAAGAAAGATGACAACAATGGACAACAGCGACAACAATAAACAGTTATAAAAAGTCACACAGTCATACAAATGTATTTATTTATTTACAAATAGGATGGCTACAAAAAAGAAAAGTAACAAAAAACAGCTAGATTCTAAGGCGAATGTAGAAAACTAAAAACAGGACCATGTCTGCATTGGTTCTTGCCAGGAGTCCAACAGATTCTTAAAGCCACTTAGAGAGGTCAAGGTCGAGAACTTCAAATCTTTTTGTAAGATTTCCAGGAAACAGGAGCGAAGTAGGAGAAGGCCCTTTTGTCTAATTCAGTCCTCATTGAGGGAACACTGCAGGTAAAAATGTCCTGAGAGCGCACGCTGTAGCTGCACTCACACAGAGACATGTAGGAGGAGATGTATGAAGGCAGCAGACCAAGAAGTGATTTAAAGATGAAACTGTACCAGTAAGAGAGTCTGCGTGAAATGAATGATGTCCAGTTGACCAGTGAATACAGGGTGCAGTGGTGGGTACGATAATCACAGCCAGTTATGAATCTTAGTGCACCATGATAGACAGCATCCAACATCTGCAGGGTGCTTGTAGGAGCGTTCATGTAAATAATGTCACCGTAATCAATGGAGGGAAGGAAAGTCACAGATACAAGACGTTTCCTAGCATTCAGAGTTAGACGGGATCTGTTTCTGAAAAAGAAACCCAGCTTAACTTTCAGTTTCTTTACCAAGTTTTCCACATGGAGCTTAAAAGAAAGATGTGAATCGACCAAGATACCCAAATATTTATAGGAATCAACAAACTCAATCGAGACACCATTTGAGGATGAAATCAGAGGAAGAACTGCTGGGACCGACTTCCTGTTTGAAAACATCCCTTTGGTTTTGTCGGCGTTTAGGAAAAGTTTGAGACAGAACAAATCTGACTGGATGATGTCAAAAGTGGATTTCAAAAGAAAACCTGGAAAACCTTAGCAAATGTTTTAGCTCGACAATAAACAACTGTGTCATCAGCATAGAAATGTATGGATGCATCAGGGATGTTTGTACCTACATTACGTATGTAGATTGTAAAGAGGGTGGGTCCTAAGACTGAGCCTTGTGGTACACTATTGTTGACTGTTAGATAACTGGAGGAAGTACCATTATGTTGAACACATTGCCTCCAGTCTGAGAGATAGTTAGAGAACCAACCAATGGTGTGCTCTGAGAAACCAATTTCTGAGAGTTTATGACACAAGACGTTATGATCCTCAGTGTCAAAAGCTTTAGACAGGTCTAAGAAAAGTGCAGCACAATAATCCTTATCATCCAGTGCTTCAACAACTTCATTAAGAACCTTCAGTGAAGCAGTTGTTGTGCTGTTTCCTGAAACCAGATTGAAGGTGAGGTAAGATGTTAAATGAGTCCAGGTAATTTTTGATTTGAGAGTTTATCAGTTTTTCTAGAACCTTGGCTAAAATACAGAGTTTAGAGATTGGCTGATAGTTGTTCAGTGAGGTGGGGTCACCTCCCTTCAGTAAAGGAAGAACAAAGGCTGTTTTCTAAGCATCTGGAATGGAGTTTTGTCTTATGGAGAGATTGAAGATGTGGGTCACAGGGACTGTGATGATATGAGAAGCCAGCCTTAAGAAATAAGGTGGAAGTTCATCTGGACCTGCAGATTTTTTAGGATCAAGATCTTTTAACAGTTTATTGACCTCACTGACTGAGAACGGAGAAAAAGAGAAGCTGTGATTAACTGAGGATTGACTTGTAGAAGTTTGGTTATTAAGTGAAGTGGCTGATTTTCCATTAGTAACTGTGTCAAATAAAGAACTAGAAGCAACAAAAATGTTTGTTGAAACAGTTCAGGATCTCGTGCTTATTTGACACAGGAACAGAGTTAACGAGAAGTTGTGATGGGAGGTCAGATGATTGGGGGCTGCCTAAGAGAGATTTGATGGTTTTTCAGAATCTGTTGGGGTCATTTAGATTTTTGGAGGTCTGAGATAAGAAATAGTTGCGTTTTGCAGCTTTGATGGCAGTTGTGCATTTATTCCTCATCTGCCAAAAACTCAACCAATCAGTGTCTGAGTCAGATTTTCTCGCTGTGACCCAAAGATGATCTCTCCTGTGCAGGAGGTCAGCTAGCTCAGGAGTAAACCAGGGGCTGTCTCGTCCCTTTATTCTGAACTGATGAAAAGGAGCATGTTTGTTCACAAAATAAATGAAACTATTACGAAAATAGTTCCAAGCGGAGTTCACGCCATCAATTAATAGAATACGATGCCAGTCAAAGTGAGACAGATCCCAGAGGAATGACTGTTCACAAAAACATTTCAGATCATTTTTTTGAATTAATCTAGGCTTAGAAGGTGGAAGTTTAATATCTCTGAGAGTCGCTGTTACACAGAGATCACTCAAAATGTTAGCGAATACACCTGTACCAGGAATTTGTGAGGCATATTAGTTAGAAACAGATCTAAGATGGATGATTTTTCAGGATGGTTTTTGTTTGGTCTAGTGGGAGAGTTGATCACTTGGGTTAGATTGAGAGACAGGCAACATTCCTTGAATTTATCACAGAGGGGGGTCAACTTATCCCAGTGAATGTTGAAATCTCCTGCCCAAAAAATCTCTTTGAATTTTAAATTACCAAGGATGTCCATCAGGGAGGACAGAGCCTCAGGTGTTGCTGAAGGGGGATGATAACAACACACTACAGATAATATCTGGCCTCCATTCAAAGTGATGTTTATAGCTAAGGTTGATTAGATATCATAGCATACCATGTGCAGACAATGTGCTTGTAGTTCAGCTGCATGTGTGTGTGTCTGTGTTTTTGTTTCAGGTTACATTGTAGGGATCAATTATATAAAAATATCATGCATTGTGGGAACCAACTGCTCTTTATGGGGACAAAAACCAAGTCCCCATAAGGAAAAGTCTAGGTAGTCTTAGTTTAGGACTAAGGTGTGAATTGCGAATGGGTTAGGGTTAAGCATGTACTAATAACGGTTAGGTTTAGGGTAAGGGTCAGGATTAGGCTACAAAAAAATAATGGAAGTCAATGCAAAGTCTCCTAAAAGTATGTTTACAAGAATGTGTGTGTGTGTGTGTGTGTGTGTGTGTGTGTGTGTGTGTGTGTGTGGGTGTGTGTGTGTGTGTGTGTGTGTGTGTGTGTGTGTGTGTGTGGGGGGGGGGGGGGGGTCGCAAATCAAGATGGCCTGCCATAGCTGAGCAATGCTCAGTCTCAATCTTGTGCTAAATGCTGACAAAACAAAAGGGATGTCCAACAATGTTCAGTCAGGTCATCTAGACGGTTTATTTTATTGCTGAGACATTTCTTCCTTCATCCAAAGGACTTCTTCAGTCTGAGAAGTCCTGAGGAATGAAGGACGAAGCATCTCAGTAACAAAAGAAACCGTCTAGATGACCTGACTGAACATTGTTGGATTCATACCTGGACCAATGAGCATGAACTCTGGGCCTTCTCCTACTCGGCTCCTGTTTCCTGGAATATCTTGCAAAAAGATCTGAAGCTCTCGACCTCGACCTCTCTAAGTGGCTTCAAACATCTGCTAAGTTCATGGGAAAAACCAATGCAGACATGTTCCTGTTTTTAGTGTTTTATACCGCTTTATAATGTAGCTTTTGTTCTGTTTAAATTTTTTTACAACATTTCTTCTATTTACTTTTCATTTTATATGCTTTTTAATGATTGTCTGTTGTTGTCTGTACCTCATCTGTGTTCTTTGTTAAAAGCAGGTCTCTCTTGTAAATGAGTCCTTGAGGCTCAATGAGACTAACATGTATAAATAAAGGTTGAATTGACTGCTACCAAACACAAAATGGTTCTAACTTTAACCAGTATTGGGATAAAATTGGATGTGGTAGTAGCTGAGAGTCATTCACAACAACACACTCTGAGCTTTTCATCTTGTGATATTGCATGAGATGATGCATTATGTTATTCTCCAGGCTTAAACAAACTGACGACTCCATCATTTCTCAGCATGGGTATAAAACAATCAAATCTATAAACAGTTTGACATAAATGTGTGTTTCTTGTCTTTGTCTGCCATGAAAGCAGACAGTCTGGTGCAGTAATGGTTAATGGAGCAGATAAGGCTGATTAATAAATGAGTCATGCATAAATAAGAGCATTTAAACATCCAAGTCATTGCCTCTTGCGTTTCAGCTAGGATAAAAGTTTGAACGAAACCTTTCAGACGGTTTTGTTTCTCTTCAGCAGATTTTCACCTTTGGTCTGCGGTGAAGTTGAATTTTCACAGCTTGGCAGCACTTCTGAAAGCTTCCAAGGAACTTCAGGAGGATTTCTTCGGTATAATTTATTCTGATGAATTTGTGGCTCCAAGAATCCATCCTCCTCCATGGAAAGTGGGCCTCGCAGAAATGAAATATATTACTTGATATAAAAAAAAAATGCTGACAACAATAAAAAAATGTTAGCGCATGTTGAAAAGAGACGTTTTGTGACTCCTCATTGTTAAACTAAACCTACCTAGAGAGTTGGTAACTGTAAGATCCTGCATGATGAAGTGACAAATTGTTGCAAAGTAAGAAAGTTAGAATAAATAAAATTGTACAGGCAGAACTCATTATTATGTTCTGAATAGTTAAACCTCAGTTGTTTTCAGCTTGTTATGGTACGCACATAAACACACACACTTTAGCATGAGCTCACAGGTCAGAAGAGGACAGGAAAAACGCAGGCAGACTTCACAGGGCTGACTCATGTGTCATTAATAAAGGACACTGGAAGAAACTTGGAATTTAACATTTTGTCTTATTGGAATTACCAGAAGTTTTCTCATACCATCATAAATAATCATCAGGGTTACTTCTCTTGCTCAATTTGTTAAAGGATTTCTTGGTAAAACAGTTATTGGTTAAAACGGAAATTTCTGGTGGAGTCTTGACTTTTAGTTTGGTTTTACTCCCCTTTTCACTTGATGATTGAACCATAAATATAAACTTATTTCCCCTAAAGTATTGAGAATGTTATGGGGTGCCATTTGTAAAGTTGCACAGTCAAAAATCAACAGCAATATTTTGGTTTATTTAGCCTTTCATAAGAAAAAAAAATTGGGGATTATTTTTTCAAAGTCATATTTTCACCATGTTATTCATACATTTATACATGTCGTAGTTAAAACTAAATATTTAATTTACAAGCTAAATATTTAGCTCATAAACTAAATACTTAACTTGCAAGTTAAATATCTAGTTAGCAATCTTAATATTTAGCTCCACACTATATATTTAGTTTATAAACTAAATGTTTATGTCCAAGCTAAATGTTTAATTTACAAACC
>NC_056512.1:33315098-33356527 GCF_014905685.2 Nematolebias whitei
TTAATTTGCTAACTAAATATTTAGCTTGGATCTAAATATTTAACTTGCAAGTAAAATATTTAGTTTATAAACTAAATGTTGAGCTTGTAAATTAAATATTTAATTTTGAGCTATGGAATTTATAAATGTATGAATAACATGGTGAAAATATGACTTTGAAAAAATAATCAAATTTTTTTTATTTTTCTTAAAGGCTAAATAAACCAAAATATTGCTGTTGATTTTTGACTGTGTAACTTTACAAACGGCACCCCATAGGTTTCCTCTTATTTTGGCCCACAACTTTTTTTTTTCATTTACCCTTTATTTATACAGGTAGTCTCATTGAGCCACGAGAACTCATTTTCAAGAGAGACCTGTTTAGGGAGCAGATGGGGGTTAAGGACCTTGCATGAGAGTGAGGGCAGGTGTGGGTACTTCACCCACCCCATCCACATTTTTGATGTTGTCGGTACCGGGGCGTGAATCCGCAATCTTCCGTTTACAGGCCCACCTTCTCTAACCTCTGTGCCACCACTCCCCAAAGTGGAGTTTTTACACGCCACTAGTGAAGGCTTCATATACCAAATCATACAGTTCACCACGTGTGAATGTCAGTTAATGTCCTTCAGACATGGATTTCAATCAGAAATACTGGGTAGGACCATAAATGAGCAATTGGCTGTAAGATGGAAAAATAAATAAATAAAAACAAGTTAGCGAGATATCTCATAAGACATTTAAATGAACATGGGTGACTATTAGACTGTTCCTGCAGGCTGAGTCACAATGCACACACCAGTAACAGTAAACTGGGACAGATCACTGTTCCCATCACCCCTCCCCCCCACCCCCCCACCCCCCAATATACACACACACACACACGACAGAAATGGACTCATTCTTTTTGAAAATATGATATCAATATAAAAAGTGTGTCTTTATACCCAAATATGATTTAATGTTGGTGTGTAAATCTCTTCCTTTGGCAACTCTACGTTGGGAAATCCATCAAATGACAGACTGGAACCAGTATTATAGTTGCAACATGAACCAAAAGTAAAAGAGAATGAGAAGAGGAGGAAAATTTTTAAAATTTGCGTCGAGTTTTGCAGCACAAAACTTGCAAAACAGCCATTGCCAAAATATACATAATTGCACAATTTACACATGAGGAGGTGATGCTGAAATAGTTTGAAGTTAAAAACACGTCTGTGCCTGGTGGCAGGGACTCACCGAGAAATGTAGGTTTACTGGGAGAGAAGACCTTAAACTATTTGTTTACAGAGAAGGCAAGTTACTAACATCTGAGGCCATCCGCTCTGTGTGTGCACGTGTGTGTGCTTGGGTGTGTCTGGTCATGAGGTTGCATTTTTTCCTCCATATTAATAGGGGAAGTGGATCGTTTTTCCTGTTTATGTGATGAAAAAAAGGACTCCGGTGTTCTGCAATGGTCACACTGGGTTAATGTAACTAGTTAACTGGAAATTGACCAATGGGTTATGCTCAACATGCTGCAGATGACTTTCATGTTGATGACAAGGAGGAATTTTGCCTAAAACACACAAAAATAAAAAAAATCAAAGGGGTGTTGCCTTGTTTTTTTTATAATGACTGTATTTCTGACAAGCTGGGTCTCAATTCTTCATGACTGAGATCATTGTGTGAATGTTTATGAATCATTCACACTATTGAGATCCAGTTTTCTTCTGAACATTTTTCAGCGTGATTCTCATCCAGCAGTTTTCAAGCTATTCCAACAAATCATACATCAAAATGTTCAGCTCTTTGAGGACAATCCTGTTATGACTTTTGGTATTGGTGCATCTTTAGCTTTTTGAAATATTTAGCCTTTTCTTTCATTTTTTTTCTCATAGAAAATGAACTGAGCTCATATTAAATCCTTCAAATCTTTAAATCAGTTTACAACCTTTTACTGCTCATTTCACATTTTGTTCTGGCTCAGCCTCTTTTAGCTTCCTTGTGCAAATTTAAACTTTTTTCAGCTACTTTCAGCTAATTTCAGCTGTTTTTTCATATGTTTTGTGCTTCTTTCATATTTTTTCTGCTAACTACATTTTTTGTGCTTCTTCTAACCTCTTTCTTCTAATTTCAGCTTGTTATGCTCCTTTCAGCTTATTTCTGCAAGTTTCAGCTTTTTCTGCTATTTCAGCAATTTAGCTGTTTTATACTAATTTTGGCTTTTCAGCTGATTCCACATTTTTTGTACTCATTTAAACTTTTTTCAGCTGAATTCAGCAAAAAATGTGCTCTATTCACTTCCTTCTGGTATTTTAAGCTTCTTTCTGCCTTTTAGCAACTTTTCAGCAGTTTTTTTGTTGTTGCTAATTTCAGTTTTTTTCGGATAATTTCCACTTTTTTGTCCTTATTTCTGCTTATTTCAGCCTAATTTGGCAAACATGTTCTTTTTGCTTTCTTCTGCTAATTCAAACTTGTTATAACTTTTCAGCTAGCTTTTTAGCATTTTAGCTAATTTCAGCTGTTTTCAGATAGTTCACATTTTTATGTTAATTTCTGCTACTTTCAGCCTAATTAACCTTTTTCTGCTAATTTCAGCTTGTTATGTTCCTTTAAGCTTTTTTCTGCTAGTTTCAGCTTTTTCTGCTTTTTCACTTACTAGCTCTTTTGATGCTAATTTTAACTTTTTCAGGTAATTCTGCATTTTTGTTAGCTAATTTCAGTTATTTCCGATCCTTATGGTAGTTTAAGCTTCTTTTTGCCTTTTCAGCCTTTTTTTCTCCCTTTCTTTGCTAATTTCAGCTATTTTTAGCTATTTTCCTAAAATTTGTGCTGATTTCTGCATAGCTAAACCTAATTCAGTAAATATATGTTCTTTCTGTTTTCTTGTGCTTATTTAGGCTTGTTCGTACATTTCAGCTTCAGATTTTTTTTTTTTTTAGCTAAATACAGCTGTTTTTCAGCAAGTTTACTGCATTTTCACACGAAATGCAATTTCTTTAGTTTTGTTTGCACAAAAACATGATTTAAAGAAAACAAAGATGGGATGGTGAGTGCAGAACATCACATCACATTCTCTCATGAATGAGATAAACTGGCATGAATGAGAAGGTAGATAAAAGGGAAGAGATAAATTGGGAAGTTGTCTTCTTAGTAGCGATTCATAGAATTGATTGTGGTTCTTTGAGAAGTGTGAGTCATTGTGTGGTGTATCAGGAAACCCTTCAGATGTTGGTCACGACCTGCGTGACTTGTGCACATTTCAACCACCCCTCCTTGTAACCTCCCTCTCTTGTTTTCTCACTTTTGGCTTCTCCAAAATTTACACACCGACCATGTGTGGTATAAACACCCCGCCCACCACCACCTACACAATCTGTTCTGTATCTACAAAGAAGTTTTACTTTAAGTCACACTTGGGTTTGAGACACGATTGTGATTTGAAAGTGGGAACAAAGACAGAGTTGCCCACGTCAAGTGAGTTACATCACTTTTGTTCTACAGCGTCAAACCCACTTCCTCTATGAACACGGTCCTGTCAGCCTAAATTACTGGTTGGAGATTATGAACTAGATATAATAAATAATCTGTGGAAAGCTACTGAAATTATGAGTTTTTCACAAGAACAGAGGTTTCTCAAGTTAATGTGACTCATTCAACTGGAATCTTCTTTGTGTAAGCCCACTTTTCATAGACTTTTCTTCTGTGCGTGAACTTTTATCATCTGATGCCAAAGGCAAAGGTGGAGTTGTTCCCCGTGTGTGTTTTTCTGGACCATTGTGAAATATTTCATCAACCAGAGGACACATTTAAATTAAACCTTTACACAATCATAAGAAAACATCAGCTGATTTTATTTTGGAGTCACGTTTAAGATGGCTGCCACAGCTAACAGACTAGCCAGCACAAAATTGGCCAGTTAGTTGTACGAATATTGAGCTAAATTGTGTGGTAGTCATTGAAACTCACTCACAACACCTACTCTGGATGCCAACTGATCAGTAAAATCTATGGTTTTTTTTTTTTTAACTTTGGCGTTATCTAGTTATCTTGGTGTGTTTGTTAGCAAAATAACTCACGAACCACAGGATAGATTTTAATACATCCTGCAGGAAACAATCATTGGATACAAATCCAGTCTACCCAATTCAAGATGGCTGCCACATCCAGTTTAACATTTGAAAGACAAAAGTAACCAAATCACCCACTTCTACAAAAACGGACCTAAAATTTAGCGTGGTAGTAGCTGAGTGTAATCCTCAACACACACTCTGAGTCAACTCTTGTCTGCTTGTTAGCTTAATATTTACTCAACTGGGCAGATTTTAATGAGACTTTCAGAAAGTAATCATTGAATGTTTATCTGCAACTGACTGACTTTAGGAGTCAACTGATTCAAGATGGCTGCTACAGTTAATATACAAAACCAAAATGGCTACAAATAACTCCAAAATTACTCATCCATCCATTATCTTTACCGGCTTCTTCCTTTTCAGGTCGTGGGGGTCACTGGTGCCCATGTCCAGCCATCACTGTGTGAGAGGCGGGGGACACCCTGGACAGGTCTCCAGTCCATCACAGCTGAGAAATATCCACTTTACATTTTTACGTTACATTATGCTTTGTTCATGATTTTGTTTCTGTGGGCCTAGATGAGGTAAGTGAGCTGATTTGGGACCAAAAAGTTGCAGACTCAACTCCCCGCACTGCCCACATGTTATGATGTCCTTGAGCAAGACACCCAATCACTTATTGCTCCTAGCTGCCCTATACCTGGGTGCATCTCATGTGTGATGGGTTAAATGCAGAGAACCAATGTCGTCATCGTATGGAAACATACAATGATGACATCACATTGCACTTTACTTTACTTTACTTTACTTTAATAAATGGTGTTATTGAAACTTTTAAAAGCCGTGTCTCGTGTGAGAACAGACAAACAAGAATCCACCCTCTCCCACCCAGCCACCGTTTACAGCACTGCAATGATGGGAAGTAACACCCCTGGGACCCCCTGGGACCCCCTGGTTGCAGCTTCCACGTGATGTTTCCCCTAAACTCTCCCTTTTGTCTTTTACCACAAAGGGTTGTGTTTGTTCATAAAGAAACAAAAAATGCATCCAGACTGACTTGATGCTTCCATTGCTTTGCTTTGAGGTGGGCAATCTGAGAACTCTGAGTTCCTGTAAAGATTTTACAGAGGTGGGCCTAAAATTAGATATACAGTTTGCTCTTTGTGAGACGTGCCCCCCTCTCCAGGAAGAGCTTGAAGAATTTTTGATTTTTGACATTAGGTACAAATTATTTCCACTGCTGGCTAGAAACTTTCAGTGACATAAACTGAGAATATATTCAATGAAATCTTAAATTGGCTTTTTTATTTTTATTTTTGTGACTATGATTTATTTGAGAAAGCTTGCACTAGATATCACAAACATTTTCTTTTACTTAAAGAAAGGCAGCAGATGTTTACTGGTGACTTTTCTCTTCATCTTTATCTGGTTGCTTTGCGTGTTTGTGGTGTGTGAAAGCTGAAATCACAGAAGTCACATGAGAGGGGCAGAGAACAAGCCGTGCGAAGTGAGAATGAAACATCTGAGGTTTTTGTCCATCAAACATGAGAGCCTTGTATCTTCATGTTCATCTGATTCAGGTGAGATCTGTCAAAGAAGCCTCCTTTCACTTTCCCGGAAGAGTCAGCCTCAAAACTTTTCTTATGCCTTTTTTTTTTTTAAAGCTTTTCATCTCACTTCATATTACCAGAAATACCAGCTTCTCATAAACCCATAAACTCATTAGCAAACCACTAACTTGTCGAAAAGAAACACAACCGACTGAAAAAGTACTTTTCTCTATGACAATGAAGTTCTTGCGTTTCCTGATGTGGCTTTCCTGGAATCAAACCGACAACTTAAATGCCAAATAAGGTCGTTGACGTTCAAATGTCCAGTTGTGCCAGTAATTCAGATATGACACAGGGAAATGCCGCATTATGCACCACATCACGGCCCCTGTGTGAAACATTTCCTGTTCTTTACATATAAAACATTCCCACTGTGGACATGGTCTGGCTTAGTTTCTTCATTTTTACAAAGGTTTATGATTTTATACTAAATTAACTCACTGGGTGATTGATTTTCTTGCTCATCACCATACTGGATGATAAATCGGTGCCACCAAAAAGACAAAGATATGCAAAGTTTTTGTTGGCAGCTGCTTGCATGTGTGGGTATATTTTGCATGTCCATCTTTTAGCAAAGTTTCTCAAACCACTGGATTAATTGAATGAAACTTGAGGGAACAAAATAATGGATGTACCTCTACAACGGATTAAAGTTTAGATCAACTATATTCAATTCATTTTTATTTATATAGCGCCAACTCACAACAGAAGTCATCTCAGGGCATTTAACAGAAGCATTCACACTATACATAAAAATCTGTTAAAAACCTTATTTATCTAAGGAGCCAGCAGATTGCTTTGAGTTTTCACTTTGTCACAGTCTCCCATCCTAAGCGAGCACAGAGGCAACAGTGGAAAGGAAAAACTCCCTCATAAGGAAGAAACCTCCAGCAGAACCAGGCTTAGGACAAACAGCCGTGCCATTACGGAAGCATGATCCGTAGTGTACGTATGGGTCGCACGGATCGCGGTTGCTTATGAATAAACACCGTCTTAATTTATTTAGAAAAGAACGTGCTCTATCTCCTCCGATCTTGATGTAGCTAATTTATGCCACTCGCATTTCCGTTACAAATAATTGGTTAAGATGATATGCGACGCATTAGTCCTGACCCTCAGCCTGGGCTGAATGAGAAAAACTCTGCAAGATACAGAATTAATTATTTCCATGGTGAAACAGCGCCACCCAGTGGTGAAGCGGCATATCATTTTAACCATGACGTAAATATGTCAATGATTTTAACGGAAATACGAGTGGCGTAAATTAGCAACATGAAAATCGTCAGAGATAGAGCACATACTTTTCTAAGTAAATTAAGACTATTCTTATTCATAAACGGAATTATACCGGTACATTTTCCTTAATCTAGCATATTCAACGGCGATCTGTGCGACCTGGAAGTATTCCTTTTAGCGCATGCGCAAATGGGCTACATTACGGATCGGGTTCCGTAACAGATTGGGGAATGACAAGCCGTCTGCTTTGACCGGCTGGGTTTGAGAGGAACAGGAAGTAGAAAACAGACACATAATGGCACATCCACCAGGCCCAGGAGAAGCGGCCACCTGCCCCGACTGGCCGGGCCCGAGAGGACAGGAAGGAGAAACTAACAGACAACAGCAGGCCCAGGACAGAGGCTGTGCATCAGGTTATTCTCTATAGGATTAAAGATGGCTGTCGCATGGAGATTAAAAAAATGATTGAATAAATAAAAAACACAAAATGGCTAACACACAGTTTGACTGATACTGACCTGGAGTTTGGTGTGGTCGTAGTTGGCACTAATCCTCAAGACATACTGTTAATTCTTAAAAAAAACTGCAAAGGATGTTATGTCTGTTTGTAAAATATGGTGAAGCACTGGAAGCCAACACCATTCAAGACACAGCTGAGGGAACATAGAAAACACGTATAACTTTGTTAATTTTACAGACATTCTGCTAGTAATCTGTGTGTTAGTAGCTGAAGATTATTTACAAACAGATCTTCGCTTAAAACATTAGCATTAACACTTGGAGTCAGTCATGTTTGCCTGTTAGCAAAATGCTTCATAAACCATGGATGGACTTTAATGAAACTTTCGGAAAATAAATATGGGACATACATCTACAGCTGATTTGCCGTAAATCAATTTAATCCAAGAATTCCACCATTGTCGTGGCAGTAGCTGAGAGTCACCCACACTGCATACTCTGACGATGTTGCATGGGACTGTGCATTAAATAAACAACTATTTAGTCCTGTGCCAACATAGATAATCTTAGTTTTAAACTCTGACGTGAAACGTGGTGGATGATACACTAGTTTAAATATTTACATTTTAAAGTAAGAAGTTTCGAACTAAGGCTGTAGCCTGGGGTTTGGAAAACTCAGAGTTCCCCATATCATGCTGTTGACGCTGTGAGGCCTTTTCCCATCAAACCCACTTAAAACATCTGGAGTGGATTCACTGAAATAGCAGCTTTTTTTGCTCGTACATACACAACTTTTTGTTTCCCTGTTCCCATGTGACAAACGACCCCTCTTGAAATAGATTTGCAAACGATTTGTGAAATGAAGGAACTAACAAACCAAGAATTGAAAATGGCACACGAACAAACTGTTTACCATAAATTCTGTGCAAAGGCAAACAACTCTGGAAAAAAAAAAAAAAAAAAAAATCTTTATTCACAAGAGTTTCCATTAGCTGTGAACATAAACAGATCAGGTTGAAGAGGAGAGCTGCTGCAGCGCTCCACAACGCTCGCTTTTTAAACAAATCTTACTAACTGTGCATATTCATCATTCTGCAGCAGCACATTTCAAGTTTGGATGAAGGATTCTTGACACGTTCCACTGGAATGAAGGAAAGTTAAGCAAACAAAACAAAAATTAAGCCTTTCAGTGGATTATGGACAGAAACGCCACGTATGCTCTGAGAAATGATCATCTTGTGTACAACTGACAGTAAAGTGGTCCGAACAGTTTACTCCTCCTTTATCAAGAGGAAGCTTCTTGTTCCATAGAAGTCGTGTTATCAGTTTCTTTCAAGTTAATTTACATAAGTTAACAATCTATTACTTAACTCTACTTCTTAAAGATTAGTCAGCACCTTAGTAGAAGTATAAACTTTGATAAGGAAGTACACAACAAGAGCCTCGGTGTAGCAGTTTCTACTTGGTCACAGATGAAGACTATACAAATGTTCCAAAGTGCTTTTTCTTTTTTTCATAAACCACAACATGTCAGACTTTTAAGTTGGACGTGGGAACAAAAGTTACTTATACACATCATGCATCTGCCGTGTCAACAAACTGTCCCACACACCCATGGGACAATAATTCCCAGATATAAACTTAAGAAATTTTAATACAGTAATCAAAGACTGAAGGAAATAAATAAAAAAATAAAAAACTGTCTGAATGCAATCACTTGAAAAAGAATCATTGTCCTCTTAGCCAATCTGTCAGCGGCTTCCCTTAAATATGGATGTCTTAACTGGAAAGCACTGTTACCATGGTGACAAGGTAACAGAGTATCCTGCTGATCCTCTTGAGTAAATAAACCCGAACGACAGGCAGTTTTTGATGGCCCATGTTCCTGAATCTGACTGGAGAAGATCATCAGTGAACAAAAGCATTACCCATAATGCACTTCGGAGGTATATTCAAAGTAAGCAGTGTCACATGCACATGCATGTCTGGAGTAAATCCAGTAAAGGTGTGGTGGAGCCGCTCATTGTGAACAGCTAACAGAACCGATTCGGCTTTCTTTTGTCTGACACACGTGAGCTCCCGTCACGCGCAGCCTGCAGGGACTGACACAAAATAAAGTCTGATGATGACTCTGTCACCTTTTCTTTTAGACTAAAAAGGAGTTATGTAACTGATGTGTTCAAATTGTTTTCTTTATTTTTCCTATTAGAATTTTTTTTTTTAATTGCATTATTGTTACTGCCCACAACTAAAGGCATAGCAGTTGCTTTAGCCCATGTGATGTCTTTGTGTGCATGTTTGTTCTATTGTTAGCAAAATATGTCATGATCCACATGATGGATTTTGACAGTTCTGAGGAAGTAACCCTTGGGTGCACATCTGCAACTGTTATTTGGAGTCAACCCCATTCAACATGGCTGCCACAACTGAACAAACTTAGCAAACACAAAAAAAATATCTATAACTCAGCCGATTTTACAGACAATAAACTAAGATTTGGTGTGGTAGTAGCTGAGAGTCATTCCCACTGCATACTGCAAACACTAAAAGATCAAAGAAAGATAGTGGGGTTTACATTTATTGTCAATGGATTTTATTTTCTTAATAAAAAATATAAAAGTGAACAGAACTCTAATCTTCAGAAGCAGCTTTAAATGGTTGTGTTTTCTGATTATGTTGGGTAAAGTGCTGCACAGTGACTGGTCCAGACTCTGTTTACATCATGTCTGGTGTCCAGTCAAGTGAAACCGAAGCTTCACTGGTCTGAGGTAATGCTGGAGTGTGTGTGGAGTGTGTGTGGAGTGTGTGTGAGTGAGGAGATGGCTGCACAAGCAGATCAAATGACGGAACAGAAGCCAAGGAGAATCACTCCTATTTTCTTACTGACCCACACACGTCTCCACCCTCCTGTTTCTATTAATCATCAGATTTTTTTTTATTGTGCTAAAGATGAAAAAATAAAAAAAACATTTTTTAGCTTTTTACATCAAGCTGCTTGTTTTATTTTAACGTGGCAGCTGATTCACAGAGGAAAAGTGTCAGGACAAAAAAGTTAAACTTTTGTCCCTGAATAAGTGTTAAAGTCTGACTTGCAAATTTACGACTAGAAATAATAATAAAAAAATATATACATATTGATGATTACAGGGTTTTATGATATTTGAATATTTTGCATAGAGTTGGTACATTAGAAAAGTTCGATTCACCTGAACACCTAAAGGCAGCAGTAACAAACAGGTAAATACCAAAACAAGTTAATTACTTGATAATTTTTTTTTGGATAATCTGTTGCTCAAACCTTGTTTAACTTAAAAAATAATACTTGTAAAGTTTTAGAAAAATGGATGGATGCATTTATTTGTGTTTTTTTAACACATACTTAGGACTAAGGCTCTCCATATGCAACTGGATCCTGGACTTCTTAATAAACAGACCACAGTCTGTGAGGATCCACAACTTCTCCTACTCCACCATAACCCTCAGCACTGGCTCTCCTCAGGGCTGTGTGTTGAGCCCCCTCCTGTTCACTCAGCTCACATATGACTGCACACCATCCAGGCTGTCATATTGTAGTTTGCGGATGATACAGCAGTGGTTGGTTGCATCACAAACAATGATGAGTGCAGATATAGGCAGGAGTTCAAAACTTTCTGATCAAAAATATAAATCACGTTTTTTCTTTACACTGCTCAAAACATGTCCGACCTTAGACAGAAACAGCGTTACTTCAGTTTAACAGAACATAGGATGTTTCTGATAAAGCTGATGATGTTTGATTTATTTCAGTTTTTGTTTGATTTTAAAAGATCCGTTTTTCAGCTTTTACTGTCATAAGCATTTTCATAATCAAAAGCATTTGATTTTAATGTATTGTTTTAGTAGCACACATGGTTTTAAACTGAAATGTCAAATCTTAAAAGGGATTTTTATCACTTGATCTTAGTAAGTGGCAAAATCTACCAGACGGCTTTGATGACAGTTTCCAGAGCAACTGAACATGAGCAGGCTTGAAAAACTTTTACAGCCCTGTTTGCTGAAATGAATCATGGTTTAGGTAGATCCATTTTAAAGGTGTGATTATGGGTGAGAGGTTTCTGCAGAAGGACACCCAAATCTGAAGAAAGTCTAAGAGGTGAGTCAGAAGTTGACTGAAGTAGTGTAGACAGGTGTGCTTATGGAAACAATATGTAATACTAAACTTTATGAAAAGTAGTCGACCGTTCATTTAATAAAAGATAAAAACATATAGGCAGATAATCTGTTTGCTCAGTAAGTATTCTGTGTTGGCAGATTAAAAATAGAACACGGTGGTGAGGTGAAGAACCACTCCTAACCTTTTAAATTTTGCCTCCACATCCCCACCCACCCCACATCAGAGACATCGCTGAGGGAAACGTTCATTCTCTGTCCGACGGACGACCTTGAAGGAAGCCGTCAGGTCAGTTTGAGATCTGAAAGTTAAGGAACTGCGTCAAGCTGCAAAATAAAGATCCAAAAAATGGGATTAAATTTACTTCTGAATGTCTCCAAATTATAAAAGTGAAGTTTTAAGAGGCTAGAGTAGAGACTTAAAGGATTTTTTATATCTTGTGTGATTTCTTTGTACTGAAACTCTGGCACAACAATTTCCTGCGTGATCAATAAACTTTTCTTATCTTAATAAAACTCTCCAATGTAACATTAAATGCATTATCTTGTATAAAAACATCTATTTTTTATGTTTCCATTTTTCCTTAATACTTGTCTTTACATTTTGTTTAAAGGTCTGGACAGACTTTAGATCAAATAAATCAAGTCAAATTTATTTATAAAGCACATGTAAAACAGCAGCTGTTACCAAAGTGCTTAACAATAAGCTGAAGGCAGTAATTAAACGAAAAAAGATGCAATCAAAAACATAACAAATAAAAACACAAAAACAATGAGAAACAATGAAATACTAATAATATAAATAAATCATAAGACGGTGGAATATTTTATTTCCTAGATCTTGAATCTTGAAAATTGATACACAAGTAAATCAACGTTCCTCTGCGTAAAACTACAGACAATCTTAACAAACTGGGTTCTTGAGCAACATGTCCTTTTCTGTAGAAGGCCCACATCAAGATTATTTATTACCGATATGTAATTTCAGTTGTTGAATCCATCTGGAAAGCCGTATAAATAAAAGATTTTGCAGTTACCCCAATCCGAGATGTATCTGATTAAATGAGCCGCACTATTGTTGAAATTATGTTTTTCAGAACTCGTTTCAAAAGCAAAAACACTTTGACGCTCAAGTTTAAGTTAAATTCAAGGCGAATGAGTTTGGAAATAATCTGTACAGGAAGTTCATGCTCAATAATCCAGGTAAAAATCCAACAAAGTTCAATCAGGTCATCTGGATGGTTTCATTTTTGTTGAAATGTTTCATTCTTCATCCAAAGGACTTCATCAGTCTGAGGAGCCACAACAAACTCAGCCCCACGAGTGGATTACTCACATAGAGGACCAACCAGTTTTATGGTGATAAGATGGTTTCTGGAGTCCGCCCTCTCCCCCTGTGAATTCTCTGATGAAGTTCTTTGGATGAAGGACGAAACGTTTCAACAAAAAATTAAACCATCCGGAGGACCTGACTTAACTTTGTTGGATTTTCTACCTGGATAATTGAGCATGAACTTTGATGTTTTGAACCACGTTTATGATGTTTTGGCTATGAATGCCTCAGAGGAGTCGACGGGGGAAAGGGCGAGCCCCAGAAACCATCTTATCACCAGCAAACTGGTTGGTCCACTATGTGAGTAAGCCACTTGTGGGACCGATATTTGTTGTGGCTCCTCAGACTGATGAAGTCCTTTGGATGAAGGACGAAACGTTTCAATGCAAAAAAAAAAAAAGGTCCAGATGACCTGACTGAACTTTGTTGGATTCCATCTGTAGTTTAAAATATCAGTTTCACACTTGGATTTTCTTATTAAGTCGTTGGTGTGCTCCACACGGAGATATGACGTGGAATTTATTCAGTATTTCAGTATAAATGACTGGCTAAACCGTTTCCTCTTTCTCAGTAACCAGACGAGAACAGGTCTGGAGTTTCACAGCACAGTTAGCAAGGCTAGTTCTCATCGTGTGACTCCAGCAGAAGGGAGGCGGTTAATCATTAAGTTTGATTTAATACAACACCTGCTGCGGCACGGAGTTGTAAACTTCCACACAGTCAGTCAGTCACATTAGTCAGTGTGTGAGTTAAAATGTGTAACACTAGTGGTGCATTCTTTTACCTTTACTCCGAAAGGATGGACAGATTGCAACACGTTAGGGTCCTATTCTCACAGACTCTCAGCTTGGTCTTGAAGGAGAAGTGAAATGCATATGAAGTTTTACATGAAGATGGATGGGAGGAGAATCAGAGGGAAAACAAAGGTATAAAATATAAAAAAATAAAAGTCCAGCTGAGCGGAAAAAGGCAACGTTTTCCTAAAATCCATCTTTATTCTGCACCTGGCTTCAGGACTGAGTTCATTTGAATGAAATTTGTGACGACCTCATCAAATCCAGTCCAGTTTGTTTTTATTGGAAGGTAGTGGAAGGGGGGAGCAAAGGGAGAGGTAGAGTTCATGAAGGTCTGGTGTATGTGGATTGCAGGAGAGTTGGGCGAGCACCACCAATGAGCTCATGTCGGCCCTTCCCTTCTTGGCTCGACTTCCTTTCTCCTCATGCAGCGTGCAGTGCAGTCTGCTTCGTTAAATCTTACTGCTGTGACCTTTTGCTCCGGCGCCACAGGTAGGTTGGATTTAACCGAGAAAGGAAACAGCAACCATCCCACAGCGCTGTTTGATCTCATGCACACATATTGCACCTGTCAGCTGAAATGCTGCAGGGACTGAAGCGGCGGACAGTTGTTGCGTGAGCGGATGGAAACACATCTGTCTTTGTTTGTTTACCAAAAAAAAAAACTCAGAGCAGATTTGTGAGGGCGATGCTGCTCACCCTGCCCACAACCAAAAGATCACAATGTGAGCTTTTGTTCTGAAAGGACACGCACACTATAATAAAATCTGAGAAGCCAAGAAGAATGCACACGTTTAAGATTTATAGATAAACACCTAAAATTTACATTTTACATTCTTTTTGTCATTGCTGAGAGATTTTTTTTTTTTTTTTGCACGTTTCAAATTAAACTCTGCAGAATTCTGGTAAATAGATATGTGTTTGCAAACATTTTACTGGAGACACTTTTACCCTGGATGGCTATAGATTTGACTGCAATGAAACCTTATAGCAGAAAACAGTTCCAACACGTGCCCTGCTGGGCCTTACTGGAAGCACAGCACTATTTACATTTCCTCACATGACACTGTGTCACCTCATGCCAGTCAGGAGTAATTTAGAGACTGGAATTCAAAGAACAGAACGCCGATACGTACCTTCACAAAACTGTACGGAATGTACTCGCACGGTGTGAGACGTTGCATAGATGCTTGTTATTTTAGACGTTTCTTCACAATCTTTACCACATTCTCAATGTGTTAACTGCATTTTAGACTAAATACCTGAATTTAAATAAAATTTATTTCATAAGAGTCACACCATTGGTTGGACTTGTTGCTGTTTTTAGTGCTCTTTGATTAAACAGGTATGGTGTCAATGTAAACAGAAAGGGATCTTTATTGTCTGAGTTTAAAGTCTTTATTTGTTAATTTTACACATATTAGGTGCGAGTACATAAGTGATACTCTACCGAGAGCTTAGAGTTGATAGTAAACAGTAGCCTCTTATAAATAAAGATAAATAAGAACAATAAGGAGCATTGTTCATGTTATAGTTTATCTTATATTCCTGCAATATGCAGTTGAATTGCGCCTCAATAAAATGGTAGATTTGTGTGCGTTTTGGTTAGACCTTATTTTATTTTGCCGTCAGATTGTTTGTAAATGTGAACATTCCTTCGCATTAAAGCTCACAAATCAAAATGCTGTGTCCCTGCATTAAAACATAAAGCTGTTTGAGCAGAATGTGTTTTCCTGCATGTGTTAAAAAAAACAAAAAAACAAGAGCACTGAACATGCAGAAGATGGTGAAATGCTGACACCTAGTGGTTGATTGGAGTCCATCAGAAATCAATGACTTCAGAGGAAAGTTGTTGCAAATGTGATGCTCTAATGATTAATTGCTCACTGAGTTCATAATAATTCTGCCATGAAGACGAAGCACTGAGCTCATGTTCATCCAAATGAAGTCACAGAGGTCACACCGAAGGCCCCTAGTTTTAATATGCATGTGTTATTTCTGCATTTTGTTACCATCGATTAATATCTTCAAGCAAAATTAAACTGCTCTTTGAATTTCAATTTAATGTTTGTTTCAGTTTCAGTAATGAGCAACAATCTTAGTCTGGATTTTGATGGACGACGGAGTTCAGTTCAATTAAATTTATTTCAGTTTATTTATACAGCGCTAAGTCACAACAGAAGTCGTCTCGGAGCACTGAACAGAAACATTCATGTATACAAAATAATAATTTAACACTATTTATCTGAGGAGCAGACTGCTTTGAATTTAACTCCATCACAGAACTCTCATCTTGAGCAAGCATCAAGGCGACAGTGGAAAGGAAAAACTCCCTCATGAGGAAGGAACCTTTAGCAGAACCAGGCTCTGGACAAGCGGTCGTCTGCTTCGACCGGCTGGGTTTGAGAGGAACAGATAAAGAATCACATGTTGAGATAGAAATAGTATCAAATGAAAACTATTCAATTTTAACCATTTATTTAAGTAAACGTGGTCAGTTTGTCCTCTAGTAGTCTAAGCTTATAGCAGCATAATAAGCCAACCCTAACTATAGGATTTATCAAAAAGGAAAGTCTTAAAACTGGACAATGTGTCAGCCTCACAGACAGAAACTGGAAGTTGGTTCCACAAGAGAGGAGCCTGAGAACTGAAAGATCTTCCTCCCATTCTGATTTTGGAAACTCTAGGAACCACATGTAAACCTGCAGTCTGACAGCGAAGTACTCTGTTAGGAAAATATGGAACAATAAGATCTCAAATATAAGACGGAGCTAGGTTGTTGAGAGCTTTGTAGGTTAGAAGATTTTGAATTCAATTCTGAATTAGACATGGAGCCAAATGAACAAAAAGTTCATAATCCCTTTTTTTTTACCATGGTATGATGAGAAGTAGCTGTTTTGATCGAACACTGAAAATGACAATATGCTCAATCACGGGAGCTCTTGTGAGTGTTAGTCCTCCCAAGTATGTTGCATTACTCTCAGTTACCCTCAGCTACTCCCACACCAGATATTGGTTCAATACATGTAAAATAGACTGGTTGTTTTCAACCAGTTTGACATGACTGTCAACAAGGAAGAGGGCCGGCAATGGAGGAGGGGGCGTGACAAAGAGACCAACTTATCACCAACATAACTGGTTTGTTCCACTTTAGAGTCAGCTGTTGGGGGAAGAATCAGTTTTGTGTTGTGTGTTTCCTTGACTGATGAAGCCTTCTGGATCGAAGGTGAAACGTTTCAGCACAAAAAAAGAAACTGTCCAGATGACCTGACTGAAAAATGTTGGATTGTATACCTGGATTGTTGAGCACAGTCTTTGTTGTAGACTGAGTTCAACTTTTTTTATTTTTGTATTTCATAAAATTTATTGGCTGTAGTGTAAATCTTGAACAGTCATGGCATCATAGGTTAACAACCGATATCTGCAATCAGTAATTAATTTCAGAGAGTCTTGGTCAAATGTGTCCAGTGGTTCAGGAGATATTTTGCTAACAGCCAAACAGGGTTGATGCCAAACTTTTAAGCAAATGTTAGGCAACATGTAATGCTTGAAGTACGTGTTGTGAATGATTCTCAAGTACAGCTACACCCAACGTCAGCTCAATAATTGTACATTTGAATACATTTCAGTCATGCTTGTGTTTTCTAGTTACTTGGTGGCACACACACGGGCAAAAACATTATCATCCGCTTTTTCCTTTCAGAGGCAGGTTTGCTGGATTGAGGACCCAACGTTGCAGATCAGCAGACTGACTTCAAAAAATGTATTTATGTAAAAGAAAATACCAGATGCAGGTGACAAGTGAACAGGGTCGTGCAAAGGAGGTGCTGGGATGCATGTTGGAGCAGGTGAGATAATTGCAACTGGCTGACAGGTGAAACTGAGGGAAACTGTGAGCAGAAAATCAGAACTACAACAGCCAGGCTGAACAGGTAACATAACTACAGAGTAACTAAACATAGAAACGCCGGCAGAAAGACAGGGTTGCTGAATAAACAAACAAACAAACTGACGTGGCTCAGTGGGTTGAACGAGATAGAGAATTTAACCAAATATTCTGATTATTTTGCCTTCAGAGCAAATAAATGAGTGATAATTACAGTTTGTTTATGAAATTGGTGAGTAAAATCAATGCGCTTGTTGACTGGAAATGTGAACAGATGAATAGTCAACAAGAAGTGTGTGTGTGTGTGTGTGTGTGTGTGTGTTGTGGTGTTGAATGTAAAGTGAAAAATAGAAAATGGAATAAAATCAAAAATAAAGCAAACATCATCGTTGCAGTAGTTCATTCTGGGCTTGAAGAATGAAGAGGGAAGTGTCATTTAAAGATACAGGCAATAAAAAAAAAAAATCTCCTGTTTTTCACAGATTCACACATAAAACATAATCTAAATATTTCTGTTGAGATAAATGTGCATAAAGTTCGTTTGTGGTTTACTTTTATACTCGCATAAAACTCTTTTTATTTGGATTATTTCAAGATTTTGGAGCCCACGCCTTTAGTAGTTTGCTAAGACGTGCAAATAAAGTAAATTGTGACTTCTCCATTAATTAGGCTTTTATTTTCTCACATTAAGGCACACTGTCATAAATACCGCTGTGTGTCATTATTTTCAGCTTCCTCTGCGCAGTTAATGGTTATAATGTAAAAAGAAAACAACTCCTGCATGAATTTAAAGCATATTCTGGACATCACTCGTTATATTTGAGACGGACGCATTTTTTTTTTTTTTCAAAGTCTAGGTTATTTCTAAGCCTCTTTATTTTTTTCTTACAATTTTTTTTATTTTTTTTATTTTTTTGCAAAAAGCTCTGGCTGTGTTTTTGTTTCATGGCGACCAAAGCAATTTTTACATAAGCTGTCTAGAAATGCAGCGTTTGTTAGTTTGTAGCCATTTAGGCAGAAAAGGATTCAGGAGGTGTTGACTCAGATTAGAGGTTCAGTGTGTCACAGTTTATTGGGTTGGATGGTGTAGCACCACATCTGCTACAGAGTCATTGTATGATTTTCTCCAGCAGCGTTTTCTCACACACAATTTACCTCATGGCCCTCTTTGCATTATTTGTTGACTTCATTTACTCTTATTAGCCTCACGTGGACCGTGTGCTCCGGCAGTTTGGTAACATATAAAGGAAAGGCTGCTCTGAGGAGATAAAGAGTACATTCAGCTTCTAAAGAAACAGAGAGACAAGATTTATTCCAGCAAAAAGTGGATGGCAACGGTTTGAAGAAAAATACTCTTTTATGCTTTATCCCCGTTTGCGTTTTACTCTGATGCTTTTCAGTCATAATGTGTCAGACTTCTCACTTTGTTCCCGTTGGATAGAGGCTAACTGTCTCAGTCAGTTGAAGCGAAGATCCTGCATCCACTCATCCTCCTGAGACCCTCCATATAAAAAAATAAAAAAAAACACCCAGAGCTTAGAGGTGGTTACAGATGAGTTACTGGAGCACTGGCTAAAATATACAGTATATATATTTTTTCAAAACACAGATAAATGCTTAAGCTCAGGTTCTTATAGAAGTATATTAAATAAATCCCTAACCAGAAAAATCACTGTAATACCATTTTAACTGGTGATATGTTGCTTTAGCTGTGCTGCTGATCATCCACGCTGCTGATTTCTTGCCTTTAAGCTGCTGCTCACTGCAGACTCATGTTCAGGCTGCTGTTTAATACACCATATTAGAATAGAATAGAATAGAATAGAAACAGCCTTTATTGTCCCACAGATGGGAAATTCAAGTGTAACAGCAGCAACAGATAAAAAGATAAAAAGATTTCACACAAAAGTTCCTAAATGTTAATAAACAATACAATATATCAAGAAATAAGATAAACAATATCAATAATAATGTTCAGTATTATTGGGACATTGATAAGGACAGACTATTTAGAGTACAGTATTATAGGCAGAGTGTGTGTTTTAGCAGAGGTCAGCATGTATTTAATCCTTATTGAGTTTGTTGGGAGCAGTGATGGTTGTAGAGTCTAACAGCTGCTGGGAGGAAGGACCTGCGGTAACGCTCCTTTGTGCATTTAGGATGCAGTAATCTATCACTGAACAAGCTTTATTGTTTATGATTGCTTGATCCTTGTATACTGTTTCTTTTTTTATACTTCATATATATATATATATTGCTTTTTGGGGTGTATCTAGGACCTTGAGTACGCAATTTAGTTCCGCCTCATGTACCACGTGATGCAAATAAAGAACGTTGAATCTTAAAACTAGAGACAGGACTGGAAACCAGAAGTTGAAGCCACAAAGGATGAGCACCCCCTAGTGGCTGGCTGCAACTCAAGTTTTAATTTCCACCCCTCCATGTAAGTGACTGGGACATTTTCAGGACCTAAAGATAACAATAGATTTCTGACCATTATTATTTTTGGTGATTTATGTTTTTATGTTGCTGCTGAATCTTTAAATATGCCCTTCTTTTCAAAAATATTTAGTTTTAGTTATATGATGCTTTAAAAATGGTCAAATTATACTGTGACTGACAAAGTCACAGCCTGTTAGAAAGTTGGGACGTTGTTTCTATCACATTTGTATCTATTTGTATTTCTATCATATTTGTATTCATGATGCAACCCCATGTACATAGTGAGCAGACTCCAGCTCCAATAACACAAGATAGTATCAACCAAAAAAAGAAAAAGGACATTTTGACTTCAATTCTGAATGATAGTAAAAGTAAAAGGCTGGGATGCTTTATCCATTTTTAATAACGTTGATGTGACATTGTGTCAATTTTCAACACAGTTGATATGCCTCAAAATGCATACACTGTAAATTTACCACTTTTCTCCACTCAGCAGCAGGGAAGTAGAAATTAGAGATTAAAAGTGAAATATGTTAGGTGTTAGTTACTGTATATGTGATGTTGTTTTGCTGTATTGCTAAGCTTGAAATAAAATGGCACATGTTTAGGTTTCACATAAAGCACTTGTGCACCTTTAGGATTTTATGTTGAAGGTCTGTTGCAGAATCTGAAGGGCTCAGTTTTAGCTCATGCCTCCTTCGAGTCCCTCTCTCATGGGGCAGATTTTGCATTGATTGCTTGAAAATGCCAGATTGCTATGCAGCTGTTGAATCCTTGACAAACCAACCACTTAGAAATATTATGCAAATGTGTTTGTGTAGACAAAATTAAAATTATAATATCTATGCTGGGTATTGAAGACAGTTCTGGACATCCAGTCAAGATAAGAAATAAGTTTTATCCCCACTTGGAACATATTAAATATTATCTAACAAAATGTGTAACAAAAAAAGGCAAGAAGAAATTAAAAAAAAAAATCAGAGAACAGTGACTTAGATCATCTAGTTGATCATCTTACAACTTCAATGCAAACTTCACTTGATAAAATTGCTCCACTGAAAAAGAAAGTAAGCAATCAAAGGAAACTGGCTCCTTGGTTCAATTCTGAGTTACGTACTTTAAAGTAGGCATCTAGAAACCAGGAGAGAAATTGGCACTCTACTAATGTTGAATAATTTTATTTAACTTGGAAAGATAGTCTGCTAACATATAAAAAAGCTCTCCGTAAAGCTAGAACTTTATATGACTCATCTTTAATAGAGGAGAATAAGAATAACCCTAGGTTTCTGTTTAATACTATTGCTAGACTAATTAAAATCCCATCTCTGTTGAACCATGTATCCCTACAACTATAAGTAGTGATGACTTTATGAGATTCTTTATAAATAAAATTAATTCAATTAGAGAGAAAATTCAAACAATCCTTCCTTCTACTATCTCTAGTCCCCTGTCAAATGAGGCAACTTTAAAAATTTCACTAGAGCCTGATTTGTGTTTGGACAGTTTTTGTCCCGTTGAGCTCTCGGAATTCTCAAAAATAATAACTTCATCCAAACCATCCACATGCCTGCTAGATCCCATCCCAACCAGATTGTTTAAAGAGGTATTTCCCCTAATTAATGTTCACATTTTGGATCTATTTAATTTGTCTTTAATGAATGGTTATGTACCACCACACTTTAAGGTTGCTGTAATTAAACCTTTACTTAAGAAATCTGACCGTGATTCAGAAATTCTGGCCAACTATATACCTATATCTAATCTAACTTTCATCTTAAAAATTCTAGAGAAAATAGTTGCAGGTCAGTTGTGTGAACATCTACAAAGAAATAATCTGTTTGAAGAGTTTCATTCAGGGTTTAGAGTTCATCATAGCACAGAAACAGCCCTAGTAAAAGTCACTAATGATGTTCTCATGGCTTCAGACAATGGACTTGTGTCTATACTGGTCCTGTTAGACCTCAGTGCTGCATTTGATACAGTTGATCACAATATTTTACTACAGAGGCTTGAATATGATGTTGGGATTACAGAAACAGCTCTAAGATGGTTTAAATCATATCTATCTGATAGATTCCAGTTTGTAAATGTAAATAATAAATCTTCTTCATACACCAAAGTTAGGCATGGAGTTCCTCAGGGCTCAGTGCTTGGGCCAATACTCTTTACTTTATATATGCTTCCATTAGGAAGGTTCCTAGAATTTACAAAAACAGAATGGGATGCAGATCCTTCAGTTATCAGGCTCCTCTCTTGTGGAACCAATTTCCAATCTCTGTCTATGAGGCTGACACATTATCCAGTTTTAAAACTGGGCTTAAGACTTTCCTTTTTACTAAATCTTATAGTTAGAGTTGGCTTGGGTTTCCTGAGCTGTCCCTTAGTTATGCTGCTATAGGCTTAGACTGCTGGAGGACAAACCGACCACACGTTTTCACTCTGTTTTGTATTTATAATTACCATATTTTTTCTATCCTTAACATGTTTTTTTTTTGTCTTTCAGGGACACCTGGACCAATATCTGGACCTACCATTCTGTGTTCGTCTGTCTCTCCGTCCTGTCCTCTCAAACCAGCCGGTCAAAGCAGATGACCGCTTGTCCTGAGCCTGGTTCTGCTGGAGGTTTCTTCTTTCTAAAAGGGAGTTTTTCCTTTCCACTGTTGCCACTGTGTTTGCTCAGGATGGGAGACTGTAACGAAGCCAGAGCCTGAGACAACTTTGTTGTGATTTGGTGCTATATAAAAAAACTGAATTGATTTTATATTATATAAACTACCACCAGTCTGGGGAGGGTCATTTTTCTTTGCAGTGAAAAAAGGTTATTTCGCAAGTGGGAAATGTTCGACACGTTTGAAATGTTTTCCACTTCTGCTTGTCAATCTTTCCAGGAGTGGACGTCCCAGCAAGTTCACCCTGAGGTCAGATATTGTAAAGCTCAGAGAAACGGCAGCAAGAAATACAGCGCACTACAGCAGCTGCATCTCAAACCATTCTCAGCCAGCAGTTAAATGTCAAAGAAACAAAGACTGAAGAAGTATTGTTTGTCAGAGGAAAGCCTGTTCTTTCTAAAGCAACATGGCAGCGTGGATTAAAAAGCTGCATCTGAACAAAACAGAAAACTTCTCCCACAAATTCCTTTCGTTGCAAAAGACGAAAGTTGAGACGTCTGGCCGGAATGAACAGCCCATGTTCTGAAGGAAACTAAACACAGCATCTCTGTGTAAACGCTTCATAAAAAATGTAAAGTTTGGTGGTGGAAGGTTGAAAGACCAAGCAGTTATTAAGTAGATCAAGATCTCCTGCAAACCAATGTTTGATAGTTGGAAATTTAAACTAAATATTGCTATGACCTATTCAAAACCCACACGTCTTCTGCTGCAGAGGGACTTCAGAGCTAAAGAAATGCCATCAAACCTCAATGAACTGCAGCAATGTTTTAAAGTTGAATGGGTCAAAATGTCTCTGAAATGATGTGATGGAGTCATACAGAAGACAAGTATGTCCCTGGTGTCATTTGGTGTAAAGCTCTTTATGTAATGAATCATCATGGAAGGTGCCCAAACGTTTTTCTGCAGATGTTTTCATCCTGGGAATGATGTGGCTGATTACACTGAACATGTTCATATAAAAAGGGAACGTGTCCTAAGCTCATCATTTGGATGACCTGAGAGAATGTAACAAGTTATAAAACAACAAAAGCACAGTGATTGTGTAGTCATTGCAACATTTAGGAGGTATTATTGTTTTCCTGTTTACTGTATAATTTCTGTTGCGTTTTTTTTATCTGCAGCCAAACTATTCTCCATGCTGTGAGCTATTCTGACCATTCATATATCCAAAAATTTAGCACAATTGGGAATAGTGTGGTAAACCTTTTAGTATTTGTAACTTCAATTAAACATTATTTATGAAATAAAAGTATTCCCATAGAAATACCGGTACATAGAAATCTCTTCCAAGTCCTTCAAACACAATCTCTTTGAAATTAACGTCAGCATACTGTACTTCACATGTGCTTCTTTTAGCTTGTCCCTTGTTTGTTGTGGATTGTAGCTACAGTTTGGTCTCCTTTATTCATCTATTTATCAAGTTTCTTTTGCTAATTTTAGGATTTTGCAATAGTTTAATTTTTTTCTGTAACCTATTGTTTTGCTAATTCTAGCTTATGCCTACAGTTTTGCTATAGCTTTTAGCCATGCTTTTATTTAGCTAATTTTAGCTTTTGGTTACAGTTTAGCAATTATTAGCTTATATTTAGTGTTTTACTATTTTTTTTTTTAGGTACTGTTTCTTTTCATTTTATCTTTTAGTGACTGTTTTGTTTTAGCTATTGTGCTTCAGTTTTTAGCCACGGTTTTGCCAATTGTCATAGCTTTATTTTAATAAATTTACTAATTTTCGCTTTTACATGAATTTTTTTTTTTTTCATTCAACCTTTATTTATGCAGGTTAATCCCATTGGGCCTTGGGGACTCATTTTCAAGAGAGACCTGAATTTTTTAACAAAGAGCGATGACAACAGTGGATAACAAAGACAACAAGACACTCATAAAAGATGCGTACAAATTTATTATTATTATTTTTAAAAAGTTAAAATGAACTGGCAACGAAAAGGACAATCAAAAGGAAAAGTAGCAAAAAACCCAGCTAGATTGTAAGGTGGTATAGAAAACTAAAAACAGGAACATGTCAGCATAGGTTTTGCCAGGAACTTAACATATATTTAAAGCCACTTAGAGATGTCAAGGTTGACAGCTTCAGATCTTTTTGCAAGATATTCCAGGAATCAGTAGCAGTATAGGAGAAGGCCCTTTTGCCTAGTTCAGTCTGCACTGAGGGAACACTGCAGGTAATAATGTCCTGATAGCACACGATTTTGGCTGCACTCACGCAGAGACATGTAGGAGGAGATGTATGAAGGCAGCAGACCAAGAAGTGATTTAAAGATGAAAATGTACCAGTGAGAGAGTCTGTGTGAAGTTAATGATGTCCAGTTAACCAGTGAATACAGGGTGCAGTGGTGGGTATGGTAATCACAGCCAGTTATGAATCTTAGCGTACCTATATAAGCAGCATCCAACATCTGCAGGGTGCTTGTAGGGGCATTCATGTAAATAATGTCACCGTAGTCAATGGAAGGAAGGAAAGTCACAGTTACAAGGCGTTTACTAGCATTCAGAGTTAGACTGGATCTATTTCTGAAAAAGAAACCCAATTTAACTTTCAGTTTCCTTAGTTTTCCATGTGAAACTTAAAAGAGAGAGGCGTCGACCAAGATACCCAAATATTTGTAGGAATCGACAATCTCAATAGGCACACCATTTGATGGTAAAATCAGAAAAAGAACTGCTGGGACCGACTTCCTGTTTGAAAAAAAACATCCCTTTTGTTTTTGTCAGCGTTTAGGACAAGTTTGAGATGGAACAAATCTGACTGGATGATGTTGAAAGCAGATTGCAAAAGCTGAAAAACATTAGCAACTGTTTTAATTCGACAGAAAACAAGTGTATCATCAGCATAAAAATGTAAGGCTGCAGGGATGCTCTGACCTACATTACCTATGTAGATTGTAAAGAGGGTGTGTCCTAAGACTGAGCCTTGTGGTACCCCATTGTTGACTGTTAAATAACTGGAGGAAATACCATTATGTTGAACACACTGCCTCCGATCTGAAAGAGAGTTAGAAAACCAACCAACGGTATGATCTGAGAAACCAGTTTCTGAGCACTTATGACATGAGATGATCCACAGTGTCAAAATATAATATGATATAATACTTTGTTAATTGTGGCTTTAAACTGGGATTTTACAGGATTCAACTTTCAGCTGTCTTTCAGTCAATTACTGCTTCTCTCATTTTTACTATAGCTGAATGTTTTGTTGTTTCTGGCTTTTAACTATTTTCTTTTAGCAACAGTTACGCTAAATTAATTGTTTAATTCCAGCTTATCTGATTTTAGGTTTTAGCTGCTTTTTTCTGATTTTTCTGACTGTTTAGCTTGTTTTAAATTGACCATTTCAGCTAAAAGTTTATTTTCCAACAAGATAGAACAAAATCTTTCTGTGCTCAGCATTCATAGGGCACTTTGTGCAAGAAATGCATTTTTTTCTAGTTTATGTTATTTTAATTTTAATGAGCAAAGAGTATTTTTATGAACACTTGCTTTTATAAATATGAGATCCATAAAGTTGAGTGGTGTCCCCCCCATTTCATAAATGACCTAAATACAGTTAATTTGTCTTGAAGGAAAAGTAATAAAAATAAAATCCATGGCATCTTTAGCTTTTAGAAGGATGCAATTACCATTGGTGTTCAGTGAACGGGGCGCGAGTCTAATTAACTTTTCAATGGTTCCTGGGAAACAGAAACACATCACTTTCACATCCCTCCGGGGATTGAGTCCCTCCTCGGTTTATGAGGCCACTCAATCCTGCGACTTCAGGCTCCGCTCTGCCCTTCAGTGGCAGCGCCGGAATGAATCGACGTGAAGCAGAGAAGGTGTCCTAACAGGTTGCAGATTCAACACAACAGAAATGTGGCATGAATTAACATGTGGAGATGAGCAGCTCTTCTCTGGCGACAGGAGACAAAATATTTTGAAGGGAGCAGAAACTGGCAGGAAAAAAAAAGCCCATTCCTTTCAATTTATTCTGAAAACATGATTTGATTTGAACATGTCCGCTCTTCTTGACACTTTGTGTGTATCAGAAAAACATGTGCATCGATGAGAATGGCTCGGTTTGAACAATCTGCTGCAGCTTTTTGCATTCAGTCTTGTTCCGGGATCTAATTTGTCTCAAAAGGATTACAAAACGTGAGTCTTCACAGTAGCTACATCCATCTCCGTAATGTGTTCATCTGTTTTACATTCACCAAGTCAGATTGTTGTCCTTGAGGGCAGCGACGTCTCCACATTTCAAAAACCCCAGGGTCTAATTCGTTATGATCAACTCCAGAATGAAGCGCAACAACCGGTGGCCGTGACTTCAGCGCCAACACGTTTGTTTTGTAAAACACAGGAACGCTTTTGCTCCTTAGGTTCATGCTTAACGACTTGTACCAAAATTTCCATTGTGTGATTTCTAACGTGCATTGGATCAAATTCAGTGCTTTTTATTGCCAAGAGAAAAGGGCGATGATTGTTCACGTTCCAGTGTTCATAGCGTTTGTGAAATATTTTATCAACCAGTTGATACATTTTAATGAAGCTCTCAGACAGTAACCAGTGGATTCAAGTCTTTTGACGTCAACCAGATTCAAGGTGGCTGCCACAGCAAATGCAAAAATATTTGTAAAATACAGGGATTTTTACAGATATTGAGCTAAAATTGGGTGTGGTAGTAGCAGAGCATCATCCCCAACACAGACTTTGAGTGCTACACATTGTGCAAGATCTTAGCCTAAAACTTTGGCCTTAGAGTGTGCATTATGTCATTTGTAAGGTTTGAGCTGAACGCCCGTAACTCTATCCCTTCTCAACATAAGATGGTCTTAGTTAAAAACTGTCATGAAAGGTGATGGGTGATATGCATTCCTTGTTTGGCATTTATTTAAAAAAAAAAATGCACTAATGGAAATCATATTGTATAACTTTATGAATTCTATTATTGCCTGGAATATTATGTCATAAAATCCCTTGTCCACTGGAGATATGACTGGTACATTAGGAGGAAAATTTCAAGAAGCCGAGCATAACATGATGGGAAATTCGCACCAAAATATATTTACAATGATTAAAACTAGAATGTTAATTCAATCTTGCATCATGTGGTGAGCAAAAATATTAAGATGACAAGGACAAAATTCACAAAGACAACTCAAGGCCATCCCAGACAATAGGTGACTGATTTATAGCAGCTCAGTTTGTCTAATAAATTTTAGACTTCTTTTGAGAAAAAAATCTGCAGCAGAAAATTTGATGTAAGAAGGCAGCTGTGAAAACCCCATGCATCCTTAAAGCGAGGCTTGGTGCTTCTCTGAGTCAAATTTACTGCTTTTTGTCAAGGGGAAGGGCACACACCAAGGAGTAATGGTTCAGCACCAACTTCTGCCAGAGTGGATTGAATTATGTCCCATAAAAAATTTATGAGATTTGAGCAGGTCTAATTTATAAAAGGGGGCTGTGAGACTACCCCTCGTGCTTTGGTTCTTCTTTTATCGCCCTCTCCTTTCCTTTCCTCACCATCCTGAAGTCTGGTGATTGGCCAAGGAACTGTAACACAAACAGCTGAGTGGACACAATGTTTCACAGCTTAGGCTTTGATTAACCGCTTCCAAGTACATCAAATTAGAGTGCAAATCACATTAAGGCCAAGTGAACATTTTAATGCTTTGGGTTCTGTCTTTGATATCTCCCCCCCCCCCCCCCCCCCTTGTTTTTCCCCTCCACACTACACGGTGTCATCTTCACTGGTTTAGCAAAAAATCTTGAAATCAAATTTGCAAAATTTGCATCTATTATTTCAAATTAAACAACACTAATGTGACTCTGAGCATAATGAAGTCACCTTTTTGTAGTTACTACAAAATATCAAACTCTCTCCATGTACAGGTCTATTATAAAAAAAAAATTCATAAATGGATTTTAAAGACAAAAGTGTTACAAGATACTGATAAACTGTGGATGAGCCAAGCAAATCCTTAAATACAGCCATTTTTGCCCTGTCAGACTCCTGGAAGGCTTTATTTATGTTCTGAGGATGACATTCAGATTTTCAATTTATACCCAAAACATAGAAGCTACACATCTGTGAACTTTATGGCAAATAGAATGCAGAACAAAAAGAGGCATAAAGTGCTGAATCAGGTCACCCTATTGTATCAACAATCAATATTGATTGTGTAAAAGGATTACAGAGTGACAACCTCTTTGCATTTACCACCCAGCTGGAATAATGTGTCATCACCACATCCAACAACACTGTTTGTTTATTAAAGCTTATACAATTTTTGTCATGAATGGAAAAATACTATCATCATATACAGCCATACTGTAAGTCTTACAGCAAGTACTAAATGTTGCTTATTAAAGCAACTGTTCAGCTCTTTTAGAATGAAGCTCTCTTTAAACTTAATGAATAATTCATGGCTTACCTGTTGTAGAAAAAGTTTTGACCAAGAAGGCGTAAAGTTGCCATCTGACCGGATTGATTAGCTAAAAACTAGTCCCAGCAGGACCAAGACCATATTAAAACGCCTAAAAATGTTTTAATATCATTTAATTCATATGTTGTTTGACAAATCATTCAATTGATGAATTGTTTGAATAAACAAATTATTGAAATATATATATATTATATATATATTGTATAACTTTATATTATATTCATTCATTACAGATAGACTGATATATATTTCAAATGTTTATTTCTTTTAATGTTGATGATTATAAATGACAATGAAAACACCAAATTCACTATCTCATAAAATTTGAAAATTGTGAAAGTTCCATATTGAAGACTCCTGGTGCCACACACTAATATGCTAATTAGCTCAAAACACTTGCAAAGGCCTTTAAATGGTCTCTCGGTCTATTTCTGTAGGCTACACAATCATGGGGAAGACCGCTGACTTGACAGTTGTCCAAAAGATAACCATTGACACCTTGCACAAGGAGGGCAAGACACAAGGTCATTGCTAAAGAGGCTGGCTGTTCACAGAGCTCTGTGTCCAAGCACATTACTAGAGAGGTGAAGGGAAGGAAACGATGGGGTAGAGAAAAGTGTACAAGCAATAGGGATAACCACACCCTGGAGAAGATGGTGAAACAAAACCCATTCCAAAATGTGAAGGCGATTCACAAAGAGTGGACTGCAGCTGGAGTCAGTACTTCAAGAACCACCACGCACAGACTTATGCAAGACATGGGTTTCAGCTGTTGCATTCCTTGTGTCAAACCACTCTTGAACAAGAAACAACGTCAGAAGTGTCTCGCCTGGGACTGCTGCTGAGTGGTCCAAAGTTATGTTCTCTGATGAAAGTAAATTTTGCATTTCCTTTGGAAATCAAGATCCCAGAGTCTGGAGGAAGAGAGGAGAGGCACAGAATCCACATTGCTTTAGGTCCAGTGTCAAGTTTCCACAGTCAGTGATGGTTTGGGGTGCCATGTTGTCTGCTGGTGTTGAGCCACTGTGTTTTCTGAGGTCCAAGGTCAACACTGCCATCTACCAGGAAGTTTTAGAGCACTTCATGTTCCCTACTGCTGACCAACTTTATGGAGATGCATATTTCATTTTCCAACAGGACTTGGCACCTACACACAGTGCCAAAGCAACCAGTACCTGTTTTAAAGACCATGGTATCCCTGTTTTTAATTGACCAGTAAACTCACCTGACCTTAACAATAGAAAATCTATGGGATATTGTGAAGAGGAAGATGTGATACACCAGACCCAACAATTCAGAAGAGCTGAAGGCCACTATCAGAGCAACCTGGGCTCTCATAACACCTGAACAGTGCCGCAGACTGAATGACTCCATAACACGCTGCACTGCTGCAGTAATCCAGGCAAAAGGAGCCCCAACTATTGAGTGCTGTACATGTTCATACTTTTCAGTTGGCCAACATTTCTAAAAATATATATTTTTAAATTGGTCAAGTAATATTCTAATTTTCTGAGATAATGAATTTGGGGTTTTCATTAGTTGTCAGTAATAATCATCAACATTAAAATAAAAAAAACATTTATTATTTCTACAGAATGAAGCATGCAATGTAAAACCAACAGTGATTTAAGTGTTTGTAAAATAGCACTTGCATCAAGTGCTATACATTTTTTTTAGCTTGTAGTTATTCTGATAGCAACATTCTACTTTGTCTCATGGCTCAGCTCAAACTACGGTAGTTATTAAGGTTGCAGTCCACTGGGCTGTGACTTGTTGACAAGCAGAATTCAGAAGAGAGTCTCTAGACAGTTTTGCTAAATTCTCAGCAGTGGTGAGCACAGCTATCCATAAAGTTAGCTTTGCTAACACATATTCCTCTAACTGAAAACATTAGATTCACTAACGCTAATCTGCTAAACAGGTTTAAAAAATTAGCAGAAGCTAACACTTAACTGCTAAGACAAAGGTCACCCAGTCTGCATCACATGTCTTCATCCCCTTCCCAATGAAGCTATTTTGACCAATTACATGTGTGTGTAGTAACTTGCAAGTTAAATATTTAGTTAGCAAGCTAAATGTTTAGCTCAACACTAAATATTTAGATTACAAACTAAATGTTTATGTCCAAGCTAAATGTTTAATTTACAAACTAAATATTTAACTTGCAAGTTAAATATTTAATTAGTGAACTAAATATTTAGGTGTAAATTAAATATTTAATTTCCAAGCTAATTATTTTATTTTAAAAACTAAACATTTAATTTCTAAGCTAAACATTTAATTGCTAAACTAAATATTTAATTTGCTAACTAAATATTTAGCTTGGACTTTATTCTCCAAGCTAAACATTTAATTTCCAAAATAAATATTAAATTTACTAACTAAATATTTAGCTCAGACCTAAATATTTAATTTGCAAGTTAAATATTTAGTTTGTAAATGAAACATGTAGCTTGGACATAAACATTTAGCTTGCAATCTAAATATTTAGCGTGGAGCTAAATATTTAGTTTGCTAATTAAATATTTAAGTTGAAATCTAAATATTTAGCTTGTAAATTAAATATTTAGTTTGGAACTATGACATTTATACATTTATGAATAACAGTGAAAATATGACTTTGAAAAAAAAAACTATTTGTTTTTCTCATGAAAGGCTAAATAAACCAAAATATTGCTGTTAAGTTTTGACTGTATAACTTTACAAACGGCACCCCATAACCCGGTACCTTTTATTTTTTCCATTTTTCCCTTAATTATTAGTCATCAAATAGACATAAACAGGGATACAATAAGCTCTTCAAATTAATCAAAATTAAACTTTCTGTGAATTTAGACCATTCATGGAGCTTTCCACAACACCTAAGATATCAATTGTTCATAAACTAATCACACTTGAAACTATTGCTTTAACTATGTTTTTTTTTTCATTGAGCAGAGAAAATATGTCCAATTGTTGCATCACAATATTTTACATTACCATTATGAAAAGTAAAACAGCCTGAACACACACAGGCACATATTTTGTTTTGCATCTCCATGGAAGCATGAACTGTATCCCCACCTCGTTTTTATGAATGCCATGTCTACTGGCAGCTTGGGCTTGTGAGCGTAAAGCATAACTAACATCAAAATGCTGCTCTAAAAGCCAAATATCTCAGTAACATCTCAACGTAACTCAATATTGAATGATTTTTCAAGGCTTTGAAGTGCAAATTTTTCCCAGTACGAAGAGCAGCAACATAGCAGTAATATTAATGAATGAGTACATCACTTGTTTTTGCACGATGTGGTCAAATATTGTAGATGGTGGATCACTTCAGCCGTATTAACTTGAATAAAATGAACGACAGCACACTTTTAGACACATTTATAAACAGGTCTTCATGGCTAAAAGCCTACAACAAAATGAAAATAAACCCATTCAACTGAATGGTACTACTCTTCTCTTCATATTGCACAGTGGAGTTAAACGCAGTGCCATGCTTATATAGCAACAAGACCGAAAAATCCCGCATTGATACATTCAAAGAAGGGGGGATAAATACTGCTCCGCTGTAATTATCCTGGTTCGTTTCATTTTCTTTTTCTTTTTTTTTTTTTTTACCACATCCCACATTACTTGAGGCAGGGTCAGCAGGTGGAAAAGAATGTCAAGAAGATGGAAGGCAGTGTGCATCACAATGCACCATATTCACAATGAAGCAGATGCTCAACAAAATCATTAAATCAGATTTTTTTGTGCAACTGTTTGCAGTTATGTAGAGCCACCTCGTGCTCAGTTCTGCGCTCAACTCTTGACCTGCCTGATGTCTTGTGAGCCTGTTTGAAATAAATAAATAAATAAATAAATAAATAAATAAATAAGAACAAATAGAATAGGCTTTGAGGTTCATTATAACATGGCGATAGCTACACCAGAATCATAATGCCCCTTGATCGTAATTATCCTGGCAGCCAGCATCAGCAGCAGACCAGTTGCCACCTCCAGGCTGTAGGAGAGCCATGCAGAAGCCAAGGACCAGCCAAATGACACATGGACGTAAATTAGATTCTCAGGGGGCACAACTCGCTGGAACTCCTCCATGGCCTGGTTGGAGTATTTGATGTAGATGCTGACCCCAGTCAGGGTAAAAACACCTGCAGACAAAGAAAAAGTACAGTTTTAAAAATATAACTTCTTTGTGCTGCTACTGCACAGAAGTGCACTTACGTGTGAAACAAGTAACTTGAGTTTCTTCATCTTATACTGTAAACACAAGGATTTATTACACAACACGATCCACACATCGTTTTTTTTCTGTACCCAATTTAGACAGAAAGTGTGAGTAGAACCAACACACAAAACAACACATGAAGGCAGAAAACACTTCATGCTTATGTACAACCAATTAACCCAGCGGTGGTATTCATATCTGTGGGATTTGTTTTCTTGTTATTTACTCAAAGAAAGGTTGTAGAGAGAACAGCCATTCAAACCCAGATGTCCCGAAAATGCATAACTGCCTGAAAACCAGCAACATAACCAGCAACACATGTTTCAGTTTAAGATATTTTTCCATGTTTTAAAAGCATGCACATGCTGACCTTACTATTTTCTCTTTTATTTGTGAGATTTGTGTATTATTAAGATAGTTGGGGTGAATTTAACATATTTATTTTGGTAGACCTATTCTCGACGCAGACAGGTGTTTTACCACCTGATACATTTCAAACCAGGCTAAAATCTTGCTGCCTGTGCTAAAATAATCAGCATCAGAATCAATTTTATTGCCATTGCACAGTTAAGTGCAGCAAAAATACTTTTCAGTGCAGCCGTCCAACAAGGATAGACAGAAGTGCACAAAGGCTGCAGCTTCATTGTGAAGCGCTGCCCTTATCGCTTAGCTAAGAAAAAGGGAAGAAAACATGAGGAAAGAAGGTATTAAAAAATATCTCTCACACTGTGTTCTTGACAGGCAGCACAGTGGCGCAACTGGTAGAGCTGCTGCCTCTCAGCGAGCAGGTCCTTGGTTCAAACCCCGGTCCAGGGGCCTTTCTGGGTGGAGTTTGCATGTTCTCTCCGTGTATGCGTGGGTTTTCTCAGGGTGCTCCGGTTTCCTCCCACAGACCAAAAACATGCATGTTAGGGTTAGGGTAATGCTGTGCCTGATGTAAAATCAGAGTTGTCAGACTGAATCATTACTTTTTTTTGGTTGAAAACTGTGCGCATGTGGCGTTAAAGTCTTTTCTTCGAGAGCTAAGAAGCGAAGCTGCAAGCTAAGTACAGCTGGCTTGCCTTAGTGTTGCCGTATTCGGACGCATGCACAAAACGCTGTGTTCCGTCAAAAGTTTTTTTTTTCCGTCGAAAGTTAAAGTAAGCGTTGGTCAGCTTTAGAGAAACCTGCTCTCTGATCTGTAAAAGAACGCTGTGTTGTGTGAATTTACTGCGAGACCCTCTGGTCAAATCAACAGTCATTTTGTGTCAGCCCTCCATTAAAGCAGAAGGAGGCGCCAACTAGAGAGTTGGAGGGGGAAGTGTTTTCAGTTGCTGCTATGTTGCTGTTCGTTTCTTAAGCAAGAATACTGGAAACTGTTAAGAGTTAACAACATATTATTTTGTTTAAAACATATGGCTAAAACTACATTTGATATCTTTTGCACTGTTTTGCACTACAAGAAAGAAGCCTAATACTTGATTTGTTTATTATTTAAAAACTCTCTGGACCTAGTAGTGGAATTTTCTTGATTCAAAATAAATGATGGCAAAAAGACAACCTATGCTGTTTTAAAATTCCTATTGCAAGTTTTATACCAAAAACATATTGCGACATATATCGTTATCGCCACCCTTCACAATACATATCGTGATATGAATTTTATGCCATATCGCACATCCCTAGTATGCATGTATCCTTTATTTAACCAGGAAAAATAACTCATTGAGATTAAAAACATCTTTTTCAAGAGTGACATGGCCAAGACAGCAGCATAAAACATACAACAAATCCAAAATACTAGATAGATAGATCGAATACTAGATGGATAGAATAAAGCGTCTGCCTTCGTCGAGAGCAAGTAAAAAAAAAAACAGAATCAGAATAAGCTTTATTGTCATTGCACAGTTAAGTACAGCGAAATTATGTTCTGTACAGCCATCCTAAAGATGGATGGAAGTGTACAGGGGCTGCAATTTCTGAGAAGCGCTGCCCTTATTGCTTAGATAGAAAAAGGGAAGACAACATAAGGAGAAAGAGGTTTAAAAAAAGATCTCTCACATCGTGTCCTTGACAAGGCACGGTTTATTGTATCAAAAAAAAAAAATCTACCACAGCAAGTAACATAGATAGACATGATACATATGCATGGATGACAAGACTGTGAGATTTGTCCATGAGCACTTCCAGACAGTTTCCATAGTCCTGATAAGATGTTATTGTTTCTCAGCTGGTACAAGTATCCATAGTCCTGAAAAGATGTTAGTGTTTTTCAGCCGTACAGATATCCATAGTCCTGATAAAATGTTACAGTGTTTCTCAGCCGGCACGAGTATCCATAGTCCTGATAAGATGTTACAGTGTTTTTCAGCTGGTACAGATATTTAAGATTTTACAGTGTTTTTCAGCCGGTACAGATATCTAAGATGTTACAGTGTTTCTCAGCCGGTACAGATATCTAAGATGTTACAGTGTTTCTCAGCCGGCACGCGTATCCATAGTCCTGATAAGATGTTACAGTGTTTCTCAGCCGGTTCAACTCGGATAAGTGTTCACAGAAGTTCTCGGGGGGAGGGGGTGCGGGGGATGTAGCAGAGCTTACTTATTTACATATCCACCAGACGATTCGGAAGATGTGTAAAGAGAGGCTCTGACACACAGGACAAAGAGCAAAAGAATGGGGAAGGCAGTAGAGTGAAGAAAAGTGTCTGTTTTGTTTGAGGGCAAGTGAGAAAAAAAAATCTGAGATTCAGAGATTTATTTGTCATTCGCATCTCATGTGGTACATGTGGTGGAACGAGATTATGTACACAGGGTCCCAGTTACACCCAACATTAAAATGTAAAAGAAAAACAGTAATAAGATCTAAGATATGAACTAAGAAAAACATCAGCTAAATAATACACTAAGCACTAATGGCATAAAAACGTTACGTCGAACAGCAGCACAAACATGAGTCTGTGTGAGCAGATGAGCACGCATGAACACATCAACATGAAACCGATCAGCAGCAACATGATGTGATTTTTCACAGTGATTATTCTGGTTAGAGATTCATGAGTCTAACACCCTCAGGGTAGAAGCTGTTCCTCAGTCTAGTGGTTCTACACTTAATGCTCCGACCTTAACCTCCTTCCTGAGGGGAGTGGGGCAAAAAGTGTGTGTGCTGGGTGAGTGGGGTCCTTCATGCATCTAGAGGTGTAAATGTTTGTGGCGGTGGGGAGGCTGACTCCAAATGCCTGGCTGAATAAAAAAAGATTAAAAAAGGTCATTTTCCAGGCAGTTGCCAAGTAAGAGATTTTATGTCAAGAGCACAAGGGGGAAGAAAATGGCAACATATGTTCTCTGGGAGATTGACTTTTCTGTTTTTTGAGAACATTTTTTAAAATACCGGTACTTGCAAACAGTGCAATTTTCAAAACAGATATAGGAATGTGTGAGTGCTATAGAAAAGAAACATGGTAGGTTTGAAAAGAAAAGGTTTGCAGAGTAGTTTTACTCTGCCCTCTTTTAACTTGGACTTGCTGTGTGCGTGTGTGTTTGTGTCCCTGGATGATTTGCAGCTTGTTGCAAAGATCACAACCCTCTCCACCTGAGAAAGTGGCTTTGAGATATCTGACAGGTGTTAATATGCTGACCTGTCCATCTGCGTGTCCGTCTCTGGCCTTGGCAGAATGAGAGCTGCTCAAACTGAACCATGAAGGCGGTTCAAACACATCTGTGCTGAACATTTGCAGATTTTATATTCGTGTGAATCATTTAATGTAATGGCTGTTTTTAGATTGTCTGGTGATGCACAAGACTCACAAACAACAGAGTTCTGTCTGATGGGGCTGATTGCCCATTTTCTTTACTCTGTCTAGTAATCATCTGGTTGCTCTGGGTTCAGTGCTAACATTAAATTACATAACACCCTATTAATGACTAAGGCGTAGTCATGGGTCAGAAAAGGAACACATTAATTTATATTGTCTGCCCTTTGCAATGTCATGTGCAGTTTATTCCTCTCCCCAATGCACACTGAGAAACTTTTTAATCCCTGCACTATTTCAGTACATGTGTAAAATTATTAAGTAAAACATGTACCTTTTCTTAGTTTTTTACTTCTTTTTTTTAAACTAAATAAATTTCTCACTTTTAAATATGAGCTAAAAAAGTCAAGGATAACTTTATTCATCTGGTTGTTAATGAGGCCAATTTAAGTATGAAATTAAATTAAATGTTTTGGCAATTACTTTTTCAAAACCATCACAAAAAGGGGTTTGCTTCAAAGCAATGAAGAACCCTGCAATTATTAGATTCAAAAGCAGCCTCTGTAAACACATTTTTATTCAGTCATATGCAAATCTTCTCATTATGTTGCCTTCAAATATAATCTGATCATTTATTCTTCAGAAGGAAAAGGGTGCTGCAAACATCCCTCTGCTTAGAATTTTCATATTTCATAATATATCTTGAATCTTACCAACAATCAGAAAAAAGGTCTTGTTTGACTTAAGAGGTGGGCCAGAACAAAAAAAAATATCACACTATTAAATGTCAACAGCTAAATGTTTAAAGTATTCGGCCGATAAATGAGCAATTCAAAATGACCTTTAGCGTGGCGCTGTGGTAAGTAAAACCAATTTTCTCGGCACTATCTTGGAATTGGTTTACTTTTTGCTAATTACTCATTAAATAAATTTCACAAATTTTCTTTTTTTTACTTTGTTAAGTACAATGTAAATATAGAGGCATGAGAGCAGGAGATAGGAGGAAGATAAAATAAATAGTCATTTAGATCAAAACGTGTAAATTTGAAGCAGACTAATGTGCTCTATTGCCATCATACCCACTAACCTCTGTTACAGTAAAGTACCCGCTGCAAAATTCTGCCAGTATTTTACGAGCCATAGTCCGTACTTGTTGTTCTTTTCACGTCTCTTTTCTTCAGAAATCACCAGAAACTCACGTAAAATATTTGGCAACCTGATGTCCTTCCTGACACAACCTGGGCTCCATCCGGCAGTCTCAAGATCACAAGACACTGACCCTGACCATAGTCCGTACTGTTTAATAAAAACAAAGCTGTTTTGCCAAATCTCATATTAACAAAATCCAAATAGGATATATTCTTCTGTCCATCTGTGCATGATACTTTGAGAGAAGGACAAAAACACAAACCCCAAATCTTTGACACTAAAATATTTAACTGAGAAAATCCCCAAATAGTACTAATGCATTAAATAAAAGAGATCAAAGCAGACCAAAACAGACACAAAAAAAATCCATTACCTCTTTTTTTCTGTGTATTTACCTTGATTTTGAAAGTGCAGAGCCCGTGGTGCTGGCAGGTCGTTTGATACTGAGATGCAGGCAGAACAGGATGCAACATGCTGGGCATGTTAGTGAAGATGGCATGTAGTATAAAAGCATTATCTTTTCTTTCTTTCTTTTTTTAATACAGTACACTGCAAACCTCTTGAGCAGTAGTGAAAGGCCTGACTATACAATTATTTTTGGTAAGCTGCTTTTACAAGAACAATTTTCTATTTTCAGTTTGGTCCTGCCGGCTGGCTACTTGGTGTGTCTCTGAGTATTTTATATGGTAAATGGTTCACTCAAACTGGGTTGCAAAATTATTAATCATTCTTTGTATTCCTTCTATTTTTTTTAAGCTGACAATATGGAATTATAAAATGTAAAATTCCACAAAAAATACTTCAGATTCTTCTTCATTTGGTTGTTCCTTTTCCAGGGGGCACCACAGCAAATCATCCTCCTCCATCTTACTCTGTCCTCTGTATCCTCTGTCCTCACCTTCAACTACCTCCATGTCCTCTCTAACTGCATCCATATATCTCCTCTTTGGCCTTCCTCTTTGACTTTTTCCTGGCAACTACATTGCTCACATCTTTCTATCAACATACCCACTGTCCCTCCTCTGGACATGTCCAAACCATCTCAGTCTGGTCACTCTAACTTTGTCTCCCAGTTGTTCAACCAGTGCTGTACCTCTGATAATCTCATTCCTAATATTATCCAACCTTGTCACACCTAAGGAGAACCTCAGCATCTTAATTTTCGTCACTCCCATTTATTTCTCCTGTCTTTTTGTCAATGCCAATGTCTCCAGACCATACAATATAGCTCGTCTCACCACTGTCTTGTTAACTTTTCCTTTGACCTTTGCTGCCACTCTTTCATCGCAAATCACTCCTGAAACTTTTCTCCATCACCTCCATCCTGCCTGGACTCTATTTTGCACCACATAACCACATTCCCCAGTTTCCTGGACAGTAAACCCCAAGTACTTGAAGTCCTGCACATGTGTGACCTCTGCTCCTTGTAGTCTCACTGTTCCACCTGTCTCCCTTTCATTCACACACACTTCAGACTCACTCTGTCCTACTACAGCTTACTTTCATTCCTCTTCTTTCAAGTGCATACCTCCACCTCTAAGTTCTCTTGCACCTGTTCCTTGCTCTCACCACAGATCACAACGTCATTTTGCAAACGTCATAGTCCACAGGAATTCCTGTCTGACCTCATCTATTAGTCGGTTCATCATCAGAGCAAACAAGAAGGGGTTTTGAGACGATTTTTGCTGCAATCCCAACTCCACCTTGAAGCTATCTGTCACTCCTACAGCACATCTCACCACTGTTCTGCTGTCCTCATACATGTCCTGTACCAGTCTAGCATACTTCTCTGCCACTCCAGATTTCCTCATGCAATACTACACCTCCCCCCTCGGCACTCTGTCATATGCTTTTCTAAAATTGTAAAGATCCAATAAAGTTCTTTCTGACCCTCTCTTTACTTCTCCATCAGCATCCTCAAAGCAAAGATGGCATGGCATATGTGGTGCTCTTTCTTGGCATGAAAACATACTGCTGCACAAATAGTCAGCTCTTGTTTAAGTCTTGCTTCTACAATTCTATCCCAGATCTTCATCGTGTGGCTCATTAACTCAATTCACCTGTAGTTGCTACAACCCTGTACATCACCCTTGTTCTTAAAAATGGGCACCAGCACACTTCTTCTCCATTCCCGAGGCATTTTCTCATCCTCAAATATGCCATTGAATATTTGAGTTAAAAACCTCACTGCCATCTCTCCAAGACATTTCCAAACTTCCACTGGTATGTCATCAGGTCCTACTGCCTTCCTCTTCTTCAAACTTTTTAAAGCTTTCTGAACTTCACCCTCTCTAATCTCTCCCATTTTATTGTCCACAGTTTCTATGACCTCTATTCTTCTTTCTCTTTCATTCTCTTCATTCATTAGCTCCTTAAAGTACTCCTTCCATCTTTCCGTCATGGTCTCACTTGTTAGAACATTACCATTCCTATCTTTCAAAAGTCAAATCTGTTGCACATCCTTTCCAGTCTGATCTCTCCATCTTGCCAGTTGATACAAGCCTTTTGCTCCCTCTCCTTAGTGTCCAGCCTGTTGTACAACTCATTAATACTCATGTTTTTCCTTTGCTACCTTCCTCTCTGTCCTGTGTTGCATCTCTGTAAACTCCTGCCTACTCGCTCCTTTTCTCTCATTGTCCCATCTCTTCTTGGCTAACCTCTGTCTTGGGATAACTTCCTGCACTTCACTATTCCACCAAAAGGTTTCCTTATCATGTAATCTGTGTCCAGATAGCACACCAAGTACCTTCCCACCCGTGTCTCTAATTACAGTTGCTGTAGTAGCCCAGTCATCTGGAAGCTCTTTCTTACAACCCAGAGTCTTTAACGACTCCTCTCTGAATTTCTCACAACATTCTTCTTTCCTTGGCTTCCTTTATTTGATCTTTTTCTTTGATTCTTGTTGTGAAGAAGAGAAAAAGAGTACAGACATTCTACACACACAATCCTCCAACGCTGTCTGGCCACGGTCTCCCCTGCTACAACGTTACAATCCCCAAGCTCCCTCAAGTTTCCTCTTCTACACAGAATGTAGTCTATCACCACTCTTATAGGTCACTCTATGTCCTCCCTCTAGGAAATAAGTCTATCTATGTATCTATCTATGTATCTATCTATCTCTTTTTATGTATGTATGTATGTATGTATGTATGTATGTATGTATGTATGTATGTATGTATGTATGTATGTATGTATGTATGTATGTATGTATGTATGTATGTATGTATGTATGTATGTATGTATCTATCTATCTATCTATCTATCTATCTATCTATCTATCTATCTAT
>NC_056512.1:33356627-33367566 GCF_014905685.2 Nematolebias whitei
GGCAATTTTTCACGTGTTTTCACCATGTGTGCATTTTAAAATAATTCTTAAGGAGTGATTGATGGGACAACAATAAGCTCACCAGATGTGTTCTTACATCTTCACCCACTGTTATAAACTCTCAGGTGTTACAGGACAGAGGATTTAGGGAGACTTTACATCCAAACATGAAGACTGTTTCAAGCAGTTGATGGAGACAACAGTGAATAGATTTACACAAGACTCTACTGTTGGAGGGAATATGCAAAGAGATGCACACTTCTGCAGCCACACATTTGCCTGCATAAAGAGTATGTTTAGAGTTGGAACTCTCTCTGATATAGGGAAATAAACGACAGATAAGAGAGATAATCACCCAGTCTCATGCATCATTTGATTCTGCAATGTGTTTAATGTTTTTAGGATAAAACAACGGCTTCTGGACCCTATTCAGTTACATTTAAACAGCCTCCTAGTATTGTTCCTCTCCTAATAATTGTACACATTTTTTTCATGCTGATCTTTTCACCAATAAGAACTTAGGTTGTTCTTGTCACCCGTCACTATTTCTTCTCTCATTTTCCAGGAGGCCTTTAATTCTGCACATTAACACAGAGAACTCCAACATAACTTAAGTCAGTAAGTCTCCAGTCGATCGACCCCTTGCCAAAACCAATACCTGCCCCAACGCTTACAAGGAGCAGTCTACTACATGATAAGATTTAATGAATTCAGCGCATAACAATCAATAAAGCTTGCCAAGACTGGAAAAGACATATACACCCCATAAAGGTCTAGCAAATACATGCAAGTCTTCTACTTTTTTTGCAGTTTATGGCAGCTTTGACAGAAAAAAAGTTTAAATTATTTGATGATTTTGCATTTGAGAGACTGAAGCACATTATTAAAATTAATCCTAGGAGCATTTTCCCTAATGTTTTAGAAAACACACAGAGACCTTGAGCTTTTAAATATGGTTCAGAACAAAAAGGAGTCAATATTATAAAAGGAATTCCAGTCTTTGCTGTGGTCAGCCAAAGGGACTTACTCATCTGTGACCTACCAGTCTACAGCACCGGGAACAGAAAAACCCCACACACCCATAACCAGGCTGAAAAGGGAACAAGCAGCCATGAACCAAAATTCCAAGAAGCATCCAGTCGGACCTGGCCTGTGGGTAGGCAAAGGTGACAGGGGACTGAAGGAGGAGGATGAATGGAGAAGGAGCTCTGTGTTGAGGCAGGGGGGCGTGGGACGGTGAGTGGCAGGAGAACACAGAGACAGTGGGGAGAGAAGTAGGATGATCAGCACGCCCTTTGTGTCTACAAGTAGTGCAACATTCCACTACAAGGTTTCAAAGCTTAGGAAACTTTGCTTTACTTCTATACTTCAGTTATACCCATGATGCATTCTGATCTGATCATATCTTAATGCGACTTCTACACTCTGGACCTGCACTTACTGTTCAACAAATGTGATCCCGAAGACTCAAATACAACACATCTTACCATCCCCCTGCTTCAAACAGACATGACATCCTCACTGACAGCACCCTGCTGTCCAGATCCTGCCCTGCTGCTTTACTACTCAATCAGCTCAAGTGTCAGACACAGAAGAACCATTCACCAGCCTTCCATGCAACATGGCAGGCTGGAGAATGACACGACATGCCTGCAGATAAGTGCAGTTAATATGATTCCTGTCTGAGTGGTTGTTGTATACCATGCATCATCTCCAGCTTGATTTATTTAACCGAGTCCTGAAGCACAGAAAGATAGCTAGTTAATGAAATCTGACAAAGTCCCAAAGACAAGGCAGACCACGCTATAGAGTCAAACTAACTCGGTTAATCCGATAAACAGATTTCATTTCAAACCTGAGTAAGAAGTTCTCCGGTTGCACTTGTCAGCTTTTCTTTTTCGCCCTCCTCCTGATATCTGAGAGTTGGATTCTACTGCTCAATGTGTGCAAGTCCAACATCCACGTAAAGCCGCAGGAGAAAAAGCCAGTTCCTCAGAGCTGGAGGAGAGATACTGTTGAGTTCTTCCAGCTGTACAGCTATCAGCTCTCGGTCTGCTCACAGTACACCAACACTGACACAGTCCATTTACAAAGGAGCCTTACTCGCTCCCTCACTCCCTCCTCTTCATCTTCATATTCCTTGCCACTAACCTTAACATGAAGGCTCCACCCAGTGGTCATTTCTTTCTTTGCCTCCTATACATATATATCATAACTTTCTGTTTCTGCCAATGATTAAAATGTGACCTGTTGAAGCTACAAGTGTGACTTGTTCCCAGACTTTTCTTTTAAATTAAACCCTAAATCACAGCTCATACGCTTGTGATAAAATTGGTGCCAATTCACATTGTCAAAGTCATAATGAATGGATTATGAACTTACAATTTAGTGTTTCAGATAAGGCAAATAACTGCTCGTTAACCTCTACCCTGAGGCTGTTTACTCATTAATCCCTAACCAAGATAATCACTGTGAAAAAAAATCACTGTAATGCCACTTGATTGTTGATATGTGCTGCTGATTATTCATGCTGCTGATCCCATGCTGCTGTGTTCATTCATATTCATCTGCTCACAGACTCATGTTCGTGCTGCTGTTCGACGTATTGTTTTTGTACTATTAGTGCTTAGCATGTTTTTAGTTTAACGTTTTTCTTAGTTCATATCTTAGATCTTATTACTGCTTTTCTTTGCAATTTATACTTTTGTTGGATGTAACTGGGACCCTGTGTACACAATTTCATTCCACCACATGTACTATATGTGGTGCATGACAAATAAAGAAACTAACTTTAATGAAGCACAACACGTCTAAAATAGTTATTCACAACATAAATTCAATATTAAACATCAACAAAAATAAAATAATTTATACTTTTGGTTTTCTTCCTGTTAGCTTCCACAGATGCAGTGAGTCAAAAGATGTAGCATGAGCTGTTATTAGTCACCAATTCATGGAAGGTCTTCACTTTCCTGACCAGTCACATGACCAGTCATACTCACGCCATCCCTTCCACATTATAAGCTCAACAGCAGAGTCAACAGCAGATGTCTGGAGACATCTGGGTGTCGTTTTTAAAGACAAGCGCATGAGTGTTATCCTAATTGTAATAATGCTTCTTGGAGACATTATGCAATGTTCTGAGCAGTGTTCATTTTTACAGCACGAGTGTGTGCTTGCTCTGGGAGTGCGTGCAGCATGGAGCAGACTCAGATGCTTGCCTCACATCTGTGTGGGGATGAATGAGTCAACCTAGAGCTATCTGATGTGCAGGTTACACTTCACCCCCCCTCCACCCCCCACCCACCAGTGACAGAGCTTCCTCTGTCTGGTGTCAGTATGAAATCCAGGTGTTAGGATTTACAAGTTCTGACAGAAGGTGATAATATCACAAGGGATTATTTATGAAAAAATACCACAAGTCTACAAAAATGCTATTGCTGGCCCTCTACGGCACAGGTAAGTTACATTCAACTGGTCCTGTTGCCACTGCTGGCACTATAAATATATCACAAAACAAAAGTTGAACCGTCAGGAGGCAAAAGTAAATCAACACGTATAAAGGCCCCATTTAGAACACTGCATAACTTCCAGGGCTGATGGCCTCAAATCTCTAAAATGAAGAAAATGTCAAGCTGGGACTAAAGGACTCATTCAGACCAACAACATCTACATTCACTTCAGTGCAACCTGATCATTCAACTATTTTACATCAGATATTTCATAGCATTGGCCAACATTTAGAGTCCCAAAAGAAGTCTGCTCAAACAGACTAAACCAGGTCGCTCCTCAGACTCTACAACCACATGAGGTTCAGTCAGTCTGCTGTTTAAAGCTGCTGCGCAGGAATGTCAGAACCAGAGGAAGTGAGTGGGTGGGGACTCGAGCTGGAGAATGTATAGGAATGTCATACAGCTTCAGCCTAAATATAACAGAGCTCAACGGCAGGAACATCCTGCAGATACACACACACACACAAACAAACGATTTAACGGTATAAAGAATTGGCTTTCTTTCATAATCCACCTCATGTTTAATTAGCTTTAATTGTTTTGATGGGCAGATGTAGAGCTGTTCCTATGTTTTCCTTCAAAAGCGGAAAGGCTTTTTCTTCCCACAATGCATGCCTTTGTCCTCGGATACCGTCATGCTCGATTCTTATCAGGGATGACCCATTGTCAACATCCTCTCTTGCCAGTTAAAACACACACACACACACACACGTCTTGAAATACATGATGGGAAAGTTGGAAGCCAGTTATTTTTGTCTTAAGCTGTAATGAACATGCTGCTTCGCTTTGAATCTTCAATTTTTTACACTTTTTTTTTTTTTTTACCCCTTTCTTGAAACATTCACCCACGCAAAAACCGTAGGACGCAATTTCCCGTTGAGTGTTTTGTCAAACTCAACTTCCTGTTTGTGAGTTGTTCAGTTTGCCGAGTGGAGGAGTTCAAACTTTAGGATGGGAATAACAAAACACATTCTCTCATATTGTTGTTATTTACTGATTTTTTTATGTATGTGAATGTTTCTGTTCAGTGCCTTGAACCGACTTCTGTTGTGAATTGGCGCTAAATAAATAAACTGAATTGAATTCCATCTTTTAAACTTTATCACTGGATGAATTCATGAAAACCAGCAAAAATCACACCAGCAAGGCAGCCACAAAGCGCTCAACTGTCTAACTCGGCGAGAAAGTCTGCAAAATGTTCTCAATGCATTTTTATGTTTCAGAAAGGAAGCAAACTCTATACTGTACCAAGCATAATAAAAAAAAAAAAAAGAAAAACAGGTCATAACATAAAAAATCTACATTAGGAGCAAGCAAAGTGTAGATTTATAGCTTCTCATACTGATGAGCAGTTCTAGCAGCAAAACTTGAACAAGACAGCTGGTCAAATTTACTAATGCTTAAGGTTTCTGCCCAGCTGCCATTTTACAGTTCTAGGCCCTATCAGCAAGAACAACAAGAGTTTGATTTAAAGACTAGAGGCATGACTGTACCTGCTGAAGCAAACCTGAAACGTATCAGTGCTCCGAGGAGAATCAAATAATGACTGGCAGACAAAAACGTGCAAGAAACAGAACACATACACTCATTTTAATCCATCTAAACACTAAAGCCGCTATATTTAACATCCATTACAATTTAATAAATACTATCACAATGACAAACTAAATGTATTAAAGTTTAGAGCTCAAGAAAAAAAAACTTGTATTCTGATAGGGGAAGAAGTTTCTGAAAATATACTTGAATCAAGTTTTGACTTAAATCTGTTGGACCTTTTGCTAGAAGGCATCATAAGTCCGTGAGATCGTATACAAATCTTCGGTGGGGCTAAATTTAACTAATAAAACCATACACGCGTTTTTGTTTCTTTTTATAAAATAAACAAAGGATTCCAGAAAGTTTGTTTTTTTTATTTTTTTTATTTACAAATAAAAAAAAGTGATTCACTACTCAGTAAAATGTGTGATGTTAGTTGCCTTGCATGTAAAAGCTGCTTTGTCCTTTAACGGGACAGTGACGCGTTTTGAACACAACGTAGCATTAAATGCAATTAAAAAAAAAAGGGATGTCATGAAAAAACAAGTACTACTGAACTATTAAACAGCACTTAATATTTAGTTATAATAATAAAATAATGTGTTAATTAGGGCATTAACAGAGTACTCGCGTAATCTACACATCGATTGCTAGGACATCTATCGAGGTTAAAAATGTAATGTCGAGTATCCGTAGTGACGTCATATTATGTGACCACTGTATGACCGTAGGGGGCGGTGTTGCACTGTTGCAGGTCACAGAGTATGGTGTAACACCGGGTCCAATGCACCGAACCAGAACCAGTTTCGGTTTAAGTTTCGTTTTTGACGTGCTGCATGTCTCTTCACGTTTGCAGTTTAATAATAATAACTAATAGTTTAGTTTTTCCTGTGACTTATTTGCAGTATGATAAATGGTAGGAGCATAATATACGCTCCCAATGTTTTGTTGGTCTTTCTTTGTTGTAAATAATTACCTTTTTTTGCGGTTTTATTTATTTATTTATTTTTGTATCTTGAGATCTATGACGTCATCAAATACTCGAGTTCTACTCGGGTTTTATTATATTAATGTCGAGTTTAAAAATTATATACTCGTTCAACCCCTAGTGTTAATTATTGTCATCATTGTACGTTCCCATACAATGGCGAAATTGGCTCTTTGCTTTTAACCCATCCACCACCAGGTGGAGCAGTGGGAAGCTATGGAAAGCGCTGGGGAGCAAATGGGGACAGGGTGTCCTGCTCAGAGACACCACAAGATGCGTAATGACCGGGGATCGAGCCTAGGAACTTCGGGTCCCGGGTCGGCTGCCCTGCACCTACACCATCTCGGCCCTCCAGTTTTTATTAAAACTGATGCCAGTTTTTTATCTTATTCACAAATCTTTCAGATTATTAAATAATCTGGACAAACATAAGGCTTACTTTTGAGTTTTTTCATAAATTTAGGCAAGACTTTAATTAAAAATACTTAAATCCGTCTACATTTCTCCATAAAAACAGACTGCACCATGGCACAATCGTTGAACCCTGTACGTGTTTTTGTTTTTCTGCTTCACCCTAGTGATACTGCCCTTAAAGACGCAAACAACACAGCCGGCCAAGTATGGCTTCAGCAACCAAACATGAAGCTTACAAGTATGCCAAACCCATTTTACCCATTATATATCAATAACCGCACAGGGTGAGTGGTGACCAGGGTGGAAAAGAAGGGCTGCAAGCAATGCAAAAAGGGCAGAAATGAGATTATGGGGAGATTATGACGATTATCAAACTACCAGGGCATTAGTGCCAGCCAGGGGTGGACTCACTGCACCACCGGGTCCATTAGAGCTTTCAGCACCGTTCATTAGAGAACCATTAGTGACAACTACTTCAAGTTCCCAGACCACCCACTTTTAAATAACAGAGACAAATGGGCTTAAAGTGAAGCATTTTCTTCCTGCTTTTGCTGTAAGTAAAGACAAGGCAGCTAAAAAGAGCTGGGAAAAAACAAAAGCTGCAGTTTACAACAGGATCAACCAGTCAGACTTTCACTGTTATCCAACATGATTAACAGTGATGTAAGCAAAGGGTACCAACAGAAACAGCAATAACCTTCCATGAAAAAGGTACAACACGTAATACAGTTAAAACATCCCAACTCACAGGTTTTAAAGCCATCACTTGAACAAGAAGGCTACTCAGAATGTAAACTTGCATCTGTGCTGACAGGCAGGACAAAATGTCTGTCGCACCTGTTGCTCAGTTTTTACTGAAAAGTGACACTAGGACAAGCTGCTCTTGTGGAATGAGCCCAACAGTATTTCATTTATAAAGACTAGAAGTAACAGTTGAATTTTAATTCATAGAAAGCTTTTCAGATGACAAAAGAGCGAGTAAAGCTAATACTTAACCTGGACCAAAAAAAAAAAAAAAAAAAAAGTTAAACTGGGACATGATTGACAAACGGCGAGAACAGACAGGCGGTTAAAAGACGCCGCTTTTCATTATCGGCGTCTGAGATTTTCAACTATCTACGTTTATGTTTTACCAACAACCTGCGGCGCTTTGGAGCCGACGGAAAGACGTTTTCGTCGAGGTAAAATGTCCCTCCATGACAGAAAATGCTACTCACCGACTCCTTCTTCCGATTTCAACACCATGTTTGTGTCGCTGGTCCCCGTCCGCAAGAAGTTTCTCGAGGTCTCCAAGAACCAAAACTACAAACGATACCGAGACTTTGTTTAATCTTTACCGCTTTTTAATAGCGTTCTAAAATAATCCAAGTCTCCCTGGATAAACGAAGGCAGTTTCGGCCGACAGCTAAAGGGAGTAGTTTGAAGGTAGTAGACAGACTTTAACCAGCCGGAGTGAAAAGCAGCGACAGAACCGTCGAGTAAACGGAAACTGACCTGCTTCCGGTTGTGCCTTTCACAATAAAACAAAAACTTGGGAACCAAACTGAACAAAATGTTAAAATGAATAAGGATCGTTCAAATATGAATTAACATCACTTTATTTGCATTGCCAATGATTTTTCAGTATGTGAGTAAGTCTGACACTTTTGAAGCAAAATATAAAGAAATCTGAGAGTGTTTAAAACATTTGCACAGTGCTGAAACAGAGAAGACATGTAACAACAACAATAATAATCTCACACTAGCAGATTACATAACCAGGATGGTTATGTCATAACCCTTACAGATTATAAATATCTTTATTTTCACATTATTTTACAAGACTGTGTCATACTGCATCATGAAGGACCCCACTCACCCAGCACACACATTTTTTGCCCCGCTCTCCTCAGGAAGGAGGTTAAGGAGCATTAAGCGTAGAATCACTAGACTGAGGAACAGCTTCTACCCTGAGGTTGTTAGACTCATGAATCTCTAATCAGGATAATCAGTGAAAAATCACATCATGTTGCTGCTGATCTATTTCATGTTGCTGTGTTCATGCGTGCTCATCTGCTCACACAGACTTATGTTCGTACTGCTGTTCGGCATAATGTTTTTATGCCACTAGTGCTTAGTGTATTATTTAGTTGACGTTTTTCTTAGTTCATATCTTAGATATTATTACTGTTTTCCTTTTACATTTTATTGTTGGATGTACAGTGCCTTGCGAAAGTATTCGCCCCCCTTGAACTTTTCAACCTTTTGCGACATTTCAGGCTTCAAACATAAAGATATAAAATTTTAATTTTTTGTGAAGAATCAACAACAAGTGGGACACAATCGTGAAGTGGAATGAAATTTATTGGATGTGTCAAACTTTTTTAACAAATAAAGAACTTAAAAGTGGGGCGTGCAATATTATTCGGCCCCTTTACTTTCAGTGCAGCAAACTCACTCCAGAAGTTCAGTGAGTCCCAAATGACTGATGATGATAAATAGAATCCACCTGTGTGTAATCAAGTCTCCGTATAAATGCACCTGCTCTGTGATAGTCTCCGGGTTCTGTTCAAAGCGCAGAGAGCATCATGAAGACCAAGGAACACACCAGGCAGGTCCGAGATACTGTTGTGGAGAAGTTTAAAGCTGGATTTGGATACAAAAAGATTTCCCAAGCTTTAAACATCCCAAGGAGCACTGTGCAAGCAATCATATTGAAATGGAAGGAGTATCAGACCACTGCAAATCTACCAAGACCCGGCCGTCCCTCTAAACTTTCATCTGGAACAAGTAGAAGACTGATCAGAGATGCAGCCAAGAGGCCCATGATCACTCTGGATGAACTGCAGAGATCTACAGCTGAGGTGGGAGAGTCTGTCCATAGGACAACAATCAGTCGTACACTACACAAATCTGGCCTTTATGGAAGAGTGGCAAGAAGAAACCATTTCTCAAAGATATCCATAAAAAGTGTAGTTTAAAGTTTGTCACAAGCACCTGGGAGACACACCAAACATGTGGAAGAAGGTGCCCTGGTCACATGAAACCAAAATCCAACTGTTTGGCCACAATGCAAAACAATATGTTTGGTGTAAAAGCAACACAGCTCATCACCCTGAACACACCATCCCCACTGTCAAACATGGTGGTGGCAGCATCATGGTTTGGGCCTGCTTTTCATCAGCAGGGACAGGGAAGATGGTCAGAATTGATGGGAAGATGGATGGGGTCAAATACAGGACCATTCTGGAAGAAAACCTGTTTGAGTCTGCAAGAGACCTGAGACTGGGACGGAGATTGATCTTCCAACAAGACAATGATCCAAAACATAAAAGCCAAATCTACAATGGAATGGTTCACAAATAAACGTATCCAGGTGTTGGAATGGCCAAGTCAAAGTCCAGACCTGAATCCAATCTGGAATCTGTGGAAAGAGCTGAAGAGTGCTGTTCACAAATGCTCTCCATCCAATCTCACTGAGCTCGAGCTGTTTTGCAGAAAGAATGGGCAAGAATTTCAGTCTCTCCATGTGCAAAACTGATAGAGACAAACCCCAAGAGACTTGCAGCTGTAATTGCAGCAAAAGGCGGCGCTACAAAGTATTAACGCAAGGGGGCCGAATAATATTGCATGCCCCATTTTTCAGTTTTTTATTTGTTAAAAAAGTTTGACACATCCAATAAATTTCATTCCACTTCACGACTGTGTCCCACTTGTTGTTGATTCTTCACAAAAAATTAAAATTTTATATCTTTATGTTTGAAGCCTGAAATGTGGCAAAAGGTTGAAAAGTTCAAGGGGGCAAGGCACTGTATATTTTTCAAATAATTTTGCTCTAAAAATATTTTTGTTCATCTGTATAATAGGCTATCTTTACAGTTGATTTTTTTAGGTTATTCATTTTGTATGTTAATATCCATTTGATGACTTGTTAATAAACATAAATCTTACAGTTTCCTTTCATTACGTTTTTAAAAACTATCATGTCCGATTTGTTTACAAAAGCAGTAAAAGCTTAATTAAAAAAAAAAGGGGGGGGGGGGGGGTTCGGGTTCGGTCCTCTAATTACCAGTAATCTTTTGGGTCCAGGACTGCGGATAGGGCTCGAAAAAAAAAAAAAACTACGGGCTTGGTCTGGTCTGGGATGGATTTATTAGGCCTGAATGCAACTCTAACTCAGGGTGAAATCTGGTCTAAGGCTGAAACAGAAAATTATAATGAAAATAAAATAAATCATTAAATAACACAGTGTATGTTAAATTCAAGTTGGGTTATCGGGGGAGGAGTACACAAATTTTATTTTTCTAAGTACTGTAATAAAATCAGATAGCGAGGCCAGACTTTTAATATGAAAAATCGAGTCTTATTTTGAAGGCGACGTTACTCCATATCCGGTTTCAGTCATTGTGTTTCGGGGCGAAACTACACACGCACATATATACGCGCGTGCGCACACATACACACGCACACACACACCACATCCTCTGTCAGACTTTTACTTCGGAAACAA
>NC_056512.1:33367666-33383129 GCF_014905685.2 Nematolebias whitei
ACTGGCATTTAAAAAAAATAAATAAAGCCCTCACTTGACAGGGCTTTAATAAAGCGAGGATGACAAACATGGACGAATTGTGGGAGAAAATCCCTCACAAGCACACTTTCGAAGTTATTTCGAGGAGGTGGGGGGATGTGTGTGTGTGTGGGGGGGGATTGAGGTGTCGACCTCTTCTCGACAACATCCGATTATATTAGGAGTGAAATTCTGCATGCAGCTGGCATCCCTGCCAGGCTGATCTAAATACAGGCACGACGATCCGTGCGTGGCGGAGTAATTAAGCAAATGTGCGTTGACGCTATCCGTGGTGCTGAAACCAGGCTCTGATCATAAAATACTCCCTAAACGGCACTAATGTGAGGGGCAAAGTCACCCTTCCCCTCAGTAAAACTCGTCTTGTGGCGACTATCATAAAAATACACCCCTTGTTAAAGCCGGTTCCCCCCCCCCCCCCCTCCTAGTAAAATATTTTCTCCATTATAAAGGCAAGAAAATGAGGAATATCACTTACAGCAGAAGAGCCAGGGTGTTTTAGATGTCCTCTTTCTATATCCTCAAACTTTTTGCAAATATCTTTTTTTTTTTTCTACACGGACCAAATGAGGGAGGAGAGAAAAAAAAATCCTCTGTGATCTCAGATCTGACGAATTTGAGCTCGAGGCTGGAGAAGCGGCTGCTGACGATATGCGCAGGTCTCTCTCACTGTTCATTGGGTGGCTGTGCAGTGAGTTCAACTCTCAGCCTGTCAGCAACAGAAAGGTTTCGCTAAACTAACAAATCGAGCACATGCACCTGGATGTTCTAGTCCATCGATTCCTCCCCCCACTTCGACATGAGGCGCGCATCATTCATCAGCCTGTCCGAGCACAGATTATTTCATTTTAGTGGGCTGTTCTAAGGGAATATTAAGGCAAGACCGCCCATTTTATATGCAGCACAGTTTAACTTCCTCTGCTGTCTCCCTATCTTCCCAGTGGATGCTACATAATTGGAAAAAAAAAAAAATAATGGGAAAAGCATCGTGTTATATCCATCGTGCGTGACTCCTATGATGACTACCAGTAAGATAAGGCTGACCATCTTTTCATTTGGCTTAAAACATAAAGACTCTTGCATCTACGAACATAGCAGTCATAAAACAGGACAGTAAGTACTCACAACGAGGCGAAAGGAGCACAGATGGATAAAGCGCGCACAAGCTGGGATGGAAAAATAACCACGCAAACGAAACTCCAGGATAGGTATCCTCTCACCAGCTTTGCGCTCGCGAGCCGAACCTCTTTGCGCAATGAAAAATACATAAATAAATAAATAAATAAAATAAAATCCTCCTTGAAATCACTCACCGTCTCCTAAAAGCCCAAGTTTCGCATGGAGACAGCAGCGCTGTCTCTGTTTACAGCCAAATATTGTGCTGCCACAGCCGCGCCACTTCACACTGAGCACAGAGCTGCGAGGCGCGCTGAGCTGCGTGCGTGCATCTGCAAAGGAGAAGGAAGAAAAAAAAAAAAAAACAAAAACGGGGCTTATGAGACGCGGCGCATATTTCTGTAGTCATCTGCGTATTCCTAAGTTCGGCTACAAATCAGAGGACATTCGGATGGTTACGACGCGTAACAGAGGGCAAACGTGCACGGAAAGGACATTCTTATGGACACTTAACAGCAAATCAGAGTGATTTATAATCGTGTTTAATAATCCGGGGCTGAGGATTAAACGCTTTGGACACAGAAGGAACTCGTTTTTACAGCCTCAGTTTGGACTGAGGGCTTATTTTCATGGAGGCAGCGTGAGCTGGCTGTGAAGTCACGTCAGTCTGGTCTGCAGTGTGTGCCACAGCAGTGCAACGTTTCTTGTGATCGTGCGCGTTGCCTCCTCACGCGTGGTTAAAGTAATGCATGCGCGTGATTAGTTATGAGGCGCGTCACGGGCTGACGTCCCCTTAGATAGATAGATAGATAGATAGATAGATAGATAGATAGATAGATAGATAGATAGATAGATAGATAGTCTATCTATCTATCTATCTATCTATCTATCTATCTATCTATCTATCTATCTATCTATCTATCTATCTATCTATCTATCTATCTATCTATCTATCTATCTATCTATCTATCTATCTCTCTCTCTCTTGCTATCTAGCTGTCTGTCTGTCTTCACTTTGAGTTCAGTCCCTGTCAAAGTCATTCTCTTCTCTTGCTGTCAAATTTATAGCCAGAGTTCAAAAGCTGAACAAGGTAAGAAAAAATCCCTCTGTTGCAGTGGTGCTGATAAAAGACATGCCCTTGCACTGTCATTTAAGGAAGCAGTACATCAAGTGTACTGTCTGTGCTCTGGGACATTGCTGCTTAAAAAAAGAAGCTTTATCTAAAAGTAGATTTGAAAAATAAGGATTACTTTTGTTTAACTTCTGTATCATATTGCTGGTCACTGATCAAAAAAATTAAAGACTTTATAAAGACATTCCGGGCAGCACGGTGGCGCAACTGGTAGAGCTGCTGCCTCTCAGCAAGCAGGTCCTTGGTTCAAACCCCGGTCCAGGGGCCTTTCTGGGTGGAGTTTGCATGTTCTCTCCGTGCATGCTTGGGTTTTCTCCGGGTGCTCCGGTTTCCTCCCACAGACCAAAAACATGCATGTTAGGCTGATTGGTAACTCTAAATTGTCCCTAGGTGTGAGTGAGAGAGTGAATGGTTGTTTGTCTCGTTTGTCTCTATGTGGCCCTGTGATGGACTTGCGACCCGTCCAGGGTGTACCCCGCCCCTCGCACAGTGATTGCTGGACATGGACACCGGCAACCCCCGTGACCCAAAATGGAATAAACAGGTAAAGATAATGGATGGTTAAAGACATTCCAACATTTAAAATATGTTTATTTATGACTTGGCCCTTTAATTTTTTATATTTCAGCTCCAGGCAAAGCCAAAGGACAAAGATATTTGACAACTGCCTCAGGAAGTGAGGCTCCTTCAATCAACAGGAATCTCTTGTGTGCAGATTTGTGTGATGTTTTGCTGTGAGTGAGCAATCAGCCAACATGCTGTCATAAATACTGTCTTACGCCATTATCCATGCTGAGACAGTTTGGTGGCATTGTGTCTAGTTTGTAATCTCAATTTATTTGATTAAAAAATATATTTAAAAAAGGAATAATTTTTGCCCTTGTTGTTAAATCTCAGCTGCAATCACGCTGTTACGTATCGTATAACAATTATCCCTTTGTGTGTTTGGGTGAGCAACGAAAGCTTGATGAAATGTGACAGAAATATTACCAACACTCACTTCGACAACATTTAAATCAGAATACTGTATCTTGAGTCAGACACCTGTTGCAAAACTCAAGCCACTGTTGCATTTTTCTCTTTAAATCTGTATTTTTTCTATTATAGTTCATTATCTTCACTTACGAATCAAGAAAGACATTTCATACCTCACTCTAAATTATCTATACGGTGACCCAATGACGTTCTTCAATTATTTATAAATATGCAACACTCACACAGTTAGAATGACTTTACCACTGGCCATCAGTCCACTCAGTTGTACCGCTCATGGCTACGAAAGCTGAATTTAGAATCTAACAGCGGCTTTAGTCAGAAATGAATAAAAGCAGCTGAAATAAAATGTTCAAGGTTTTCTCTCACTCAAAACTGCACCTTTATGATTTCTGTTGTGCATGCTAGAAAGAATGACGTGTAGAGAATTGAAGCTTCATGCAAAGCACACCTGTTCTGCAAAACATTGTGTGTGGACTTACTGCAACAAAGAAAGTAGGATGCCGATGCAGCCAGCAACTTGGGGCTGCAGGCCAACGAGCTGACAAGTCCAAATATCCAGCCCAACACCAGCAGAATAAGGCTGAGAGGCAACATGATGACCACCACCTTGTGCAAGCCTGAAAATACACATGTTTACAAGGGTAGACACAATTTGTGGTTTTGTTAGAGGGTCTGGGCTACAGCTGAGCTGTATTTCATTGTAACGCTGAGTGCAATCATTTGGAAAATAGCACTGAGTTTCTCAAATTGATTTTAATCATCTGGGGAGCCGTCGGCTTTCATTCCTATTGTCAGTGGAGTATAATCAACTAGCAGACTTGATTGAGGTAGTTTCTTCTCAGCAAATGATTTGACTCAGTTTCTTCCTGTCAATGTTGTAAACAAGGACTGTTCTTCAAGCCCCTGTGGACTCTGATCTAATCTAGGACTCGAGTTAAGTCATTTACCTTCCCAAGGATTTCACCAAATACACACCATCTTGAACAGAATGTTAATGCAGGTTTATTGTTACTCTCCTGAATATGATGGTTTGACAGACATTTAGATTTCATGTAATTCGTTTGTTAGGTGGAAAAAAAAAAGAGCAAACAAAAGCACTCACCAAGAAGGTGCCTTTCTGTCTCTGACAGGCCAGACATATTTGCAGTGAAAGAGGAGATGACTGAACTCCTATTTGCTCCTGAAAATGGCAGAGGAAAAGGTTACATGACAAAACCCCCGGTGCCAGAGCTGAGGGGAGCTTAACAACAATGAAAAAGGAAAAATGGCCCAAATATGAGAACATGATGTCATTTTGTAACATTTTTACTCAAAGTGAAATTATTTTAGTGACACATTGACAAAACAGTGTGATTTTCAGCAGAATTCACCAGATCTGAAGTTTTTGGTTTGAGATATAATGTTCATCTTTTGATGAGGATGGAAAAGTTTCGTGTTGTGTTTAAACTGTAACTTCCACCTGCAGCAAACAGAGCATATCCAAGACCTACAAATATTAATTAAACTGGCGATTAACAATATTATCGGCATGGTATTGGTATCGGCCAATATTAGCGTTAAAGTTAAATATTGGACATGGGCCATTCCATTAAAATAACTCACCAATATAAAAGGTGATGCTTTTGTATGACAACCCAGTGACAAGGATGCCTGCAGCGCCAGCACAACGTGATGATGTCACGCACGCCTATCTGATCTGATCATGACGGAGATGAAAATTCAAAATATCAGTGGTGTGGAAGGGTTTTTTTTCGCTGAGGATATCAGAGTCTGAAGATTTTTGGACTATGTTACATTGTCCCCAGTTGGAGATATTTTTCCAAAGTAGCCTTACCCGAGTTATAAGCGGTCATTTCCGACATCATTGAGAAGCTAATAACCGATAGCACTTAGGTGAGTTTTACCACAGACATTTGGACATCAAGAGTTAGCCCCGTTAGCATGATTAGTCTTACGGCAATGGATAGACAAAAACTTTGAACTTAAAAAGGCTGTCCTTCATGCACAAGAGTGCAGAAGATCCCACACTGCAGCTAGGAACCTGGAACAAGCCTCCACAAGTGAGACAGCATCGCAGGTGACTAATGCTAACAAATAACATTTAACACTTTTCATCCATCCATCCATCCATTATCTTTTACCCGCTTCTTCCATTTTGGGTCATGGGGGTCGCCGGTGCCCATGTCAATCAATCACTGTGCGAGGGGCGGGGTACACACTGGATGGGTCGAAAGTCCATCACAGGGCCACATAGAGACAAACGAGACAATCAACCATTCACTCTCTCACTCACACCTAGGGACAATTTAGAGTTACCAATCAGCCTAACATGCATGTTTTTGGTCTGTGGGAGGAAACTGGAGTACCCTGACAAAACCCACACATGCACAAAGTGAACATGCAAACTCCACCCAGAAAGGCCCCCAGACCGGGATTTGAACCAAGGACCTGCTCGCTGAGAGGCAGCAGCTCTGCCAGTTGCACCACCGTGCTGCCCACTTTTCATTCAATATATAAGTTAAAGTGCTATGCATATCATATGGCTGTTACTGAATATATGACACCAGTTACACAATTTTTGTAGCAAATATGAATAAATAGGAAAGGAAAGTAGACTATATTAAAAATATTGGTATCAGTTATTGGCCAAATAAGTTTTAACATATCGGCCAAAAATCCAATATTCTGCTTCCCTAAATAAGACCAATCATAAAATGTCCAGAAGAACTGCTAAACAAGCTCCTGAGCTGAGGATGATAGAGCTGTGAGCTGCCACGGTGACAAATGATCTTGTATCATTGCACATTTTTGTAAGCCACGTGGCTGATTCCTTTAAAAAAAAAAAAAAAAATCAGTTCATAGCTCACATGTTATTACATGTACTGTACTACACCAAGACACAAGCCCTGGCATCCCCTGCCTGCCTCACTATCACAATCTGAAATCCACTGCAGGCAGTTTCTGCACCTGCGTTCTTCACTGAGGGTTTAATCAGGAGCCACTGAGGGATGAGCAACAACACCAGAGGAGTAAAGCAGAGATGCAACACATAAAGCAAAAAATGATCTGAAGTAATTATTTAATGAATTGCAAAGAATATATATATTTTTTAAAGCTAAACTATGATGAATCGTGTGGTTTTTTTTATCAAAAGTTATGCAAATGTTGAGATTTTAAAACACCCATCTTATCTTTGACAAATATACAAAATATATTATAGGAAATATATTATAGGAAAATAAAACTGACAAACCTTCATTGACTCTCCATAATCCAGAGTGTGAGCTCAGGTCATCCGGACCTGTGTAGTTGGGTTTATTCACATCGATTATGTACCAATAATCAGTCCCAATTGCCACAGCGAGGAGGCTGAAGCTGAGCAAACCAGTGAGACCAGCCGTCAGAACCACAGGACCGTACTTCATGGTTCCACCTGCTCAACCTGTTTAGCACTTTGTTGTAATCTAATCTAATCTCATCTGGAGAGCTGCTCCACAGCGATCTGAAGGCTCTCCAGCAGGACCCTTCCTTCCAAACTGCTGCTTCTCCATCCTCACGTGCAGCTCAAAATGAAAAAGAACAAACAAAAAGCTAAAAAGAAACAAGCAAAAGAATCTTGCAGAGGTTAAATCCTCCTCATGAGCAAAATATAACATGTATTTTTATATGTAAAAAAATATATATTTAAATTAAATTAACTTAATTTTGTTGTTTTACATCCTCTCTTCGTGCAGCGGCTGCGCGTCTGGTGGGTTTCTGCGGCTCTCTTTCAATTGTCCATATAGTCAAGCTACTTGAATAAAATACACTTCCGGTTTACTTTTTCAAAATAAAACTTCCCTTACGGAACACTACAACGGAGCATGGGAGTTTGTTTATTTTTTCCAAAATAAAAGCCACCAACTCGACAGTGCCTTACTTGAATTGATAAATAAACTATGCTATAAATGTAAGTTTAAATAGGCTACTAATATATTTAATATAATAAACATATGTTCAGAAGTGAAAACATCAACATAAACTAAAGACAAGGGCACCATCGAGGAGGAAGCAGAGGAATGTCCACCCCCCATTAATTTGTTGCCCCAACCTACTAGCACCCAGTTGGTTAGAGTGGACACTTGTACATACATATGCATACAGTCAGTCTAACAGTCTGTTAGCTAAATATTTCATGAACCACTGCATGGATTTTATTGAAACTCCCAGAAACTAATTATTATATGTGCATATGAAACTGATTAAGTCTTGGAGTCCACCAGAGTAAAGATGGTCTTCAAGAATCACAGTTCAAGCACAAAAATTGCTATAACTCAGTCAGTTTCACAAATATTGCGCTAAAATTTGGTCTGATAATAGCTGAGTGTCATCCCCAACACATATGCTGATCGAACAGATCATGTAAGGTCTTTATTTATAACATTAGAGTTCAAAGGCAGCAAGTTTTATTTATGCTTTCAAGGAATGCTAATTTAAATATATCAATTTAAGAGAGGAGGACAAGCTTTGATGAGTATCGACTGTGCTCAGTTAGTAATATAAAATGTAACATTAAAAAAATGAACAAAACAAAGCAAAAACAAAAACAATGTACACCTTAATCAAAAAGCACTTCATCGCATCCCATATTGCAGTATTTTTTTTTTTTTATCTCAAAAAAATTCCTGGAGGTGCCCCTGATTAAAGGCTCATTTTAAGTGATAAAAATGACTTCTCACATCTTTTCAAGTTGAGACACAGAAAACAAAAAAAGCCTTCAGGTCTGCATTGACTCACACAGTTCAGTCAGCACTGAACATTTGGCCAAATTTACCCCTTCCTCCTGAGTAAAACACTTTGATGTACTGCGTGGGGATGATGAGTAAAAGGCAATTTTCACGTCTGGTCACAAATTCCGATTTGGTCAGGGTTCTGGAGTGCACACTACAGGGCATTTTGAGTCCATTCCTGTGTAGCTGATGGCTTTTGTTCTTGTTGCAGTCTGGCAGGTAAATAAATCTTTAAGTGAGTTCTCTTGCTCACTGCAGCAGATTCTTTTACTCTTGTTTTCAGCATTCTTCCAAAAAAAATCCAACCATAGTTTTTAAGGTTCTTTGCAAACAAAATTAAAACACACGAAAAATATAATTTTAACATCTTACTTTGATTTTTGTTCATCAGACTGCACATCAACTTATTTTCCATCTGTGATGACGTGAAACAAAGCAAACATTTTAAAATTCATCTTTCTTATTGAATGCTTACCAGTTTACTAAATTTTGTCTCAGATGTGGATTGAACAGCTGACATGAAATCATTAAACCATCCATTTATCCATCCATTATCTTCCACTTATGCTGAAGTCAGGTTGTGAGGGCAGCATCTTGAGCAGGGAGGTCCAGACTTCTCTTTCCACAGCCACCTCTTCCAGCGTTTCTGGGAGGATTCCAAGGCGTTCCCAGGCCAACCAAGAGACATAGTCTCTCCAGCGTGTCCTGAGTCTTTTCTGAGGTCTCCACCCTGTCAGACATGCCCAAAGCACCTCTCTAGGGAGGCACCCAGGGAGTATCCTTACCAGAGTTCATGACCATAGGTGAGGGCATGGATGTAGATTCACTGGTAAACAGAGTGCTTTGCCTTACAGCTCAGCTCCCTCTTCACCACAACGGACCGGTACAGAGTCTGCAATTCTCCAGATGCTGCACCAATCCATCTGTCATTCTCACGCTTCATTCTTCCCTCACTCGTGAACAAATCCTCAAGATACTTGAACTCCTGTATTTGAGGCAGAACCTCACCCTCGACCTGAAGAGAGCAATCCACCCTTTTCCGGTTGAGGACCATGGCCTCAGATTTGGAGGTGCTGATTCTCATCCCAGCCGCTTCACACTCTGCTGCAAACTGCTCCAGTGAGAGCTGAAGGTCACGGCACAATGACATCAACAGGACCACATCATCTGCAAAGAGCATAGATGGAATCCTGAGGCCACCGAACTGGAAACCTTCTGCCAGCTGGCTGCACCGAAAAATTCGGTCGTAAAAGTTATGAACAGCATTGGTGACTACATGCAGCCCTGGCGGAGTCCAACTCCCACCCTGAAGGGGTCCAACTTACTATCGGCAATGTGAACCAAACTCTTGCACCGCTTGTATAGGGACCTAACAGCCTGTAACAATGGGCCCCAATCCCATACTCATGAAACACCCCCCGTAGTGTACCCTGAAGAACATGGTCGAATGCCTTCTCCAAGTCCACAAAACACATGTAGACTGGATGGGCAAACTCCCATGACCCCTCGAGGACCCTAGTGAGGGTAAAGAGCTGATCCAGTGTTCCACAGCGAGGACGAAACCCACATTGTTCCTCCTGGATTTGAGGTTCGACCAACGATCGGACTCACTTCTCCAGTACCCCTGAATAGACCTTACCAGGGAGGCTAAGGAGAGTGATGCCCCTGTAATAGAAGCACACCCTCCGTTCCCCCTTTTTGAAGAGAGGACCCACCACCCCATTCTGCCAGTCCGGTGGCACTGCCCCAGATGTCCACATGATGTTTCAAAAGCGTGTCAACCAAGACAGGCCCGCAACAACCACAGCCTTAAGGAAATCAGGGCGAATCTCATCCACCCCCAGAGCCCTGCCGCCTCGGTGCTTTTTAACGACCTCGGCAACCTCATCCTTGAGTGTCACACCCAAGAGATGCCAGCGAGTCAGTGTCAGTTTATTACACCTGCAGTGGAGTTCTGGGAAGAAACTTCACGTCTGCATATTTTCTGTTAAATTGACTGATTTGGCAGATTGTTGGAAGGCATGAGGTTAAACTTGTCACATCATCTCTGAACATCGTCTCACTCTCATTTGAATACATCTTCATTAAAATGCGTACACAAATCATTTACAAGAGCTTCAAGGCTGTACTGTCCTTTTCAACTAAAAACACCAACAGAACAAGAGCAACAATGACAGAAGGTTTGTTTACATGCACTGCATGTCTTAATTACCTTCCACAACATTTGATCAAAAATCACATCAGGACTTCAGCTTGGATATCATCTTAAACTTCTTCTTTTCGGCTCATAGTTTGCTGAATTTGTTTGTTATTCTCCAGTCCAACTCGAGCTTGCAGGCAGGCTGCCTCAGGTCATCTTCAACTGGACTTTAATATGATGCAGAATTTACAGTTTAATAAATGACTCCACACTACTCAGACCTTGATGCAACAAAGCAAACCAGAACATTTCATCTCCAAGTCCAGTTGGTAAGAAGCACTTTAAAAACGTATTGTGACTTGTTTCAAAATATTCTGTCATGACTGAAACTGTATAAATCTATCGAGTCAAACTGAACTTGTTTGTTCTTGAAAGACAGAACACAACTGATTGTAAAAGTGTTACTCTTTATGTCTTGCATGCACAGAAAAAAAAACTATATTTTACAGAAGTGTGTGACTGCGGAGTCAAAATTCAGATTATTGTTTTCCTGTTTATTGCTTCTCATGTTTCTTGATACAGCTGCACTTGTGCCACTTTAAACATTCATTATGTTAAAACAATCAGGTTGATCAGGAATTTTGTCCTTTGTTTTGTTTATTGTAACTTTTATATGTAAAAAAAAACAACTTTTTAAAGCATAGTTCCAGATTACATTAAGAGTCCTACTTTAGTCCTCTGTTAATTTTAGCTTTAACCCACTGTTCTGCTACTGTTAGCTACTATTAGCTTTCAGCTAGCTTTTTTTCTATTGTAACTTTCGAGCTAAGTTTTTACTACTTTTGCTAATTAAATGCTGCTCTGTTCCTTTGAGCAGCTGTTGTACTCCTTTAGCTCATGCTCTCTATGTTTTAACTCAGTTGAGTCAGTTTTAGCTTCTTCAGCAAATTTCAGCTCGGTCATTCAGCGTTCACGCTGCATCATCAGAGAAAATGCAATTTCTCTAGTTAACTTGTCATTAGTTTATTTTTGCAACGGGATTAAATTTCACAGTTTGAGCATTTGCAAAATGTTTTTCCTCTTTCCTTTTTATTTTTGTATTTTATTTTGCGTAGACACAGTGTTTGTCTTGGCACACATTCCTTGCAGTTTAAATTTGCTCAGTGCCCGTCTGATTGTAGACACAAGACTTATCTGCAAATCCTGAAATAAAAGAGTTGCCTTGTTTGCTGTCTGGTTTGGGATTACATTTGCAGAGGCAGTCAACTGGAAGCAAAATGGTAGTTGCGTAAAATCACTTATATTAGATTATTTGATTTCAAGTTATTTATGATTCGACACCCTTTGCCAAACTTATTTATAATCTCGTGGAAGCTTGAGAGTACTCTTTTGATTTTGACGGACACTTTAATATGAGCAAACTCTTGTTAGAGAATGGATGAAAACAAAACATTATTCACCGCTTCTCCACTATCCACTCATCACTTGCACAAAATTTGGAAGCCCCTAATTTAAATCGTATTGTTTTAAAATGTGATGGAAAATTATAGCGCCGTGTCTGTTAATCAGAAGGTTGCAGACCCACGAGTAAATCGTAAAAATAAATAATTTAGTTTCTGTGTGGAGCTCATCATGAGAAACAAGCAGTGTTACAGTGTGAGAACTAACACCGTCAGCCTACATTCACCTCTCTGATTATTAGCTCTGACCTCTCTGACATGTACAGTCTATTTTTGAAAGGTTGTCTACTCAGCATAATTGGTGAGCAGGGAGTCGTATATTACTGTCATTTTTTATTCTTTCATAGACTTTAAAGTATAGAAGCTTTTTAGGCAAATAAAAGTAATATTTATGCTTATGTAATGTGACGACATATCTATCAATTAACTTTAAATGGTACATTTCAATTTCAGACACTAAGAAGATTGTTTATTCCTACAAACACGGATGATTTTTATTTGTTTTGACAATCACAGACACAAAACAAGTATTTTCTTAATGACAGCATGAGTTTGTACAGTTTTGACACGGTTTTCAAAAAGGGGAGATACCATCAGCTGACTTTAATGGCTAAACTGGTGAGTGAACAAATCCGTCTGTCACGTCTAAGCTTCATTATGCTGCACACACTCATTTACTGAAGATATGGCAGGCAGAGTTCAATCAGAAAACCATTTTTTTATAATCTAATATCACTTAAAATCAAATAAATGCATAATTTCAAACCACACCAGCTTTGTATTCTGACTTCCAGGAAAATAGACCTCAGTTTTTTCACTTTTTCCCTATTTTCTTTTCCTTTTTCTGTAAAATAACACATGTGCTATGAGTGAAAACAGCGTATGTTGATCTGAATCAGTTTTAGATCCCTGCAGACTGTCTGTCAGTTCATCCTCTGGTTTTCATCTGACTCTGCAGACTTCTCAGAAACATTAGGAAGACATGCTCACGTTTGTTTGTAGCGTTAGCAAAATATCTCATGATCAGATTTTAAATAAACTCCTCGATAGTCACCGGATGATCTACACCATATTAAATTTTGAAATCAACTCAGTTCAAGATGGCTGCCACAGCTTTGCAATCTGAACAAGCACAAAACGACTTTAACTATAAGATTTGACGTGTTCGTATGTGAACACACGTGTTGTTGTTTTTTCAGTCATTAACTGTATGAGTCATCTGTCTGTTGGTAATATATCTCATGAACCACTTCTCACATTTTTATGAAACTTAAAAAAGTAACAATCCGATATATCGTATTTTCCAGCATATAAGTCACAGATTTTTGCATAGATTTATCATTTCTGCGACTTATATACGTTTTTTTTCTCCATATTCATGACACCATTTTTGACTGACACTTTAAATTTCAAACAACGAGTCCTCCCGTGACTGCTCGCTTCACTCAACTGGTGCAGGCGGAGGAACACTGCAGAGCTCGTGGCTCCGGCCACGATGGATGGACGGATGGACGGATGGATGGATGGTGCCGCGCAACCCAGGTGAAATGAAGCTGTTTTGACCATTAAAGTGCATTTATTAAGGAAAAGTTAAATTGAGACACACATTTGCTACAATGTCAAGCAAACAAATAATTGTTTTTAAGTGTTCATCTTGTTAAATTTCGAAGAACTGCAACAGCGACTCCTCCCGTACACGCTCGCTTCACTCAGCTAGTGTGGGCAGAGGAACGCTGGAGAGCTAGCGGCTCTGGCCACGATGGATGGATGGATGGATGGATGGATGGATGGATGGATGGATGGATGAATGGATGGATGGATGGCGTCATGCCACCCAGGCGAAATGAAGTTGTGCTGACCATTAAATAAACACATAATAAATGCGACTTACACGCCGAAGTGACTTATATATGTTTTTTTTCCTCTTCATGGTGCTTTTTTTGACTGATGCGATTTAAACGCTGGAAAAATACAGTACATCTATAAATGATTAACTGTTGGATGATGTCTAATTCAAGATGGTCACCACAGCTAAATGACCTTAGGAAGCATAACAATAGCTATGACTCAGTCAGTTTTACAGATATTGAGCTAAACTTTGCTGTAGCAGTAGCTGAGAGTCATCCTAATGACATTATCTGAGTGTTCACACATGTCAGCGTCATAACAACCAGAACGGCTCCGTCTCTCCTCATCATAAGATGATCACAGTTTAGGGCTGTGGGTGATGTTCCGTCCTTCAAGGAAAGCTAGGCCTTAATTTTCATTTTATTTCTTCTCCTTTCAGCTGCTCTCTTCTTCAGGGGTCACCACAGCGAACTAACTCGCATGAAGATTTGGCAATTGTTTTTACTCCGGATGCAACCACAGACCACCGAGCTACCACAGCCCTCTGTGTGGAGCAGAGAGCTGCTATCTAGAGAGGAGCCTGCAGGTACACGGAGGCACCTGATAAACTCCAAGCCCTTCTCCTCTCTGTAAGCTGGAAAGCCGAAGTCGTCTTCTCTGCTCGGCTCTGTCTGATAAGCGTGTACCGAAGCTCTTCATGCCTCTCTGTCCGGCGCAGATTCTCACTGACGAGGCTAAAAGCATCTAACTTTTGTTTGTCTGTTAATCTTCCTTGTGTTGTCTACCCTTACAAGTAAACTGGGTTGAAAATTCTTCCCGTGTCCTCAGTGTGGCTTAATGAAAGAATCCAACTCCCACCTTCTCTAACCTCTGCACCACCACTCCGCAAAAAAGTTATTTAAAATTTATGATTCCCAAACAGGATTTTTATGTTCAACCTACAATTATTATCACGCTTCATGTGTACATTTTACAAAAACACGTTTAGGAGCAGCGAGCGAGTGAAGACGTTGCTTTTGATTAGTTTTGCTTCTGTTGTAATTATTGTAGCGTCTGTTTGCACTTTTAGACACTTCGACCTCCTGATACTCACTTATCAGTTCAGCATTGATTAAAGTTCCTGGAAATATTAGCTGTGCAATCAAATGATTTTTCCATCTTCACAGATTCATTAGAGAGATTGCTTTAGAACTGAGTCATCTGTGCAATATCCAGACTCTGGAAGATGCAGATAAAGATGCAACAGCTGAGTGATTCACCAAAAAGGAGAAAATAGCTGAGAACAAAAAGAACAAAAAAAACAAAAAAAACGACCTGTTGTTTGTTTCTGATAACAGTTTATCTCTGTGCACTCTGTTCTGCTTACACCAGAAATCAATATGGCTGTCTTTCCTCTTCCCTGACAGCTTGCCTTGTTTTTGGGAGAAGAGACTTTATCTTTTTTTGTTTGCTTTTTTCTGTTTACACGTCTCAATTGTCGGCTTGTTTCTCAGATTCTGTTTATCGAATTCCTATAATATTTAACGCAGCATTGTCTCTTCAGGCTAAATCAAACAATCGTAGTTTTTTATAATGCAGAATAAAGTGTTGCAACTTTTCTCCTTTTCCTTTAATTTACTTGGTTTTCTTAGAGGTGTACGTTGAAGTCATTTGCTGTAGCTCAGCAGGCTTGTCTTTGTTTTCTGTCTGGTGATGGTTGAAGTTGGGCTCAAGAGGTTTACAGATCTGTAATGTCTTTTTTTGTTATTTGTTTTTCACTGAATCCTAATTAAAAGTGGAAACTCTGTCTGATTCAGTGCAGCAGAAATGTGTTTATTTCCAGTAGTCTGGATTGTGGTAAAGTTTATAGTAAAGTCATTTGCAGTTGACTGTCACTATTAAGTGTAGCAAAAAAAAATAAAATAAATATATATATATATATATATATATATATAGAAGAGCGTCGTGTGCACGTACAAAATAGAC
>NC_056512.1:33383229-33419719 GCF_014905685.2 Nematolebias whitei
TTTAATTGCACATTGTAATTGCATTGTTGTGTTGCTTTGCTTTTTTCAGCTTCTCCAGGATTTGATCTCTCCAGTTGGTGGCTCTTCTTGTTGAGATCTAATTTAGGCCATTATTTACTGACTTTATTACATTATGCCTTTCATGCAATATGAATATTTATTCAAGAACCAAAGAAAGCAGGGAGGAAGCAAAATAAAACTAATGATCTGCACTGAAGCTCAAGTATCGTAGTGCGTATAAGTCGCATCTTTTTGCATAAATGTGCAACTCCTGCGACTTACACACCAAAGTGACTAATATACGTTTTTTTTTTCTCCCCTATATTTATAACCCCATTTTTGTCTGAAATCTGACGATTTCATTCATTCTGACATGAAAAATATTAAACATTACCATTTGTAGCCACTAGCGGATGCTCGAGCTTTATGGAAAGCCAAGTGTCTCATTAATAGGTAAAAATGACCATTAATGAGACACTTAGCTTGCCATATAGTGCCACCTTCATCTCGCTCCAGAACTCCTGGAGCAAACGTCAAATCAGCTTCATTTCTCCGCGTCGCCCAGGTGAAATGCAGCTGATTTGACCATTAAAGGGAATTTATTAAGGAAAAGTTCAACTGAGACACACCTTTACTATAATGCTGAGCAAAACAAATAATTGTTTTTAGATGGCAATCTTGTTAAATGTCAAAGAAATGCACAGCGAGTCCTCCCTCTGCTTGCTCCAGCAGCCGCATATCGATATTTGAAATGCAGCTGATTTTACCATTAAAGTGCATTTATTAAGAAAAAGTTCAACTGAGACACAACTTTGCTATAATGTCAAGTAAACAAATAAGTTTTTAAGTGTTAATCTTGTTAAATTCTTGTTAAAGTCCTCCTGTGCGCACTCCCGTAATCGATTTTTGGCACAACACCGGCCCACATTTCTGAGTGGTCAGTGGTGACGCATAATTTTTTTTTTTTTTTTCATTTAGCCTTTATTTATCCAGGTTAGTCTCATTGAGCCGCGAGAACTCATTTTCAAGAGAGACCTGTTTAGGGAGCACATGGTGGGGTTAAGGGCCTTGCTCATGGGCCCAGAGTGGGGCGAATGAGGGTGGGGACAAGTGTGGGTGTTTCACCTACCCCACCCACAATTTTGATGTTGTCAGGGCCGGGGCGTGAACCGGCGATCTTCGGACTTAAAAGGCGAAGCGACTTATTTGTGTTTTTTTCCACTTTATTGAACACTTTTGAACTGATGCGACTTATACGTCGAAGCGACTTGTACGGCGGAAATTACGGAACATTGGGAGATGGGAATGTCTTTTGCTAATCATGCTTTGGTTAAGAATATTGATCAGAAAAATGGACAAATAATAATTTTTAACATTGTTCAGAGTATCACAAGATGGTACAGCATACTGAGTTATGAAACAATGTCCTGGAGGGATTAATTTTGTAAACATTTTGTAATCTCTAACATCTGTTTAAGAAGTACGCTTGCCACTTTCATTCTAATGACAGACGAGGAGGGACTTATTAATTTTCCCAATCTGCTTCAAAGGGAATTAAAACCTTTTCAGTTGTGCAGATAGGGGTCCATCCCATTAATCAAACCAGTGAAAAACAAAAAAGTAGACGCAATGTTGTTAATGGGAAATATGTTAAGATGCTGGAAAGTTTTGTTTTGCATCTGCTTCTGTGTCAAAATGAGGCAACGCATACTCTCAAGGAAAACATGTTTTTGTTGATAGTAATTGTTATACTTGCATTTACATCATACAATCTCAGGAGAAGCTGCTATGAAGAAAAACCTGGCAGACTGCCTATGAAATCATGCTTTTTCTCAGAAACATAGGGTTATACTCTGTGGGTGGCATCTAAGTCCATTTTAAAAGTTGAAACTGAAAACTGCTCTCAGGAAATCAGTTTCAGTTTCCAGTTTTTATGCTTTTTACTTTAACGGCTTATAAAATTGTTGTGCTCACAGCAAGAGATGTAATTTTGCAGCTTCTGTTGTAATACAAAGTACTAAATGAGTACACATTGCCACCTAGTGTAGTAAAATAAATAATGTTCTCACACAGACTAAAATAAGATTGATAGCCAGATGGAGTTATGGCATGTTAGCCAGAATTATAGCTACACGGTTTTTGTCTTGACAAGAAATACTAATAAAAATAAGAATAATTAGAAAATCACAACAATTTTAGAAATGAGGAGCTGAGACATTGGTTGAATAAATGCTTTTCTATAATTTATTTGTAAGGATCAATAGTTTTGTCTATATTCCTGCAATTATACTTTCCTTAAATTTGCATAATAGATCATTAATAAATTCATAATTTACTAGGTACCTTGAAAAAAAAAGTTTCACTGGCAACATTGCCAAAAATGTCTAGCAACTCGTATTGCATTGTATCATATTGTAGCCTATGTCAGGGGATTTTGGGTCAAGGTTTACGGATGTTTATCACCAACTAATGTTAAATTAATGTTGAACCATGTGTGTGAGTTACCAGAGAGTTCTTCTCTTTCAGAGAAGAACTGATTTGATCTTGCATGTACAGCTGGGAGGCAGAGGTCATCAGTGACTGTCTGTAAGGGCTGATAAGCATGAATATAAACAATGCTCGCACACTGCCCGGTGCAGATCCTCACGATCGGGATCCAATGATATTCAACTAAACTGCTCAGAGGGGCACTGTTACTGAAAGCCAAGAGCTCAGGAGTCAGAAGCAATGTCATTTATTAATCTTGTTTTACAGTTTAAAATCTACTTTTATTTAAAAATGAACCCACTGGCGGACCGAACTGAGCTCACCAGTGCCTGATTTGGCCGCCGGGCCACCAGTTGAATAGCTCAGGTGTAGAGCTGTAATGCATCTGTGTAAACCTGTGAGTGAAAGTCTGACCTTGCTAGTAAAACTAGTTGAAATATCTTCTCATGAAATCGAGTGTGGCTGCTTTCGGTAAGTAAGATGAACAGAGGATATTTTTATCCAACATCATATTAGTACATATAATGCACAGGGTACATTGATTAAAAAGATCTTGCAAACATGTTTTTTGCTCCATGCCCAACATAGAATAAACACGGGTTTATATGCTCTGCTCTGTGACACTTCGGGAGCTGGTAGTTAAGTTTCAAGTATTTTTATTGTCAACCTCTTAACAATCTCATCAGAAACCCAAAACAGAACATAACTTTATGAATGAAATACATTCTCAAATATGTCTAAAATATGGCCAGAAGTTCTAGCAGGTCTACAGGATACATGAATAACCAAACGTTTTCGACATGGTTGACAAAAATGTGTTCGTTACACTCATTTAATATATAGTTTTAGACATTCCTCTGGAACTACTGTTATTTATTACTGACAAGAAAACAAGTGTCAAAATCTACAGGGGTAATTATCCTCAGGATTAGATCCTCCTGTGAGCTGAAGATGAAAATCGGTGTTAACAAAATCTACGTCTCTAAAGTGACTGAGTCTAAGAAATAGTTCATTCTCAAGACCACAAATAAAACTTGTGCCGACTGCAAGTCAACAGGAGGCTATGTATTGTGTTCGCAGAAGAACAGTTTGAAGAAGTGTTGAAAATATAAGAATTATTCTTGACTTGGAAAAAAAATATCCCTGTCAACAAGTTTTCTAATATCCCTAAGGTCTGTTTGCTTACAAATTAGATCCCACAGTCACTTAAAATTAAATGTGAGAATTTCATATATTAAAAAATATATATTTCAAGCCTTTTTGGAAGTTTTATGCAATCTAACGATTTTTAAGCCTAAAATGTTCTTAGTTTACATATTGTAAGCCATATTTTTTTTATGAATTTAAGAAAAACATGTCCAATAAAAAAGCATTATACATACATTTTTATTATCTTACCACCCTCCTCGCAACATAAAACTGGTATAGGAAGCTATAAAAAAGTGGAGTGGATAAGGCCCCCAGGCAGAACACGAGAGACTTCTCAGCAAGTACAATAAAATGCTTTAAGTTAGTTCCTCTCTGGTCATTCCTGATCTGTTGCTATGGTAATGCTGGCATTATATTTTTTGGCCCAAACATGTATGGACTCTACATTTTCTGCAAGCTTGACCACTGTCATTTGCTATTGTACATTCTCAGTATTGCAGAGGTGTGTGTCTATCATTTTCCTTCTTGTCCACTTTACTTCATAATTGCTCTGTTTATGTTAACTGTTAATGACCCATTGAGATAAATGAACGCCCCCTGGTGCAGACATTTATTGCGTTTCCAGACATTAGTGTATCTTTGCTTTGCTTCAACTCTATTATCATATTCAATGTGTCTGAAAAAGGACTAAGTCAAAATCAATGTTTTCAAAAAGGTTGTGAGATCCTGATGATAGGGCTGCCTGGTCGATGGTGGTCTAATGCCTGCACAGAAATAAATTTAATATTTTACTATATTAAATATAATATTTCAAAGAAATCCCCCAAAACTTCAGCACTGACATATTGCCTTGTTTTATATGTTTTTATCATCTGTATGTGTGTCAAATATTTGCATTATATTTCCTAGAAAGTACAAGTTTTTTTATTGTTGTCTTTATAAACCTGTTTTATGAATGAACTGTGTGGAAAAATGTCAAATTTATAGGGTTGAGCAGTAGCACTTCTTTTTCAGTTTAGTTACTGATCAGTGCATTTTAATGCCCTTGTAGTGTCTGACAGGATTGGACCAACAATTTCCTCATAGCTCATTGATAAAATTACAATTTTTTTATTTGGTGTTTTTCATTTGATGTTTTGTCCTTTCAAAAACATCTAACATTCACAAGAAATTGAACAAAAATACTCACATACTTTCTAAATTGTTCACGTTTTTTCCAGTTAAAAAACATAAAAAAGAACATGGAATTGGGTTTCTAGTATAAAAACAGGCAAGTCATGCCGTCAGTCCTCTTCATTAGATCGGATAAAAGTAGGTCTTGCACCTTGATGTTGCGCTCTTCTTGAGAACCTGGGGAGAACGCATCAGTACTCCCAGAGGCACGATGCATCAAGAGACGCACCATCACACATAAGCGTGCCTCCCTGGTCGCCACGAAGATACTTGCCATTGGAGCCCTTGATGGCGATGCGTCCATGTTCTGGAAACTCTAGAAAAAAGTCCTCTGACTTTTCCCCGTCTGAGTTCGCAAGGCCACTGCTTGAGACGTACCAAAACTTTCCATTCACGCCTGTAGACAGAAATCAGTAGGTTATATTTTAATTATTTGTTCAAATAAAGTCAGATAAAATGTATATACTGTATTTACCCTTTTGATAATATGATAAAATGACCGTCATGGTAAAATAAAATGCACACCTCCAAATTTTAAGGTTTCAGGATAAATTAAAACACAGATGAACAATATTGCAATGCATATGACACTGTGACTCTATTTATTTACCAAAACTAAGCCAAAAGGCAAAGGCTGCATGTGGGAAAACCCCATACCACTTTATTGTAAATTCAGAGTCATTAATAGACAAAAATACCACTCAAATTAATCCAATTAACATATCGTTGGTAAGCGTGATAGTGTAGCTACTCTTCAGTCTGAGTAATGAAAGTATTTCCAAACATGAAGTCTGCCACTTGTTCATGAGAAAAGTTTATTTGAAAATAAATATAGACAGAAAATATCAAAGTGAAAGTGACTGCTAATGTGTACAGGGCACAGTATTTCAGCATAAAAACCTTGTGTTAACTGTTGAGCACAGAGGTGGAAATGTCATGATCTGGGCTTGATTTTCAGCCACAGAACCTGGGCACATTATTAGGTTTTTATGCAAAACTGTTCTATGGTCAGGCCTCATCTGGCTGTCCACAAATGCACCGAGTCAGCCACAGTCCACAACAGAGTGAGTTGATATAAAAGCAGCCTATCACAGAGCCACAGGAGGTGCATCACATGTTGAAACGGCTAGCTATACATAAAATAGGTGCTGGACATCTCATATTAAATTCCACAGCTGGCTGGTCCCACACACTGCTTGTCATCAATACAGCGCACCCTCAAGCTTCATTGTCTTCCTACTCATACGCATACTGTCCATTTTGGCTCTATGACTACCGCCCATTAGTGGCTCACTGTGGTAGGACAACTTCAGCCTCCTTCAACGTTATACAAATCACACCAAGACAGGAAGAAGGCCGGCTCAAGTTGAAAGAGTTTCCTGAAAGGGGCACATGAGTCAGCCACGAATCCCTCTGCAAACTAAAGTATCATTGTGAAATATGAGACCATCTGCCTGATGGTTGAAGCATAGCCAAAACTGGTCCACACAGCAGGGCAATGGTCTGAAACATATACCAGTAGCTGCAAATCCAAAATAAAACGCCTCAGAAAGTAAGGTGTTTAATGACCCAGTCGAAATCCAGACCTGAATATAAAAGAAGTGCAGGGATAGGGTCATCCAGAAAATGAAAGTTGACTCCATAGACAAATCATTTTCCACATGCTTCAGTATTTTGGCTCACCTTTACTTAAAATAAATACAACCTGTCACATATTGTCATTCATCTAAGGTTTGAACTTAAACAAATTATCTATTTACACCAATACAATAAAATCCAGTTTCCCCCCCCTTTTTTTTACACTGACTGCACATGTTAAAGAGCATGCAAGAAAACTCAGACTCTGACTTTTTATGTTGTAGGCTCCGTTGTTGAAGATCAATGTGAAGATGTCATAGACTGATCGATTGACATCCAGAGTGTTGGCGTTCTTGTGGTGACACACAAAGCCGTTCTCCCCACGGAGGATCAGCATCGGGCGGTTAATGAGTTTCATCAGGAATAATTCGTCATCACCTGGAATGATTGATAGATGCTCACTGTGCACGTACGGGCGGATACAAAAGTGATTGCAGCAACAGTTTCAGACAAACACTGTTTTGAATCTCAAGCGAGTCGCCTAAAAGCACTTACCCACTGCGTCGCTGACTGCTGAGAGCTGCCCATTTTTCTTTGTGCACACATATTTCCCATTACTTGCCTTGAGTGCTACCCTGTGTCCTCGCCACTCAATGTCAAACATGGTGTTGACCTCTCTGGGAGGGAGGAGAGACATGAAAAAAGGTGGATGAAAAAACACCAACTAGATAGCTAAAGAGTAATGTTAAAATCCTTCTTTAAAGGAATGCACACTGCCATCCAGCTGAAGAAATGAGAGAGTTGTAGCTATTTTTGTCAATCTCATGTAACCTTCGTGATCTTTAGGTCAATATCTATGAAAATGACTGAGGTATAAACATTTGAGTGGTTTCTAATATCAATGGGCTGTGACAGCCATCTTGAACTGAATTAACTCGAGCTGGAAAAGAAAATAATGGACTACTTAAAGTAAGAATAACAATGTAACAACTTTATACACTTCCTGTAGTTAGTTGGTTATCACATGCTTGCACCAGGCAGGGCATCTGGCATAAAAAAATGCTAAATCAGTCATGCTCCTATTGAGTTTGTCGATTCCTACAAATATTTGTGTATTTTGGTCGATTCACATCTCTCTTCTAAGCTCCACATAGAAAACTTGGTAAGGAAACTAAAAGTTAAATTGGGTTTCTTTTTCAGAAACAGATTCTGTCTAACTCTGAATGCTAGGAAACGCCTTGTAACTGCAACTTTCCTTCCCTCCATTGATTACGGTGACATTACTTACATGAACGCTCCTACAAGCACCCTGCAGATGTTGGATGCTGTCTATCATGGTGCGCTAAGATTCAGAACTGGCTGTAACTACTGTACCTATCATTGCACCCTGTATCTGGTCATCATTACCTTCACGTAGACGCTCTCACTGGTACATTTTCATCTTTAAATCACTTTTTGGTCTGCTTCCTTCATACATCTCCTCCTACATGTCACTACGTAAGTGCAGCTACTGCGTGCGCTCTCAGGACATTATTACCTGCAGTGTTCCCTCAGTGCGAACTGAACTAGGCAAAAAGGGCCTTCTCCTACTCCGCTCCTGTTTCTTGGAACACTTTGCAAAAAAAATCTGAAGCTCTCGACCTTGACCTCTTTAAGTGGCTTAAAACATCTGTTACGTTCATGGGAAAAACCAATGCAGACATGTTCCTGATTTTAGTTTTCTTCATCGCTTTACAACCTAGCTGCTTTGTTTCATTTTTTTTAATACTGTTTTCTTTCATTTCTTCTTCTCAATTTGCTTTCTTTTATGATTGTCCACTGTTGTCATCACTCTTTGTTCAAATCAGGTCTTTCTTGTAAATGAGTCCCCGATGTTCAATGTTACTAACCTGTATAAGTAAAGCTTGAATGAAAGAATGTTTGCTAGTGCAGAAGGGAGCAGCCAAAAATAATTATCGGTAGTTGAAGAATTTGGTTCTTATGTGATAGGTGATAGGTGTCTGCTAAAGCATCGTCGTACATACATTTATTTATTATTTATTAACAAATCTTGTCTCTAATGGCCCTTAAAGCTACTTACACATCTGTGGCTGTGGACTGGATCTCCCCGTGTGTCACTAAAGTCCAGTAGGATCCTCCATTGGTCCTGAACATTGACTTTTTGCTCTCCTTATCTATCTCCATCTGGAAAGTCTCCATGTCTGTCTCCACATCCTGATTGGCCGAGATGCTCACACCTGGTAATAAAGAGGGAAAAGACATTTGTAATAATTCTGCTTTCGTTTGGAAGACTTATGTCCATTTCAATCCTGCATCCCCCGAAATGATTTTTGAATCAGATTTTGGGTCATTTAGGGTTCAAGTACCTAACTGATTCAGCACTAGTTAGATCTGTCCTGGTACTTTTGTTGTATCAAATCTTTTTGTGTTATTTACAGTGACTCATAAAGGTTTATCCATCTTCATAGGCAGCAAATAAAGTTATCAAAATACTTTATTTTAGTCAATCTTTTCTTTATGTAATGGTTTTATTTAATAAATGTTACACCCTGTTGTATACTAAACACATTATAAATAATCATTTGATAAACTTTAATTCAGATATACTTTTTGTCTATTCAATTTATGATTATATGGGTCAGCTGCTTTCCACTATTACCTTTGACCTGATCAGTCTCCAATTCCTTTAACAAGCCAGGTACATGAAAATTTACTCAAGTATGTTAACAATTAACTAAGAAGATGGTGATTTGTGGAAAAGATGGCTTCATTTAAAAAGAAACATTATGTAACAGTGTTACCTTAGATGTTCTTTTGAGCTGTTTTGTTTTGCAATTTTTTTTTCTCACAGGTCTATTATGCACAGTTTGATGACACCTAGTGGTTCAAATTACTGACATCCATTTCTCCGTTCATTTTTTTCCACGGCTTTTCCTTTCCAAGCTGTGGGCTGATGGCTATTTCCAGAAATCACTGTGCGAGAGGTGGAGGTGGTCTCATGTCCATCACAGGGACACATAGAGACAAACAAAGCACACAATCGTTCACTCGCTCACTCATATCTAGAGACAATTTACCAGTTACCATGCATGTTTTTGGTCTATGGGAGGAAACTGGACCACGTTTCCACTGAGAGAACATGCAAACTGCACGGAGAAAGGCCCCAGGCCAGGAGGCGGCCCTGCAATCTTCTAGTTGCGAGGCAACATCTCTAACCGCTGCCGTGCTGACCCATACATATTTAGATATATACTGCTTAAGGATGTAAAAGAAGCATAATTTTATCTAAAAATAATTGTATTTTAACTATCATTTATGTTGCATATTTCCCAAGAGATCTCACTAAATGTTATCCAAATTAAAGCATAAAATAAAGCTTATGAGGGAAAATCTTGTTTGCTGGATTACAAGGAAAACAAATTAGACCGATATGGAGATTTTATTGTAACTATTTTTAGAGGTTGGGATGATTTTGCCTCATGTCTTTTACTTCAAAAACATAATTGGAGTTGTTGTTTTTATTTTCTGAGTTTAGAAAGACTGAATGAGCAAACATAATTTAAATAAATGTTCAGTAGCTGTCTGTAGTAAATTCCATTTCATAAACTTGTCATTTGTTTTGCATTCAGAAAGACTTGCACAGTTTAGCCAATACAAAACTGTGCCATTGTTTAGTCGTTCCTGCTCTTTAAACTCAAATATCTTGCGTTCAGTGTTGCTTACTTAATCCACATGTCTAAACTGTGGTTGTTGGGGTGTGTCAGCTGCTGTGATTACACAGACACATTGCCTGTAATTGAACTGTGTCTGCTCTAGTTTAATTTAGGTGCCACCGAAATATCCTTCAACCTTTCTCTTAATCCTGTTACAACGCTAATCCCCCCTCAGTCACCTCCTCCACCCTTCCTGCTCATTCGCACGCTGTAATTCCCTGAGTGGTGAAATGCAAATCTGCACTGCAGGGCCCACTAAGCAGCTTTCGGTGCCCCGGCCTTTAAAAAACACAGAGCCGCTACGAGCTCTAACACTTCAGTTGAAAAAAAATATTGCTTTTGTCTTGTTTATTAAAGGTAGAGCAACCGTTTAATGAACTGTTCTGTTTTTAGAAAAAAATTATTCACGCAAATGCAAAAAACATGAAATAAAATGTTAAGTTTACAAATATAAAAGGAAAGCCATGGTTTAATTACGCTTGGTGGGTTTGAAAAAACAAAAACATGCTCCAATTGTTTTCACACAACACAACTGAACTCAGCTTAACAGATGACACAATGTCATCCAAGCCTAACCTGCTGCACATCCTTTCCAGCCTGATCCCTCCCTGTCACTGATTTGTCTAAATAAACCTGCTGCTGCTTTATTACCACGTTAGCTGACTTTATGAGAATTTCACTTGATGGGCGACTGTAAAGTGCAAGTCGCTGCAAGAATTAAAGCCCATCGGTGGTAAGTGACACCACTGCAGCATAGTCTGCCCTGGAGTCGTGTGCACACTACTTAATCTTTAAAGGACACACAGTGAAAATGACAAAGCCCATTACCACAATGACCTCTACAATATGGCCACTGACATTCTGGATCCAACGTGTAGAATAAAAGCTGAGTTAGCTTCCAGATTTGCTATTTTGATTCCTGCTGTGTGACTGCAAAGAAGCTCCTTAAAGAACTATATAAATAATATGTATAACACATGACTATATTAAAACTGATAATATTCACAGAGCTTAATGGTGGTTCTTCTCCATTTCTATGTGTAAAAAGGCTCATCATGATGTACAAATTATTAATTTTATTGAAGCTAGACTATTAGCTCACCCTCAAATCAAAATCTGCAAATTCAATGTCTTTAAATTGCCTAGTGATTACATTTGTAATGACATTTCCCAAATTTAGAAATTAAAGTGGATTATTATTGGCTATCATCTGAAATTTAAAAAAAAGAAACATGCACCCATTGGGAATGGCTTTTGCATAATTTTTTTTTTAACTTCTAAAGAAATGAGAATACCTTCACTGACTCAAAATTTATTAAAAGTGCTCAAAAATGTATGTCTGCTGCAATAAGTAATATCATTTTGTCAGTTTTTAAGTGTGATCTTTAAAGTTTTCTGTTTGCTTTAATGAGAATCAATCTTTGGCAATCAATCATGTAAGCATATATTTTTTGTCTCTCTATGTGTTACATGTTAAACACTTTGATCTAAACTATTTTATGTTCAAGATGTATTCAGTTACATTCATATTAGATCACATTTTAAAATTTAGTTACCCATTTTAAAAAGTTGACAACTTGCAAAAACATAAAAATGTATTATATCTCTTTATATATGTTAAATATAATTTTAGATTAGCCTGTCAGGGCGGCATGGTGGCTCAGTTGGTAGAGCTGATTCCTCTAAGCAAGAAGGTCACCAGTTCAAATCATGGCCTAGGGCTTTTCTGTGTGGAGTTTGCATGTTCTCTCCGTGCACGGGTTTTCTCCATGTACTCCGGTTTCCTCCCACAGACCAAAAACATGCATGTTAGACTGATTGGTAACTGTAAATTGTCTCTAGGTGCGAGTGAGAATGGTTGTTTGTTTCTATGTCTCTCTGTGATGGACTGGAGACCTGTCCAGGGTGTCCCCTGCTTCTTTCACAGTGACTGCTGGGCATGGGCATCAGTGACCCCCGTGACCCAAAAAGGAAGAACCGGTTAAAGATAATGGATGTATGGATTAGCTTGTCCTTAATATACTCAGGAGTACTGTCTATTTTAATGTATTTTTATTATTACACCTGTAGATTGTCCTTGAGTGTCCTGAAAGGCACTTTTTAAATAAAATGCATTTTTATCATTATGTACTCAGAACATGTGGCATTCATTAAAAACAACAGCCAACAACAACAAAAAAATGTCTATCTAGGTTTGAACTGAACTGAACTGAAATTAATTGTATACCAACACTAAATTTGAAAGAAACCCATGTTCTGTATTACATAAATGATTTACTTGAAACTAAGTTATGATCACATGAAACTTTTCTCAAGACTACCTTCCAGTTTATTACCTTGTTTGACAGAAACAAATCTTTTATTAGCAGCTTGGAAAACTACTTGTGGGTGACTCTCCTCCAGATCAAAAAGCTCATCTTTTCCCGGCTTGGAGCATCGACCGGAGCGCAGCGTTCCTGTGGGGCCCACTGGGGTCAGATATTTCCCATCACAGTCCTTGAAGGCCAGTTTACCAGATTTTAGCTCCAGTGTGAAGCTGGTGGTGCTGTTGCTCTCCTTCACCAGTTTGCCGTCGTTGCTGAGGAACCGGCTGTCGCAGGTCTTCAGGCTGTACTTCCCATCCTGGTACACCAAGGTGACCAGAGAGTCCACCCCCCAGGGGATGTTGCTGTCCACTGAGATCTCTCCATCGGAGGCAGACAGGTGGGCATAGCGTTTGCGTGCCACACTGAGGAGGCTGGCCTGTGGGTGTAAAGCCAGATGAACAGCCCACAGCTCCTGCTCGCCAGTGGTTTGAGCAAAGCAAGACAGATAGTCAGCAGAGCCTCCGAAGTAACGCTGGTACGGTTCGGACTGCAGCGCCCAGCGACCGTCGGACTGGGGCACTATAAGGAAACGACAATCGGGGTCAGGCTTCTCTGCCCCACATGTGATCTTCCCATCTTTGTCAGAAGCAAGATAACGTCCCAAGTGACTACGGAGAAAGACGACCTGACCATCTTGTTCGTCCTGTTCCAAGGTCCAGATTTGTTTCTTCTTCAGGCTGACGCCCGAAGCGTTCACTTTGAAGCCGAAGGCCTCAGCTGTCAGGTAACGGCTTTCATAGTTAATTAGGCCAAACTGCAGCTTCAGAGCCCGGTTAATTCCGTTAGTGGGCATGCTTTGACCGGGCCGCACGTCAACACAGCAAGCAGGAAGTTTAGGACGAATAAGGGAAAGTAGGCATGAGATGGAGAACCAAAACTAAAATGATTGATATCTTCCTCTTTTGTGTCCCACAAGCTGTGAAATAAGTCCACTTATCTTCCTTGATGGATTGTTCCTTCCGTTCTCAAGCCACTTTCTCTCTTCTCCCCCGAGGGCTCACGCAAGCACTTGCTCTCAGTTCCTTAATGAGTTAGGATTAAAATCAGCAGGAGACAGCACCTCAATCCAACAAGCTGCTGACGTCACAAACCAGTGCACCAACCACGGACCTCTCCTCCCTCACTCTCCTTCTCCAGTTTACAGTCACGGCGGTTTCCATCTCTTATCTGTTTCACATCTTCATCCAGTTTGCTATCGCTTCCGAAGAATCCTCTTCTATCACCCCACCACCCCATTAACTCACTGACACACTTGTTTGTCAGCCAGTATTCTTTTCTCGCTCGTTCTCAGGTTCGTTTGTGGACCTCACTATCCAGCCCAAGGATTATCCCAGCTTTGATTTGCCATCACACCAGGATGGATGTCTAGAGAGTAAAGGTGCTTTTGTTTGCACCCCATTGCTTTTAATTTTAAAGAGGCGTTAACTACGAGTTCTTGTACTTCATATGGAGAAGATTATGTCATTATGTCTCTCATGAAGGAACCTTCAGTTTTGTTTGACTTGATGTAGAGATTAAATCTGTATTCACAAAGAAGCCTTTTCACTTCACAGTGGAGGTACAGTTTTACACATGGCTCACTTATTTAGAGTCATCTTAAACCATAAAGCAGTTAAAGGGTTTCTTTATGAAAGTTCCTGCACCAGTTAGCAACTTACAGGTCCAGTGAGACTCCCTGGCAGGAACATTACTTCAAGTCAGATTTATTTAAATGTGTCAAGACTGTGAGCTCACAGACTTCCTCTGTGAGCTAAAAGGAATTTGACTAACACAGATTTGAATGTACATTAATTTGCATTTTCTCCAATTTCACCTTGTTTGATTCTCAGTCCTACACTTTCCAATCTGTCGAAACCTTCACCTCTTGTTTTGTTAGTGCAGGTGATGGAGGATAAGACGCGATGCTTCAGTGTGACCTTTGTCACAGTGCGTGTCACCATCAACCTTTATAAGAGCATTACTTCCTTCGTTCGCAGGTTCCTAAAGACGGCGAGAGTAAATCCAGGGGCAGGGGTCTGCAACCTGTGGCTCTTTGAAGCTAACACCAACTTAGTTTATTATTTGTATACCCATAACAGAAAGGGCATATCTGTCATATTTCTGCAAATGTTTGAATGATATACATACAAGGAGCAAAACCTGTTGATTAGACTGAGCTACTTCATTTATCTTCCAGCCTTACAGTGAGCTCTTTCTCTCAAATCCACCAGAAATTCTTTGGAATACTTTTAGGACAAGTTGTTTAGAAATACAGTAATTCAATCTGATAACTACAAATGAGAAAAAAAATAGACACAATCAAAGTAAAAGTTTAAAAAAAAAAGTATTTGTTTAAAGTCACAATTACATATCTAACAAAATGGTCTTATTCTTATACATATTTTAAATTTATGTTTTGTTACTTCAAAGAGGGAAACTTTACTCTTTTCCCCCCACAAATTAAAGGTTTCAAACCTGCAGAGTTCAGCGCTTTGATTTCTATTTGCGAAATTGGCACGAACTACAGTATGTATTTTTTCCATCTTTACCTAAATATAGTATTTTCTTTTGTCCTAAAATGTTAAAGAGGAAAAAAAAGTTGTTGTTAAATTTAAGTTTTACAATCACACCCCAGAGCACAGATTATATCAGCTGCTTTAGTTCAGTTGTTGGTGCCAGATTTCATGAGGATGAAGACATACATTAGATATGCAAGTATAGAGTATTATTCATTCATTCTGACCAGCAGATGTAGCCATTGGACTCAACACCCACCAAGTTATTTTGATACTTCAGTTTCTGGGTTAAAGCTGGTTGGTTTGATCAAACTTGAGTCAAAAAGTTTGACTGAGTGGATCTCTACAGTCCACCATTTTAAGCCAGAAACTGACCAAACTGGACCTGACTGGACTTCTACTATAGAATAAGTAAAGGTGAGATGGTACAATAGCTTGGAAGATGTTTAACTTGGTTGGCTATGTTAACAACTTTAGTTTGCACAAAAAAGTCAGTTTAGGTTCCTAAAATTGCATCACTGAATGCTAGCTAGCTGATGCTAATAGTAGTTATAGTGCCGGCCACCTAGCACCCAAGTTGTCGCTATAAAATAAGGTAAATTTTGTGTTGTTCTTTTTAACTCAACCTTTTAGTAGCTCTAATTCAACAAATTTGTAATTTTTAGAAACCTGAATTGGCTTGGTTCTAATTTGGACCAGTGCCGAATCATCTGTGTTGTTTTTAACCCAGCAGCTTTTTTTCGGTCTGCCCTACATAGTTTTTCAATGCACTTAACTAAAAAACATAAAGCATTTAGTCAGGCTGACTTTTTAACCGACCAAAAACATGCATGTTAGGATGACTGGTAACTCTAAATTGTCCCCGAGTGAGAGAGCGAATGGTTGTTTGTCTCTATGTCAAGTCAAGTCAAGGTTCTTTATTGTCATTCACATCACATGCGGTACATGAGGTGGAATGAAATTGTTTACACAGGGTCCCAGTTACATCCAATAATATCAAAAATATAAAGGGTACAAAGAAACAGTAAATAAGGATCTAAGATACAAACTAAGATAAACGCTAAACGAATGCCCAGCGATACGTTAAAAGATCTGAGCTATATGCTAATCACATATTACTATTAGTGATAGCACTAATAGTGCAAAACAATACACCGAACAGAAGCAGAATGATTCTCATAAGTATGGTTCGGCTGTACCAAAGCATGCAGCAAAAACACAAAAATAAGGTGCCAAAAGTGAAAAAGAAGTAAATCTACAGCAGCATGGTCCCGCTGGCACTGTTAGCGGTGTGGTTCAGTTAGCAGCGTCCCTGTGATGGACTTTGCTCCCCAGGGTGTACCCCGCCTCTCACACAGTGACAACTGGATATGGGCACCAGTGACCCCCGTGACCCGGAAAGGAAGAAGTAAGATAATGGATGGATGGATGAATGGACTTTTTTTAACTTGTCTCTGGAAAGGCGAACAACTAAACGGCATTTAAAACATATACAATATGTGTTTGGGTCAAATACGTAGTTAAGTGTTTGTAAATGTTTTCACTAAATGGATTATCAGTTATGATAGCTGGAAAATATGTCCAGTATTATACACATTCTGAGAGACTTTGCTCAACAACAGCTGGCTGCCCTCAAGATGTTGAGGGAACACAGAGCATGTGAGATAAATAAATAAAAAAATCCTTTCCTGTGAATTTCCAGTTGCTGGAGTTTCATTTCTGGTGAGTTACAGAAATTGTTAGACACAGCTCAGAGATTCCATGGCTCAAAATTTGTGGCTTCTTCTGTGGAAAAGATCTGGCAACTTCCTGGAAGAATCCTCCAGTAAGGGCTGTTTTTCTTCAATAATAGAGATGCGGAGCAGCAAAAATGAGTCAAAGAACAAATCACAGGTTCTTACTGATGATTGAATGTTCTGCCGAAGCAATGTTCTGATTTTAATTCAACACTTCATCACAAAATATATATTCGTGTAGATTGAGTATCATGAACTATTAATGTTAATCTTGTATAACCATGTCAAAATACTGTGTTACATTTTATTAATATTTATTTAATTTAGGCTTTTGTACCAAAAACTGTCATCAACTTTGCTTAGTCGAGCTCTACATCCATGAGGTGGCAATTCTACCTCTTGTTTCCCTTTTTGCCTTAAAATGTGTTGTTTTTTCTCCAAACTGTCATCATAATTTTAATTTTGAGTATTGTTCAAAGAAAAACAGATAAACAAGCTGATTTATTACGACTTGCAATAGTTTATACTCTCATTTCTTGTGTGGAACAAAAATCAGTAAACACATGAAGCAATAGACAAACACTGTCTTAAATAACTTGTGTGTTCAACATGTAAAATATTTCTAATGATAATAATTATGAGCTTATAGCTTTAGTCTTTTAGTGTAGCAAAACTGAAACATTAATTTAAAGGTTTTCTTGGTCGCCTGAATGTCTTTTCCCATTTTTGTTTTTATGTGTTTCTTTCTTGTGATAACTAGATGGCAGCACTGCTCTGTATCAATTCTACCAGTGGCTCATTGGGTTAAATAGGACATAGAAATGATATTTTGGTTTCAATATGAGTTGCTTATGTGCAAGCATAAAATAAAAGTGAAACGAAATCATCCCATATTGCTGCAAATTGATCTGAGTCAATATGAAGTGCTGACCTTGTCCATAAATCAATAATTTCTTCTCCCTTTTTCAAAATACAGATCAAGTGACCTTAAAAGAAACACATCTCTGATGATGAAAAATAAAAACGTTTCTAGTTTTTATTAAAATGGCCCTACCTTCAAACAAATCTTCCTTTGTTTCACTTTCTATCTTCTCACTTTTATTTTAGCCGTGTTTGCAATTAAACTTGATGTTTAAATTCTAGCCTGAATAACACCAGACAATGAAAGAAATGATGTGAAGAAACCAGTTGAAAATGTATATTTGCTCATAGTTTTGTACATGTATGCGCTCAGTTACAGATCAAATGGTGAGCTGAGGTCAGCCCTTATGAGGCACGAGTGTGGATTAATGTGCCCAGCATGATTATTTCATTTATTACTGTCCTGGACCTTTTCAGATTAACCATTTTTTTCAGGTCGTCATCCATTAGCACCTTCAGTTCATTCAGAGCTCCATTTAAAGGGCCAGAGCCGTCTCTGTGTCTTATGGAAGACTGAGCAGAGGCAGCTTTAAAATGGGTAAACCGATTTATTTTAAATAAAATGTTACAGAATATACGTATATATATATATATACGTATTTATATATCAAAGTTCATGCTCAATAATCCAGGTAAAAAAAAAAAAATCCAACAATGTTCAGTCAGGTCATCTGGACAGTTTCTTTGTATTTTATTATTTTTATTTTACATGTTTCATCCTTCCTTTGTTTCATTTATTAATACAATTTTCTTTCATTTATTCTTCTCAATTTATATGCTTTCTTTTATGATTGTCTAGTCTTTGTTCTTTGTTAAAATCACGTCTCTCTTGTAAACGAGTCCCCGATGCTCGATGGGACTAACCTGTATAAATAAGGGTTGAATTCATCCAAAGGACTTCATCAATCTGAGGAACCACAAACAAACTCGGTCTCACAAGCAGCACACTTCCATAGTGGGGGGAGAACTGTTTGATGGTGATAAAATGGTTTCTGTGGCCCACCCTCTCCCCCGTCAACTCCCCTGAGGCTGCCATAACCAAAGTGGATTGATGAAGTCCTTTGGATGAAGGACATAACATTTTAGCAACAAAAAACAAATCATCCAAATGACCTGACTGAACATTTTTGGATTTTTTTTATCTTGATTATTGAGCAAGAACTTTGATGTTTTGAACCACTTTGGTTATGGCTGCTTCAGAGGAGTTGACAAGGGAGAGGGCGGGCCACAGAAACCATCTTATCACCATCAAACTGTTTTTTTTTTTCTTCTCCACTATGGGAGTGTTTTGCTTGTGGAATTGACTTTGTTTGTGACTCCTTGAATTGATGTAACTGGGACCCTGTGTACACAATTTTGTTCCACCACATGTGGTACACGTGGTGCGAATGACAAATAAAGAAACTCCGACTCTGATGAAGTCCTTTGGATGAAGGACAAAACGTCTCAGCAAAAAAAAAATCCAGATGGCCTGACTGAACATTGTTGGATTATTCAAGATAAATTTGTGTTTTGTGGCTGTAAAGGATTTTTAAAAATATATACAATGGCATAACTATTAACATCTTTGTCGTACAGGGTGTATGTGGATTCAAAAACGTCCTTTCTTTGCTCTCCTGCGCTCCCACTGGACCCTCCAGCTGCCCCCTCTAAAACCAGCAGAGGGAAACGAACTATAAGACAAGCAGTTAAAGTAAAATGTAAAATGGCTTGCTTGGCTGGGATTCTCCTTCCTCAGCAGCTTGGTGTTCACTGACCCCGTTAATCCAGGTGGTCATTCATATACAGTACAGGACGAGCCTCCCACAGGCCGCTAACAGCAGACCCTACTGCGTTTTCACAGCGTCAGCCCAGTCTGGCTGAGCCTTCTCCCTCAGTGTGGCAGGTCCTCGTCCTATAATAGCATTATTAGGACTGCCAATGAGGACGGTAGGAGCAGCCGTATTACGAGCCTTGGTAAATGTCAGGCTTTTTAAGACTTGGTTGTACGACTGTGCTTGTTTTAAAAGTTGTCATTTGTATTTAGAGGGGCCCAAACGTGTCTGAGGGGCTGTAAAAGTTTAAAAAAGCTGCTCAAGCAGCAAGAAAATGTGGTGGAAGTCAACTTGAGCTTACTGCTGTCATTGCAGTATTGACAAAGACACCTCACCTCTTGAGTAAAGGAAATTGCAAATAAGTAAGGAGCAAAGTAAGCTAAATTTTTCATTAATTAAATTGCAGTAGTGGAGCAGTGTCAGGCTCGTGTCTAAAGCTTTAAGGGACAGGAGTTCTCCCATTAATGTCATCATGAGTTCACTGGCTCTGACATCAGGTCTAATATGTGGCCACAGCTGCAACCAATCAGTGTGTTGTTCATTTAAGAAAATAGTCATGTGATTTGGATTGGTAGGTTTATGTCTCTTTCTGTGAGAAGGCGCTTGTTTTTGTGTGCCATGAACTATCTTCTCAGATGAGCTTGTGTGCATAGCTCCGTGCCTCTGTGTGTTTTGTTGTTTATGCCTGTGCATGCATGTGCATGCATACATACATGGTAATTTATGTGCAAACACGTGTTTTATCATCGCCACATGTAGGTTCGTTCAATCAAGGGAACCAGACACACGTCACACTCCTCAGTCCTCTTCTCTGAATTTTAACTGTGTTCTTACACATGGAAACTGTAAAAGTTAACCATTTATATAATAAATACTGAGGTGGAAATATAGTCTTTAAATATGCTGTTCAAACAAAAACAAACTGTTCTTTTAGTGCTCCAGCAGCTTCTGCTAGTTGAATTGTTGGTTCAGCACCCAGCGTGTAAAAAGGTACAGAACTGTAGAAATCATTACTGTTCTGTAAACTTGCCTTGAACTGTTTTTAAGACAGTTTTAAATGTGGTTTCACAAAAAAAAAATAATAATAATAAATTATTATTATTATTTTTAAAACTTTAGTTCCCATTGAGCCTCGAAGACTCATTTACAAGAGAGACCTGTACAGGCAGATGAGAAAAGAGAACACGAGGGTTGGGGAAGCCAAAAAAACTAATCATGTCTCACACCATGTCCTGGCCGGGAAACAGTGTAAAAGATGCAAAAAAGACCTTGCAACATAAACGGCAACATACAATGACATCATAATCCATTTATGCATAGAGATCGACAAAGGTTGTCCATAAACGCTCCAGAAAGTTCCAAAGTTCTGATAAGATGGTACAGTGTCTATCAGCATCATGGTTCTGATAACCATGATATTACCATGACCACATAACATTGCAATGAGTTAAAAGGGAGTCTTTCAAGTCAACAGTTGCAATCAAATGGACGGTATGGGAGGAGAGAGTAACAAAAGACAGAGGAGATTTGTGTTTTAAACTCAGCTCTGCATCCGGTCTGTCTCTGTAAGGGCTAAGCTTTGGCTTCATCTCCAACTTCAGCAGTAAAATGCCATTTGTCCCAGCACATACACACAAACACATTCCCCTCCAACAGACTTTTGTAGCCCGTCTGACAAATTGAGCACATTTCTTCACTCGAGAAATTTTCATTGAGCAATCGGGTCTTTCCCTGCATCTCCTGTTGTTTCTCATTGAGAGGTTTCCTCCCCTCTTTCTCAGTCAGTGAGTAGATTGTTTACAGTCGAAAGTGTCTGGCATCCTCTCACTTGGCATTGGGAGACACTGACTTGGCTGGTGCTTGATAGCCCAACATCATTCACAGTCCCAGTGCCTGCTTCAGTGTAATTCATGTGCGTTTGGGAGACATCCTTACTGAAATAGAGAGCATTTTAGTTGATTATTCCGTCTGTTTTTGATTACTCGCTGGCTGGCTTCTGAGGGCTGGTGGACAATTTAGCTATCATTCTGAGATGGGTTAATGGGGCTTGGGCTGTAAGTTTGTGCTGGTGTTCAAAATAGTTGATTGGCCCAGATTTTCAGTTGTTACAGCAATGATTACTGCAAAGTACATTTTTGTGGCACATTTCTATTGTGACTTTGTGGGACTTTTTGTCACAATACATGTATACCTGCTCCTTAAATGTTGAAAGTGGTGCAGGTTTAGAGACTGTCGGGCAGTCAGTCCAGCATTAACTCAAATAAATCGATCAAATGGATCGGAATTTTAGAAAACATGACTTCAATGAAATGTGGTGCATCTACACGAACCTACTGAAAAGAAAATCAACTTCTATCAAAAAACAAATTTTTAATTAATCTGTCAAACTTTTCCCATGATGAATAAGCACAACATTTTGTGCATGCATCAGTGATGCCTCAACACTCTGTTCTAGTGACCCCCTGGCTTTCTTCTAACTCCACCACATGGATATTTACTTATTGCTGAAATGTCTCACAGAACAGTGAGATTGATACACACATCAATGTTCCACTTCAATTAATTTGCAGTTGTTTTACTGATCTCTTAGTTTAAATCGTTACATCATTGTTAGAATGTATTTTACTTTGTACAGTTGCTTCTTTCCTTGCATGATACTTGCAGAAGAGCAAATGAAGTCCAGTCCCAGTTTGTTCTGTGTTGAACTTTATGCGGGTTGATACCACCCTCCCTCTGTTTTTGATGTTGCTGTCATTTTGGTTGTGCTTTTGTTTCAAAATCACCTTTGGGCAGCACAATGGATTAGTGGTTAGAACTGTTGCCTCACAGTAAGAAGGTCCTGGGTTCATTCCCCGGTTTGGACCAGGGGTCTTTCTGTGTGAAGTTTGCATGTTCCCTCTGTGCATGCATGGGTTTTCTCCAGGTATGTTTAGCCCCCACAGTCCAAAATCATGCATGTTAGGCTGATTGGTAACTCTAAATTGACCCTAGGTGTGAGTGAGAGAGTGAATGGTTGTTTGTCTCGTTTGTCAGGCCCGTTCAGGCCCTTGCAAAAGAGCTCTGTGATCTCAATGGGATTTGCCTGGTTAATAAATAATGAATAACTCATAAGACACTCCCAAAACCTGTATTTATTTTGTCCACCATAGGCTGCAGTCTTAATACGTGAATGATGAATTTTTACTTTGCATTATTTAAAAGTTGCTAAAGCCAAAGTTTTAAACACGCCATTTATTTACCTGTTTCTTTCAAGAAGCCAGACTTCATTGTAATTTATTTTATGCAGTTTTATTTAATAGTTTTTCAGGCTTAAAAAATATATATTGTGCAGTTATTACCTAAAGAAATAAAGAAAGTGAATAAATAGAGGGCAAAATAAGCATCAGGTGGTGCTAATATTTAAGTTTACTTCAAATTTTCACAAGGCCTTCCTTTATTCATTCTGAGTCGCCAACATGAATATGAACTCTCGGTCTACCTTTGACAACTTATAAGTCACTGGACGTTTAATTCATCCCATGATCATTCATCTGAGCCTCCCTCCATTGTTTAGCAATCCGATGATGTCAAACCCACTTTAGAAAAGAGGATATTTGTGTCTTCAAGGTGCAAACAGAATTTGTGCCTTTTGAACCTTGAGATGGATGCTGCATTGTCTGAATAGTGCTAGCTTCTGCATAAGTGCACCAATTGCTCTCTGCTGAAGTGCTAAGCTTGCTGGGTGTGTTTGTGCTGGGTAAGCTTGTATTTCCTTGAGCATGCACCACCTGTCAGCAAGCTCGGCAACTGTACGCGGATGTGTTGTTTATGTGAGTGTTTGCATGTTTCTCGAGCGTGCACCGTGCAAGAGTTAAAAGCTATAACTAGTGACAAAGTTAACCCTGTGAGTTGTTTGAAGTCTGCAGCAGCAATAAGCACACTGTCTCATTCCAAGGAGCTTTTAGACACTGTAATTATATTCCAAAAGCATTTGTCCCTGCATATACTTATGTTAGCACATAAGCGTTTATGCATCTTTCCCAGGGGGCAGCTACCTGATCCTATTACATTATTCACCACACTTCAATGGGTTAAAAGCTGTCTGGCTTTATAGTCATTAAGCTTTCTCTTAGCCACAGTAAATCAACGCTGTGCCGGCAACAGATGCTCTGATCATCTATTAAAACTTCCATAATGTTCTATGTGTACAGAGTGGGCCCTGTAAGCTGACACTGGCCTATAAACCCCACATAAAACCCATTATGACTCTCTGATCTAGTTCCTATAGAATCATTGCATAGGAAGAAGTAATATGGGGACAGATAACATTAAAGCACTGAATGAAAGACAACTGCCTCGGAGCTAATAACCATAAAGAGATAAGACGGATGCGCCCCATACCATAAATGCATTTCCATCTTAAGGCACTGCGGTATAAAAAGCTCTCAACTGGTTGAAGTCTTTAAACTTTAATAAGTTTAAAGCTAGAGATTTGAGGGTGAGTGACTAGTAGCAGCTGAGAAAGTAGATGCGGGTTTAATGCTTTTAATAGATTGGATTTTAAAAGAACTCAATGCGATGTCATGCAGACTGATTAAAACAAATCATTAAAGTAATAAACAAAATCTATATAATATTTTTCTCATATGAATATTATCTTCCTAAATCTGTGATGGACTTGCGACCTGTTCAGAGTGTACCCCGCCTCTGGCACAGTGACTCCTGGATATGGATACCAGTGACCCCTGTGACCCAGAAAGGAAGAAGCAGGTAAAAATGGATGGATGGATGTTCTTAAATGGAAAGTTATGAAAGCAAAATTTGTGACCAGGCGCAAACAACTAGCATGTGTGTTTGTTTAGCACTGGAAACAGCTGAAGTGACTGAAAATAGGTCATCTATGGAAGAGCAGTTTGGGAGGGAGGAGTCCAAAAATGTTGATGTATTGATACACATTCATGCCCAAGATTTAATAAAGTATTCAGATGATATGCTAGGTTAGGCTGTTACAGTGAATTTACTATCTAGATGATGTTTCACAGAAGATACATGCGTTTTGAATTGCCTGTATGGTTCTCCACCATCCTGCTTGATCCCTGATATTTGTTCTCAGGAGTTATCCTACTTATTCTTTCCTTTTTTTGTGTGCAGCAACAGATTAATTCATATTTTCTTATGTCCGAGATCTTATTGTTCCATATTTTCCTAACAGAGCACTTCACTCTCAGACTGCAGGCTATCTCGTGGACCCTAAAGTTTCCAAAAGCTGAATGGGAGGAAGATCTTTCAGTTATCAGGCTCCTCTCTTGTGGAACCAACTTCCAGTTTCTGTTCATAAGGCTGACACATTGTCCAGTTTAAAGACTGGGCTTAAGACTTTCCTTTTTGATAAATCCTATAGTTAAGGTTGGCTTGTTATGCTGCCTTAAGCTTAGACTACTGAAGGACAAATTGACCTCATTTCCTTAAATGAATTGTTAAATTTGAATAGTTTTCATTTTATACTATTTCTATCTTAACATGTGATTCTTGACCTGCCATTGTGTATCTGTTCCTACCAAACCCAGCCGGTCGAAGCAGATAGCCGCTTGTCCTGAGCCTGGTTCTGCTAAAGCAGAAGTCTGCAACCTTTACAATCAAAAGAGCCATTTTTCAACTTTTTTCACTACATTAAACGTGCCCGGAGCCGCAACAACCTGCTACACCTTTGGTTATCAACTGGTGGTCCATGGGCCACTTTAGGTTTGCTGGAGGTGCCGTTTGTGGCCAGTAAGGGTGACATTATAAAGAAAAATATATATATATATATATATTTTTTTATTTGATGACATCAAACATCAAATAAAAAAAATAAATTAAAAAAAAGCAAAAAAAAAATCTAATGATGTTCAACATTTATTAAAGAAAAAGACCAGATTCTTGTAAACGGGGTCCTTTTTCAGTTTTTATCATCTGTTTTTCATTAATAAATCTATAAACTATGTATGCAGTCAGTTCTTCATATAAAGAAATAAAGTATAAAGATAAAGTTTTACTCCTTGTACTTGCTCCAGTGTTCACATATTTGCATAAAAAATGACAGTAAGTCTGCTTGAACTAATCCTTTTTTGTTGTTTGTACAACAACCAATAAAATATCAGTTTTATGCCAGTTTTGGTCAAAGCTTGAAAGAGTCGCTGAAGAGGGACCAAAGAGCCGCATGTGGCTCCAGAGCCTCAGTTGCAGACCCCTGTGCTAAAGGTTTCTTCCTCATGAGGGAGTTTTTCCTTTCCACTGTCGCCTTCATGCTTGCTCAAGATGAGAGTTCTGTGATGGAGTTAAACTCTAAGCAGTCTGCTCCTCAGATAAATAATGTTAAATTATTATTTTGATATATGAATGTTTCCGTTCAGTGCCCTGAGATGACTTCTGCTGTGACTTGGTGCTATAGAAATAAACTGAATTGAATTGAATTTTCACGTAAATGACTTCTCTGAGATTCTATACATGTCTGAATCCATCATGTTGGTTTGCCTACACGGACTATGGACAACTTAATGTAGGCCAGTCACATGACATAAACTTCTATGTCAGGGGAATTTTGGTCAAGGTCAAGGATGTTTGTCTCAAACTGTTGCTCATGAACTGCCCACAAGCCCTGTGTTTGAGTTAGCAGAGGTAAATGAAGAGCTGCATGTGCAGCTGGTACTCCAAGGTCACCTCTGAGTCTGTGAGCTGAGAGGCCAAGGTCATTGTGCTGATAAGCGTGTATAAAAAAAAGACTTCTTGTATACTGTCCGGCACAGATCCTCACAACCTGGCATAAATGAAACATCTGTGTAAGTCTGATGAATTCTGCCCTTGCAAGTAAAACTGGGTTAAGTAATATTTTCCTCTTGTTTTGTGTGTGTTGCTTGTATTTTTATCCAACATTCCATGGGTTTATTTTATTTGTATTTTTTGGCTAACTTTGTCAAATTCATGAAGTGTATCTGCATTTCAGAATTGCAGCGGAAGGCTACTGAAGTACACTTTCTCAAACTGCACTAATTAACATAGTTCAGGATAACTTTTTATCGTGATTTCATGATTTGCAACAAGTACCTTTAACTGCCAGCAAAGAAAAAGAAGAAAACACTTCAACTCTGCAGTTATCCCGTCACAGTGGAGGACTCCACTACAAATCAGTCTCTTGCACTGAAACTGTGGAAATCAATACAATGACTTGCTCACTGGTCTACTGTCAGTCTGTACAGTAGCACACGCTCAGGAGGCCCGTCTCCATGGAGACGCAAGCCGGACGTGGAACTACCCTCAGGTGAATTCTCTGTGTGACTCTGCCAACTGAAGTGGTCCTTTTAGGATTCATTTTCTTTCTTGTACAACCTTCTTCTTTGTCTTGTTCTTTCACTTTCTCCCCCACTGTTCAGCTGCGGACCCTTGTGTCCGACTTTACCGTCTCCTTTTCCATCTCTCTCTTTCTCTGTGACTCTCCCACTGACAGGTTCCACAGTGGAAATTCAGCTGCAAATGTAAAGTGAAAGTGGATCTAGGCAACATCTGTCACCGACAATTCCGAGGATGGACGCTGATTTGCTCCTGCAACGTTTGCAGAGATGTTTTTGTCAGCTGATCTCATAGAGCGGCGGATTCACGCTGTTCTTATCCCTCTCCGTTTTCTGACGGATTTTTCTTTTCTCGTTTTACTTTTCTCTGACATTTTGCTTTTGTTCCCCATTTAAACACGCTGCATTGCTCTTCACTATTAACACAGAGACTATATGGATGTGTCTGTTTTCTGCATCACAAGATGCATTTAGGATTTATCTTAAATTTAGCACACCGTCCCCAATGGATTTGTTAGAAGAACGTAAAAAATAGTTCCAAAACGTCTGATCAAAGCCGGACTTATTTGCCCAGGGGCTTCAAACTCATGTTGATAAGATGTTCAAGTGCCAGTTATGGAGCTTATGACTGCTGTATCTAAGCAGATTGTGGATTTTTAAAGTGCATTAAACGGGAAGAAAGACAGAGAAGTGTTCAAGGACGCTGGCAACTAGCGCTGGAGTCCTGCAGCTGTAAGGACTTCTTTAATATGCTGCTATGACAAGCATTTTCATACTTACACAGGTGTGCACTCGTTCATGCTCCACCTCTTTTCTCCCCTTAATACAATATGTGTTCACTTATGCCTTTATATACAGTATATTTCGTTTTGTGTGAGGCTATTGCACTGAGGTGATTGTGTAGTGTTATGAAAAGCAACTGTGAAAATGTATTTTATCTCAGCTATTGTGCCTGTTGAATTGGGCCTGAAGCCAACAAAATTTAAGTATCTTTCGTTTCCCCAAAGTGAATCCTTGATTCCTAAAGTTTTTACTTTATTGGATTAAAATGTTCACTTGCATGATATTTTTCAGTTTTTAACTCTCCTGCTGCCCTGGGATCAAATTGACCCACAAGGCCTCAAACTTACCACTTGAGCATCGTGGGTCATTTTGACCCAAGGGTAGCAGGAGGGTTGACATCTTTCTTGCTCTGCTTGTTTTCTTTTTTATATATAACCCTTCAATTTTTGGTCATTATATTATCGTTTGTGCTTACAGCAAAATGAAAGAAAAAAGCTTTACTTGGTTTTGAATAGCCTTTAATAACGTCAAGCTGCTGTGTTCATTCGTACTCATCTGCTCACACAGACTCATGTTCGTGCTACTGTTGTTCGGCGTATTGTTTTTGTACTACTAGTGCTTAATGTATTTCAAGTTAATGTTTTTCTTAGGTCATATCTTAGATCTTATTATTGTTTTTATTTACAATTTATACTTTTGTTGGATGTAACTGGGACCCTGTGTACACAATTTCGTTCCACCACATGTGCCACATGTGGTGCGAATGACAATAAAGAAACCTTGACCTTGACCTTGATGATCATTTGAAATGTTTCTACTCTTATTTGTGGAACTATTGTCCGTCAGTATGTTGTAATGGCTTTTTATGGTCGGAGTTTTTAATGTAAGACTTGCATGCGTTTTGTGTTTTAAAAATGTGTATTATTAAAGCTTCCCAATTTTTTTACTACAAAAAAAAAACCTGCTATTTGATTTAATAGTTGTAAGCTAGGATACAAGATTAAAGTTTTGGATACCACTTTACAATAAGGCTCCCCTTACAGATGGCTAATAAATAATTTATAGATACATTATTAATTCCTCTATAAATCATTAATAACTGCTTATTATGCATTAATTAAGGGTGACAGAGAGACAAAACTGAAAAACTGACCAGTTTCTTGCCAAATCTGCCACCTATACATTTCATCTAGAGTTATATTAAACATTTCAGACTAAGTTACTACCTTGTAAGCACAATAAGCATTTTTAAACCTATTTTTTTAGCATATAATATTGTACTTTATCCCTACATTATAAGTATCTACAACTAATATTATATCCTAAAATAATTAGGTTTACAAATGCTTATTGTGCTTACAAGATAGTAACTTGGTTTGAAATGTTTAATATAACAACTCTAGATGATGTATATATATGTGGCAGATTTGGCTCAATATTTGGCAAGAAACTGGTCAGTTTTGTCTCTGTCACCCTTAATTAATGCATAATACCCAGTTATTAATAATTTATAAAGTGTTTATAGAGGGATTAATAACATATCTATAAACTATTTATTAGCCAGCTATAAGGGAAGACTTATTGTAAAGTGGTACCAAGTTTTGTTTTAGGATTTTTTTCCTATAAACTAAAACAACTTAATGAATGTTCTCTTTGAAAACGTGTGATTTATGTGATAAAAGGGAAAACAAAAACAATCAAAAACATCACAGTTATATACTTGTGTTTGGTAATGGCAGAGACAGCTTATGCTATGCTTTACAACTGTCTTCAAGTCGTATATGTACCCTACAGGAGAAATCAAGACACATACACACACATATACACTTACACTTATCCCAGCTCACATACTGGTTCTTGTATACATGAATGAACGCTGCTGTATTGACCAAGACAGGCTCGTATTCCATAAGCCCAAGGCAGCAGCTATTGTGTTGTGATAAATGGACTGTCTCCTGTCGCTGCAGCCACAGGGCTCTGTGGTGCTCCAATGGGAGCTTGCAGATGCTTGGTGGCCTCTATTCGAAGTTTCCTGCCTCCTGATTCAGCACCAGCTGTGCACACCAGCAGGGAAAAAAAGAACTTATGAAAGGTAAAAATAATCCACAGGGGAGTCACAGTGGAGGATGACCCCAGATAGACAATGGTCTTCCTTTTACCTGATGAGAAAGTCGGGGGAGCTGTTTGAGAGGAAGGGTCACTTTAAACACAAAAATATACCATGAAAGAGCAGGAAATACCTGGTAAAAAAAACAGAAAACTAAAAAGATAAAAATGCTGTAAAAACCTTGTGCCAGTTTATTCCAGATCATCTGGATCTGATTTGATCCACCATATGACTGCATCCAGACAGTTGATCAAAAGCTGAACTTTTCAAATTTGCCTTGTGGTTTGAAGACGGACTCTTAACAGTTTCCCTGGCTCGCGGTGCCTGGAAGCCACTAGGGTTTTGAAAGAAAGCAGAGCATTTCGGCAACAATGGCAGGCGTGCCAGCAGAGCAACGGTAGCGGCCACGGTGGGCTGTCAGAGATCTGTGTGGCAGCTCTGTGTGGTTCAAGCGCTGGCTCTCGCCATAATGGAACAGCTGTTTGGAGCATGATGCGCCAGGGAGCTGGAGCACAAAGTAAACAGAGAAGAAGAGCAATGTAAACAGAATGGGATGGTGGGAGCTGCATCTCTGCTACCGTGAAAGGGGGTAAACACCCCAGAGAACTAAATGAAGGGGTTGTCAACACAGGAATGCACAAACACCACTACACAGGAAGATTTGGAAAGGAATGGGGGATGCATTATGAAAGAGCCAACGCTTTATCCTCCGTTACTATACCTTACTTGTATACATAATTTAATGAGATAGGTAATTACAACCCTAATTCCAACAAATGGAAATAAAAACCCAATGCAATTAACAAATCTCACATTTATTCACAATTGAACATAGCAAACATCTCAACTGTTTAAGAAATCCCATCACTTTTACTAAGAACAAGGTCATTTTAAATGAACGGGTCAACTGTGGCTGAGTGGCTAGAGCAGTTGTCCTCCAATGTGAGAGGTGAAGGTTCAATTCCACCAACAGTCACATGTTGAAGTGTCCCTGGGCAAGACACTCAAGACACTGTGTGTCCAACACAGAGTAGAGTGCTGTATGAATGGGTAAATGAGGGCACAGATTGTGTTGTAAAGCGCTTTGAGTATCTTTATAAGATAGAAAGGTGCTATATAAGTACAGTCCATTTACCATTTAAACTTGATGGCAATAACACATCTTAAAAAGATGAAACGGGGGCCATGATACCCATTGTGAATCATCTTCTTTTAACAATGGTCATGTAAACGTCTAGGAACTGGGGAGACTAACTGCTGGAGTTTTAAGGTCAACGTTGTCCAATTCTTGTTTGATAAATGATTCTTGATATTCAACAGTCCAGTGTTTTTGCTTTTTTTTTTTTTTTTTTTTTTGGTCAAGCACTTTCAGTTGTTGAGAGGTCTGGACTGCAGGTAAGCTAGTTTAGCACTGGGACTCTTCTATGAGAAAACCATGCAGTTTTAAGAAATGCAGCATGCAGGTTAATATTGTCTGTTGATTCATGCAACACTTTTCCTGAAAAAGACATGGTTTCATAAGAGAAAATGTCCTTAAACCTTTATATACTTGTCTTTCAAGGTGTGTAAGCTGCCCATGCCATAGGCACCTTTACACACCTATACCATCAGAGCGGCAGGTGTTTGGTTGCTAACAACAGGCCGGATGCTTCCTCCCCTTTTCAGTACAAAGAACTTAGTGGCTTCTAAAAATGAACGTCCAGCCACTTAACAGTTTTCCATTTTGCCTAAGTTCATTTTAAATGAGCTTTGGTCCAGCGAGAACGACCCCTTTTTGGATTATGTTCACTTATGGCTTCTTTGCTTTCCGGAGCTTGCAGTGTTTGTTGAAGGCACATCGAACTGTGTTTACAGACAATAATTTATTAAAGTGCTCTTGAGCCGTGCAGTAGCACAGATTTTTTGCAGGCTAACGAACCTCTGCTCATCTTTATTTCTGAGAGATGCAGAATCTCTAAAATGATGTTCTGTAGCCCGTCCTTTTACCGACCTGTTGTTAATTATTGTAATTAGTTGCAAACATTTACCCAGGACTGAAATCTCAACCCTACATCAGGGATTATGTAACTGTGACTATATTGAGTTGTATAATTTCATTTTCCTCAAAGGAAAGGCATTTTCTGTATATTATTCTTAATAATTATGTGATATTAAGTGTTTCCAGCAGCTCCGCAACATGATCCTATGGAAAGTTGCCTTTCACGTCACAAGAAGCTATAATTTTTCTAACTATGATTCTGTCAGTCAAGTTCTGTGGGCAGTGCAAGAACAACTGCAACTGCTGGAACAGTATCTTTTTTGTAATGTGACAAAAGATACACATGGAGTCACTTACATTTAAATAAAGCTCTAAATTTAAGCTTGTAGATAATTTAGGGAATGACAAGTGGCAAAAAGCTTCTTTGCGTCTGCAGAAAAGCTCAATTGTTGCTGAATTACCTTTTCTTTCTTACTTTCTTCTTTGGCAATGTGAAGAAACTGGGGGAAATTGTTCTGCCTCTTCAAGACCCAGTTTAACAACTGCTTCTCTCTGGACTTACCTTTGCTCTTTTATTCATGGACGCACCACTGAGATGATGTCTGGATAAATGATACGAGCCCCCAAACACAACAGAGGGAAGACCCTGAGAGGTTGGCATCATTACATCAGAGTTTGTACACAACATATGCAGAAAGGAGGAACTGTAATCCTGTGTAATACAGTGAAAAGCTCTTTTAGCATAGCTGATACAGAATCTTTACAAGCCACTTATATAGTAACAGAGAAATGGATTAGGGGTGGCGAGGCTGGATGGGAGCCACAGCAAGCAAAACAAACACGGTTCATTGTGTGCTGGAACGCTAGCGTGTGCGTTAGTGCAGCGTAAATGCAACTTTTTCAGCTAAGAATGACATCATTCAAATCAAATATAAAATGTGCGCGTTTCAATGTGTGATAATAAATCAAGGCTGCAATGTTGCTTCTCAGTGCGGGGAGTTTAAATTCTTGTATTATTTTAAAGTGTTAGTTCAGATCTTCTAAAGTGGGGCTCCATTTTAACAATGAGTATCTTACCTGTTACAGATGTGTCTAAAATATGACTGGATAGACCAGCTAACAGCTAATCCAAGCAGTACCAAGACTGAAATGGATTCCTGCCACCTTGAAACAACTTTTAAAAATAAATAAATAAATAAATCAAAGCAGTTTGTGTGAACGCTCTTTTATAAACCTTTACAACATAAGATGTGCGTTACAGTAGTCCCTCGTTTATTGTGGGGGTTACATTTTGGATCCAGTGGTGTAGTCTACATTTTTGTAGTGGGTACTGTGCTTAGAAACCAAAGTACACTGGTTAGTACAATGTAATAGTCAATTTATTTTGATTTTTAAGCATATTGAACATTTCCAAATTTCTCTGATGCTCTTATTTGAATAAATGTACAACAAACTTTGTACAACAGTTGAGTTTGTATTGAAACCGCTATAGAATTTATAGAACAAATCAAAACATGTTCAAGTATTAAGTAGTAAGTACAGAATTATACAATAATTTGCTGGATAAGCAAATGTAATAAACAAGCGCTGATAGATTATGAAAGTGTTTAGCTACCGTTTAACATATCAATGACATGTGCCTAATGATATGTCATGTATCTTTGGGCACTTTTAAATGGATATACTGAAATTCTTAAGCTTTTCTAGTGGGTATACTCCATATACTCACGTATCGCATAGACTACTGTCTGGACACCCCTCCCTCGCCATAAGTGAAAAACTGTGATTTTAATATGTATATATATTTTAAGGCTTTATAAATCCTTCCCTTTTGCAATGTTCTAAACTCATTTTAACAACATACATATATGTACTGCATGGTAGCTACTCCAAAATGTTATATGGGAACTCACCAGCCTTGGTCCAGTTCTGGTCGGGTTCTGATCGGCTCTCTGCAGCCGTTGAGCACCAGATGCTTTTGGAGAGAGCTGGACTTTCAGAGAGTCAGCACAAAACCACACAATGGTCCCAATCGAGTCCAAATAATCCAGAGGAATCTGGATGAAAAGGGTCCTGGTGGGCTTTGGAGAGAATGCCAGGGCTCCGGGCAGCTCCTCCCTGCTTGGTAGGCCTCATGGGCCAGCAAGCGGTACTCATATTCCCAGATGAGTCTAGGGGTCCAGTTCTGGTCCAGTTCCCGGTCGATTCCGTGCAGCTCTCTGCATCCACTGGGCGTTGAAGTCACTTTGAATAAGGACAGAACTTTTTCAGACTGAATCCAAACTTTTTCTCCATTTCAGCAGAAGGCAACGGCTGGAACTGTCTCATCTGGGCGGGGCACTGTTGGATTCTGGGAAATGTAGACTTTTCAAGTGGCGATAGTGTAGGCTTACTGAGAGAAAACTACAAAATGGCGGCTCCTGTCCGAAGGTTTTTTCCCCCGTCAAAAATTACTATAGGCTATCCCATACTGTCCCAATCATGTAATATTAAAGTTGACAATCGTGTGTCATGTCCAATTTTACTTTGAAAAACCGTGAAAGAGTGAGTCCGCAAAAGTTGATCCATGAAGTAGTGAGGAACTACACAGTTATTTACGCAGAATTCAATGTTTAATTGCAAGTGCAAAAGCAGCAGCGTTCAGCAATAACACTTCTGGCAGGAGCACAATATTTATGTCTGAATAACTAAAGCAAAACTAAAGGTGGTGTAAAGGTTTTTAAAATGACATTTGCATGAACACGTATGGTTTTCTTTAAACTGGAGTTGTTTAAAGATGGCTGCCATCTTTAATCTTAACTTCACTTGGAATAGAAGCTGTTTGCTTGTCAGTCCAGTAATAATAAACCACTTTTCTCTAACCTGAGATTGTTCAAAGAACTGTCTGCAACAAGTGAGAATTTGATTATATTTGAAGCCTTTCCATAGAACCTCTCCTCAGAAGATCTGAACTGTCCCTTTAAGATGATTTGCCCGTGAAAGCTCAGAGTGTAGGTGCAGTGTCTGCCTGTGTGATCTGTTCGTCCGCTCCTCTTCTCCCAGCATCTTGTTAAAACCCAAGACCTCACCTCAACCTTTCTGCTTCACAGTCACACCCACAGCCGCCACCCTACCCCCCACCCACCCACCCACACACACATTTACACACACTGGGCTGCCTGTCCCCTCTCCAACCTTCTCACAGTCAAAGGCCAGACAGGGTCAAGCAGAGGGCGAGACATTTATGAGGTGCAGATATTTGTGCAGGAAAGCATTCCTCCTGTTGACACTGAGGGACCCAGTCTGGATGCTGACCAAGCTGAACCAGACAGGCAGTGAAATGTGAGACAGGCAGACTTGTCTGTCCAGTGACACGGAACAGGAACCATACTGGAGATCTCTAAAATGTTCAAATAAGAAAACTGACAACTTGATCACGTGGCAACCTTAGCTTCTTCACTGATTTTTAATCGGTTTCAATTTGAAGAGTTCAAATTTGATTAAAAACAGGTTTATATTAAGGTTCAAAATACTTATATTAGAGTACTTATATATTATATGTAATATCCCTGTTGAATAGTATTCTTTCTGAGTCGAAGCAAACCATTTCAAAACACATTAAGCTCAACACCCTGGCACTATGGACCTCCATCTTCAACTCAAACAGCACAGTGTCACTTACCCCCCACGCCACTGATGCAGGAAGGACCACGGCTCGGACACGGGGCAGTGGCCACAATCAACACAAAAGGTTGTGGTGGTAAACAGTTCTGTTTGTGTTCACTGGGCTACTGCCGGAGATGACTGATGTGCCCATTAGCCCCTGCTTGGGCACTGGGGGAGGAGGGTCAGTTGTGCGCTGGCTGCCTGCAGAACAAAAAGACCCCTGGGTCTACAGAGAAAGGTCAGTGACCCATATTGTGTCTCCTTCAGGGCTCGCCAGTGGTCATTTCACTAATTCAGGCTAGAGAAATTGGCTTTGTCAAGGCTGATGAGTGAGTATGCAAATGTACAGATGCTGTAGATTGTGGATGGTGCGGGTGTGCAGAGGAATATACCTGATGCTTGAGGCGCAGCAAGCAGAAGGGTACATGTTGCCCAAAGCGTTTTGTGCTCTAAGAAAAGATTCTGCTGCTAGGCTCAATTTTTTTAATCTAAACCTAATGTGAAAAAGTGTTTCAGGTCTAATGCCTATTTCATATAGGTGGCACGGAGAGCTGCCGCCTCTCAGCGAGAAGGTTGCCAGATCGAATCCCGGCTGCCTTTCAGTGTGGAGTTTACATGTTCTCTCCATGCATGTGTGGGTTTTCTCTGGGTACTCTGCTTTCCTCTCCAAAAACATGCATGTTAGACTCACTGGTAACTCTAAATTGTCCCTAGGTGAGAGTGAAAGAGAGAACGGTTGTCTCGTTTGTCTCCATGTGTCCCTGTGATGGACAGTGTGTCTCCCCACCTCTCATACAGTGATAGCTGGATATGGGCACCAGTGACCCCCCATGACCCAGAAAGGAACAAGCTAGTACAGATATGGATGGATGAATATTTCATATCATGCATTGTGCTTTGCTTCCACTAGAGAGCAGTCTCTTTTACATTTATCTTGCAAGAAAAATGTTTGTAGAAATACTTTTTTTTAATTCAGAAGAAATTTGTTTGACCTGCAGTTGTTCATAAATGTTTATTTATGTGTAATCCATGAAAATGGTTAATTTTTTGTATATTTGTTTTAAAAACAAATCAGGGATAAGTTATGATCTCTTCAACTTACAGAAAATCACTGACTTAGTGAACCTTTAGGCCTACATCATCCAGCATTAAAGAAACAGTTCAATTTCACAACAACAAAGTAGAATATTTACTGTGGACCACTGATATATATATATATATATATATATATATATATATAT